>NC_139513.1:222411835-222781835 GCF_947247035.1 Vipera ursinii | reverse complement strand
GGCCAGATAAATCCTCTATAACATTTTATAATATTTTAAGTACAGTTAAAACTAAGAAATTGAGAGCCATGCTAAGCTTCTTTCCTCTGTGAGGCAGTGTTTCTTTCAGCTATTAAAATAAATGCTAACATCTAACAATTCAAATATATTCAGTAAGGAGAGAAACAGAATATAATACAGTAGCAGACTGATTTTGAACACTGAATGCTGTAGGAGAGATCGTTTTAACAAAAGCACATTAAAATGCACCTCCAGCAATCACAGGATTTAAAAGCAGAATCCTGGAGAACCATCTGGATGTGAACCGACATCATGGGGCCCAAATGAATGATAGAAGAACGCCAACCTATTCATTATCGGAAACGCCAGAAAAGTTTCCAATTCCCTTAACCTCAGAATTTCCAGAAAACCAAAAAGCAAATACAGCGCAAGTAAAAATGAACCTGATTCAAGTTACTCCTGATTAATAGAAAGTTACATAGCTGAGCTTGGGTAAATGTCTGGCTAGAAATGCATTCAGGTTATTCGGTTGTACCGTATGCGTTTGTTGATTTCATGACTCTGATAATCTGTACAAGCTCTTGTTGAGGCATACTGGCATCTCTTCACAATAGAGTGTTTTCAGATAAGAGCAAAGCAATATTATTCTAGGACAGTGATGGCAAACCTTTTAGAGACCAAGTGCCCAAACTGCAACCTAAAACCCACTTACGTATCGTCATGTGCTTGGTGGGCGTGGCCCATTGGGTCAGCGTGGTAACGGCAGACTGGGTGGGACTAAAAAGTTCAATCAATCAATTCCAACTTGCAAGATCTTTTTTTCCCCACAAGAAGTTGAAAATGATTGATTGATTGAACCTTTTTTTTTGCACACGGTGGCGGAGGCCTAAAGCGAAAAGGTTTTATAAAACCCAGCTGAAGGCCTAGGACTGGGGCAATGGCATGCATGCCCACAGAGAGGGCTCTGCATGTCACAAGTGGCACTCGTGCCATGGGTTCACCACCACGGTCCTAGGATCTGTTGAGTTGTAAGTTGTATGCTGCTCATGTGATGTTTTGCTTGATGAGTGCAGTGATTTGCTTAACCACCAATGTAACCATATGATTTTTTTTCAAGTGGCCGTGGCATTTAGCAACTGAGTTGTTGATCTCAATTGTGGTTGCTAAGTGAGGATTACCTATACATTTTACTTTCCTGCATTCTGTATATTAAACTAGAAATGAAGTAGAAATATGAGTTTTATATTTCTGAAAATGGTAAATATGCTGCAAATAATTTAATTACAGGATTGTATTAATTTACTAAAACAGATGTATTAATGACATATTTTTGTACACTAATTTTTACCTGTGATGCAAATTAAATTACACTGGTATATAAAGAAAAGAACACTAAAGAGTGTTGCAAAGTAGCATATAATTTCATTTAAAAAGAGGTGTAATAAAGTCAACTTTTTGGTGTACATCTATTCTATAAGTTCATTGTCTATTTTCAACATTTTTCTTAGCTACTACAAACTCATAGTTTCATCTATAATTTGTTTTAATCTATTATCAATTGCCATTTGCAATTTTAATTTGAATGATTATTCTGCAAGCTCATATTCTCTTCATTTCACATATTTTAAAATAGCAATCCAAATAATTGTCACATATAATATGATAGCAACTTTTGAGAATGTCAGATTAATTTATGACAGACTTTTAGAGGATTGAACACTGAAGGAAGAAAAGACAAGTTAAAATTTTAGCAGGCAGTGCTGATGGAGTAACTGGATAAATGTCTCACAGTATTGCCTGTGTGGTATGGAAGTACACTTGTAGTGGAAAGTAAGAAAAATATATTGAGATTTTATACTGAGAGATATTTTGTATGTATTTAAATAGGTAGTAGCCTATCGATCTATAAACTTAACATAGGATCTCTGAATCAAAGTAGCTTGGCAATAAAGTAATAGAATTGCATCACATAATGACATAAGCTCTGGCAATTTTGACGGGCATTCTGACATATTTGCATTTTATGTCAGAGAAGATGTGGGAATTGGCATTTATCTTTGTGGACTCAAGTAAAGGTAGAGTTTGTCTTTCTGCAAACAGTAGTTTGCTAAATTATTGGATTGTACTCTCTGTGACCTCAGCTGGTACTCTCCTGCTGACACGGATAAGATTTGTTTCACCTGCAATGAAATATGTATTCTATATTTTTTAAAAAAGAAAACATTGTTCAACATACAGATGTCTGAATAATTTTAATTAGGAGAAGGAGGAGGAAGAGGAGAAGAAAAGGAAAGGAGGAGGAGGAGAGAGAGGAAGAGGAGAGGAAGCAGGAGGGGGAGGAAGAGGAGAGAGGAAAGGAAGTGGAAAAGAGGAGTAATGCCCATCAGTACCACATCACTGCATGGCCTTTCCAAATATACTGTACATAGTGGAATGAGTCAGCCTTCCAAAAGTTTTAGTGTTTATACACTGATACTCTTGTGTTTAATTATATTAAATTAAGAAGAATTTTCCTCTTAAGACCTGGGATCAAGCAACAGGAAAGGAAAACAGCAGTGTGAACTTTCACCATTGATCCTATCAGGAACATGGTACAAAAAAGCAAAGACTATACACAGATAGGAGCTAATGTTTAGATGGATCATGGCAAAATTTCCTTGAACAGAATATGAATGAATCAGATTTATTCTCACATCATTTATGGGTTTTGTTAAATTTATATCAATTTTCAATCAGGAGTTCAAGGCAGCAAAAGATATTCGTACAGGTATATTCATAGACAAAGTCTATGAGTATGTATAAATTCCGGTGATTTTTTTTATGTCAAATACTTGAAGTTCGTGAGTCCAATATTATATGACGAGTGGCAAAACATTGTTTGACAGTCTCTTGGATAAGGAATGCAGAAGAGAAGGTAGGATAGGATAAAGAAAGGGCTATTCTAGATAGGGTAGTATGTTAGCACGTTAATATTTTAGTAGCCTTCTCTTGTAGTATTTCAACAATTCAATGTTTTAATATTTTGGTAATTTAAAAAATTAGCTTTTTAACATGCTGCATTCTAGCTCACTTTATCTTAAAATCAGCATCATTTGCTTATTAATTTTTCCTTTCCCTCTTAAGAGTTCTCTCTTAACAGTTCAGTAGTAAAGGATTCACTTAACTAACTAGGAATATGCACAATTGATAAAAAATATTGCCTATTACAGTACCTGCTATCAATTTTGTTATCTTTAGTGGGCAAGTGTGCAATAAGTACAAGGACTTTGCTTGCTAAATCTTGACTTATTGAGTAATTAAATGAGGCACGTGGCCAGATTTAATCATTTCAAGCTCTGTGCAGCAGAAGGCAGGGATATCTTTTGAAAATGTGCAGTTCTGCAGTTTTGTGGAAGCTGTGTCTGTTCTTTAAAAATTTAAGCACAGTAGATAAAAGGCATTTCTCTACCATTAATCTGTTTTTAAAGTGCCACTTGCTGCTGTCACTTATTTGAAACAATAGTGTTGGGTTCCTCATAATTTAAGGTCTTTGCAAATAGGGGGATCCTCTTGGACATACTTGTTCCACCCTTTCTTACTTTCAGCATGGATTTATTGTAATTTGATTTAATTTAATTTAATTTAATTATGGGACTTATATGCCGCCCTATCTCCCAAAGGACTCAGGGCGGCTAACAACAATAAAGAAAACAATAAAAACAATGAATACAAATATTAAAAGAGATTAAATTTTACAAAGCGCCACTAAAACCTGTAAAAATTAAAAACATGATTAACAACAGTCCAGGTCAGCCGGTTGGAAAAGATACGTCTTTAGGTCGAGACGAAAGGACCGGAGAACTGGAGACATCCGAAGTTCTCGGGGGAGCTGATTCCAAAGGGCAGGTGCCCCAACAGAGAAGGCCCTCCCCCTGGGGGTTGCCAGCCGACATTGTCTGGCCGACGGCACCCTGAAGAGACCCTCTCTATGTGAGCGCACAGGGCGATGGGAAGTCGTTCCTGGCAGCAGACGGTCGTGCAAATATCCCGGACCTAAGCCATGTAGGGCTTTATAAGTAAGAACCAGCACCATTTACTTGGGGTTCCCCTTCGGGGGGAAAAAAGAAACATCAACTGTAGCGGACCAATAAGCTAATGGGAAAATCTCATAACTGCATTTCCAGTTCCTTTGTTTCCAAGTACAAGTCAAGGTGTTGGTTATTACTATTGACTCCTCTATAACTCAGAGACTGGATATCCCACCAAAAACCAAGAATGTCTCTTGAAACCCTCATACGAGTTATGTATAATGGGAGTTCACATTCCCTGGAATAGCTTACCCCTGAGATGACAATAACTCCCACTCTGGCAGGCCTACTAGGTAGAACAGATCAGAAAATCAACTCCGCAATAACATGGATCTCACTTAGCAAATGCTTCAGGCAGCAACTGTTCAAAGTTACAACAGTGATGAAAAAAGTAACTCTGCAATCAATGCCCACATACTCAACCTTAGCAGTGCCTCTCAGTCATGTGTTTGCCAATTACAGCCAGTCAGTATGTGATGTCCTGTGCCTGATAATTTTTTTTATTTTTACTCCTTGCAAAGGGGTGAGATTGCCTAAAGAAGCAATCTCTTTCCAATTGAGCTGCATTTTTCCACAGTGCAGCGCTTCCCCAAAAGGTGCTAACTACAAATTAATAAACTCAGCTATGATCTTAATTAGCTGGCTGCATCAGCTGCCTGTTACTGACAAGATTTGAATTGTTTTCATACCTTCAGCTTTTGTTTGCTTCCTGCTGACATGGAGCTCAGCTGCAATTGTACTTTGCAAACATCCAGACCCAGCGCATTCTTTTTGATGTGTATTCCCCATTGTGTGCTTGCTTACTTTTTGTAATCCCTTCCTCTCCAATGGATATTAATACAAACATTATTTTTCTTCTGGCTAATTATCTCAGTACAGGGGTTAGCATTCCAAATGATGGGGTAGTGGGCAAAAGAAGAAAGTTGAAGTAAAATTGTAATGTGATTTTCCACTTAGTGACTGTTTGATTGCCAGTCCGAATTGTGTTCATAATCTTGCAACTGTACTTCTCTGCTCCTTATATCACAGTGAATCAGGAAAGCATCTGCCTGTATTGCTTCTTAAAATTATTTCATCACTCTGAATTTAAAGAGCATGTTTCAGCCCTCTTGCATATCTCCTTCAAACTCATCTCTAGCAAAAGCTTTCATATTTTTCACTTCATCGAGCAGGGAGTGTCTTAACAAGAGTCTTTGATTTTTGTTATAGATGATTTCAATCATAACAATCTGTGTTAGAGCCTTATGAGCCCTTTGGCTCATTAAAAATCGACCAAAACTGTGTAATACTGGAAAAAATCTTATGACATCAATCATGTTGTGAATACATCCCATGGAAATTTACCTGGTTTTATGATCAAAACTGAAAGTCCCTCAGTGAGCATGAAATTTGTGCACAAGTTACCCTATTCCACATATAGGTAGCTTGCCACTTGCCTGCATCCACATTACAGGAAAAAGTCTACACACTATACCTTGGGAACAAAATTTATCCCCATCTTCCAAGTTATGTTTAGACCAATATTATATTTCTTTTGCAGAAATCCAAGAAAATCCTCATCCTTACATGTATCCTCCAACTTATGTTTCATTATAGAATATTAATAATTGAAGTGGCTTTAGTCAGTAAAGGTTATTCCTGTCTGTTTTGTGAACCTGAGCAGAATAAGATCTATTATATTTCTGCTGAAAGCTTCTTTAGATTAGCTTTCAGGACTTCTGGGATATATCTGGGACTAATCAAATATCTGCTACTCTTCTCCCTTAGATATTGGACACTCATTTCTGTTTTCTAAAGCAAGGGTAACCAACCTCTGGTCTGTGGCTCAGTGTCAGACTGCAGCCTGTTTGGAACCAGGCTGTGGAAGTGGAGTGCATTTGTGAAAGCAGCATGTGAGCGCACATGAAACTATACCCTCTTCCCCCCTGCCACTGCTGCTTCCACTGGTCCGCTGAGCTGGAAAGGTTGGAGACTGCTGTTCTAAAGTGCTGTACTGTACTTTACCATACTTTACTGCAAATCACTTGTGCAAATCTAGAGCCATGGAACTTGGACAAAAGCAAACATGTAGACTCAATTGACGTAGGCTGATAACATGCTTCTAATTGAGTCCAAATCTGTTAAGCAGTTGCATCTTGTGAAAACGTAAGCTGCAATTCAGTGTCCATTGACATCAATAATGTTGTGCATGCTTTATTATTCAAGTCCCATATATCAGGAGTCCATGGCTGGTTAGGAGGATTAAATACCATGTAATGAGTACCTTCTCTGCGAAGCAAAAGTCCAACTTCACTGACCCATGCCCTGTAATTTTGTCCTGATTGCTTCAATTTTGAGTCGCCAACCAGTGGTACAATAGAAGATGCCTGTTGAGGAACATGCATTTGATTGCTTCAATTTTGAGTCGCCAACCAGTGGTACAATAGAAGATGCCTGTTGAGGAACATGCATTTGAGGTACTGGCTGTGCAAACTGTGCAATCCGGACTTGACCAGCAGGAGGCGCTGGTGCTTGAGCTGCTACATTAAGTTGGCCTGCGGTTGGCACTGGCCTTTGTATTTGAGAACCCAGTGGTAACTGCACTTGGGCTGACTGTTGCTGTGCTCTATCTGGGACAGGAACCTGAATAGTAGCAGTATTAATAGGAATTCTAGCACCATCAGCTTGAAGCAATGATTGATGAATAGACATCTGTGTAAATGCAGATTGCATTCTTTGTATTTGCTCCTGTATTCCATATAGTAATTCATTTCTATCTTGTAAAACAGATTCATCAGCAGATGGTGTTATAACATTATTATTTTTTATTTTTTATTTTAATTCCATTTATATCCCACCCTTCTCCGAAGACTCAGGGCGGCTTACAAGCTTAGCAGTAGCCTTCATTCTATGTATATGCCTGCTTATTAGGGCTTTCAGCCCCCCCAAGCGGCATTATTACAAAGTCAGCTTAATTGCCCCCAACAATCTGGGTCCTCATTTTACCTACCTCGGAAGGATGGAAGGCTGAGTCAACCTTGAGCCTGGTGGGATGCGAACCTGCACTAATTGCAGGCAGCTGGTGTTACTTAAGGAGGCATTAGCCCACTGCTCCACCAAGGCTCTGAATCTAACATTAGATTCAGGCATCACTGTAACCTTGTGTGCCATGTGATCTTTCTGTTCCCCTTCGTCTAACATAACACCCACTGGTGGGAGTGGCTTTGGCTTGGAAGAAGAAGGCAATATGGCCGACTCTGGGCTTTGAATAACAGCAGAGTTCCTCTCATGCTGCTTAATCATTGAGGCATATGCTTTGGCTTGTTGGAGCCTCTGTTCAAAAACCTCAATTTGATCAAAATAACTTTGAACAGCCTTCACAGGCAGAGTTTGTTCAGGGGTACGAGAAGAATAATAAATTACATCCTGCCCAAGTTTCACTGGTCTGGCACCGGACCACTCATATTCAGCATGAGCTCCTTGAGTGTGAAATCTTTCTGTCAAATCAGAAGATGGTGTAATTGACCTTAAATCTTCTTCTCCAAGACGCGTGGCAGAAGCAAGTAAAGTCTGTTCTTTGTCAGACTCCTTTCTGTCTTTCTTTTTTCTCAGCATTTTGAGTAAATTGAGCACAGCGTTCCTCAGTCGCTGAACTAACTAACTAAAACTCTTATCAGCATCAAAAAACAAACAAACCATCCTCTGCTACCATTGATAGGGAAGTATTAATTTATTTTCCCTGACAATTTTTACCATATCTCTAAAATATAATGCAAGCAAAAGCAATAGAAAATAATTAAACAATCTTAAACTTCAAAAGAGCTGATTCTAACAAACTCAGAGAGAACCTAGGAAAGATTCCATGGATGGAAATCCTAAAGGGGAAAACAACTCAAGAAGCATGGGAAACTGAAAAATGCTATCATAAAAGCCCAGTCCAGCACAATACCACTGAAAAAGAAAATCAAGAAGAAACCAGCATGGCTGCACAAAGATCTCTCAGAGAAAATGAAAGACAAAAAGGACAAGTACAAAAAATGGAAAGAGGGACAAATAACTAAGGCTGATTACCAGCAGACAGCCAGAACATCCAAAGATGAAGTCAGGAAAGTAAAGGCTCAAGAATGAACAAAGACTTGCAACAGAAATCAAGGATAATAAAAAAGTTTCCCCCCCCCAACATATTAATAACAAGAAAAAAGTCAAGGAAACTGTAGGTCCACTAAAGAGAGAAGATGGCAAGGAAATTTTTATTTTTTTAATTTTATTTTATTTTAATTCCATTTATATCCCGCCCTTCTCCGAAGACTCAGGGTGGCTTACAAGCTTAGCAGTAGCCTTCAATAGGGAGAAAGCAGAGCTGCTTAACTCGTTCTTTGCATCAGTCTTCACACAAAAAGAAACTATAGCCCAACATACCAAAAAAAAAAACTGCAAAAGACAAACTAGAAACAAATCTTAAAATAATCAAGAAAATGGTAAAAGAACACCTATCTGACCTTGATGAATATAAATCACCAGGACCCGACAAATTACATCCCAGAGTTCTGAAGGAGCTGGAAGATGTTATCTCAGTACCATATCTTTCACCGGGGAAGTACCTGAGGATTGGAAAAGGGCTGATATGGTTCCCATCTTCAAGAAAGGGAAAAAAAACAGACCCAGGAAACTAAAGACCAATCAGTCTAACATCAATACCTGGGAAGATCCTGGAAAAGATAATCAAAACACAGATCTGCGAACAATTAGAAGCAAACAAAGTTATAACTGGTAGCCAACACAGGTTTGTTAAAAACAGATTGTGTCAAACCAATCTTATTTCATTCTTTGATAAAGTGACCAAATTAGTAGACTAGCGAAACACTGTGGACATAGTATACTTAGATTTCAGTAAAGCATTTGATAAAGTAGACTACAATCTACTGCTTGGTAAAGTAGAAAAAGGTGGAATAGACAACATCATCACCAGATGGATTTGTAGCTGGCTGACAAACCGTACTCAATGAGTAGTCCTCAATGGTACTACATCCACATGGAGAGACGTAAGCAGTGGGGTACCACAAGGCTCCGTCTTAGGCCCAGTACTTTTCAATATCTTCATCAATGACTTAGATGAGGGAATTGAAGATGAAATCAAATTTGCAGATGACACTAAAGTGGCAGAAATACCCCAGAAGACAAGCTCAGGATTCAAAACGATCTTGACAAACTGGAACAATGGGCCATATCCAACAAAATGAGTTTTAATGTGGAGAAAAACAAAGTTTTACATTTAGGCAGGAAAAACAAAGATATAAGTACAGATTAGGTAAGACCTGGCTCAAAAACTGTAACTGTGAGAGGGACCTTGGAGTCCCAGTAGACGATCACTTGACTGTGAGCCAGCAATGTGCAGCAGCAGGCCAAAAAGCTAATACAATCCTGGGTTGCATAAACAGAGGCATAGAATCAAGATCATGTGAAGTATTAGTACTGCTTTATAAAACCCTAGTTAGACCACACCTGGAATACTGCAACCAATTTTGGTTACCACACTACAAAAATGATGTTGATAACTTGGAAAAAAAGTTCAGAGAAGAGCAATTAAGATGATTCAAGGCCTTGAAACTAAAACATATGAAGAATGGCTTCAGGACTTGGGTTTGGCCAGTCTAAAGAAAAGAAGAAATAGGGGCAACATATAGCAGTATTCCAGTATTTGAGAGGCTGCCACAAAGAAGAGGGGGTCAAATTATTCTCCAAAGCACCAGAGGGCAAGACAAGAAACAATGGTTGGAAACTGATCAAAGAGAGAAGCAACCTGGAATTAAGCAGAAAGTTCCTAACAATGAGGACAATTAACCAGTGGAACAGCTTGCCTTCAGAAATTGTAGGTGCTCCATCCCTGGAAGTTTTTAAGAAGAGACTGGACAGTCACTTGTCTGTGATGGTATATACAGTAGGTTCTCCTGCTTTAGCAGGGGGGCTGGTCCACCCAGATAGATACTCTTTTTTGTTGTTAAAAAGGCAAACAAGAATAAAGATAATGGCCCAGAAATTGGAGCAAAATAATTTAAAGTTGCTTTCCAGCAATATGCAAAGAGTGACTCAGCAAAGTTGGTTTGCCAGAATTGCTGAGTAACTATATTTAAATATGCCAAATGACACAACTAAAAAGAGTCTCATTAGTTCAAACCTTTCTCCTACAGAACAGGGAGGGGAAGACCAGCTGGCTCTTCCTAATAGCAAATTCTTCAATAAAACCCCAGAATTAAATGGTAGAGAGGAGCTTGGCCAGACAGGTAAACACAGGCCTTTCTTCCCTCAACTATTAGTTAATAGTGAAATCTCACTCCCTGCATCTACAGACATTGGCTGGCAGATTAAGTACATATAGTCCTCAACATATGACTGGTTGCTTAATGACTATTCAAAGTTGCAATAGATTTTAAAGTTACTTAAGGCTTGTCCTCAAAGTTACAACTGGTTCCCCCCCCTCAACACATGATCACATTTAGGGTACTTGGCATCTGGCTTGCATTTATAACCAGTTACAATATCCCATGACTGCGATTTGTTACATTTTTGTCATTTTTTTGGGAGGGAGGGGGTTGGAAGAAGGTATTTGCTTAATGACCATGTGATTCACTTTACAACCATGGTGGCTTGCTTTACAACCCTCATAAAATGAGTCTGATCAATGGAGCCTTGGTGGAGCAGTGGGCTAATGCCTCCTTAAATAACACCAGCTGCCTGCAATTGGTGCAGGTTTGCATCCCACCAGGCTCAAGGTTGACTCAGCCTTCCATCCTTCCGAGGTAGGTAAAATGAGGACCCAGATTGTTGGGGGCAATTAAGCTGACTTTGTAATAATGCCGCTTGGGGGGGGGGGCTGAAAGCCCTAATAAGCAGGCATATACATAGAATGAAGGCTATTGCTAAGCACATTGATTTGTGCTTAGATTGTAAGCCGCCCTGAGTCTTCGGAGAAGGGCGGGATATAAATGGGATTAAAATAAAAATAAAAATAAAATAATGGTAATGACTTATAACCGAACTTCCGTTGCGGTCATAAGTTGATCACAGCCCAGGTCTTTCAATTACTAGGAGCAGAGTCCCAGGCTTTCCCTACAAAACCATTTCTTTATCAGATAGGAAGGAGATTGATCAATTTTAAATTGATTCTCAACACAATCACTTCTATAATCTGTTTTGTGAGAAACTATTGCAAGAGACTGGTACTTCTGTCACTTCTAAAAGGATATTATCTTTGGGGTAAACATTCTGCTAAAGGACCAACAAACTTTATTTCTGGCTGTAAGTTGAACAATATTCATAAGACCAGTTTTAAATAACATTCTAGGGTGGGTAGACAGCATTTATGAAAAAGCCAAAATACTTTTACTTATTATCAATTTGACATTTGTATATGTTTTTTTCTCTAATCATCATTAGAGTTTTTTGTCTCAAAAAAAGATTAATTGCACAACCAGGTTTCCTACTGCCAAGAATATTTTATTTTCCAAAAAGTGCGAGAAATAATTCGATACAAATAAAAAGTAAAGGCTGCCACCTACTGTCCACATAGTAAAATGTAGTTTCAATTTATTCAGTATATTTAGAATGGTTTCAGTTATCCTAAAAGCACATTGTACTTTGCAATATATAATAGATCATTAGTGATCATTAATAATGGTGACTTCTTTTTTGTATGTTCCAATCTGAGGACCTAGGGCAGTTTTTCATAGCCTATCTACTTTTTCCCTTTCATGGATTACTGCCTTGTTGTGGCAAAGGGGCTTGCGTAATTCAATGAAGCTATGAGCTATGCCGTGCAGGGCCACCCAAGACGAACAGGTCATAGCAGAGAGTTCTGACAAAACGTGATCCACTGGAGAAGGAAATGGCAACCCACTCCAGTATCTTTGACATGAAAACCCTATGGACAGTACCAAAAGGCAAAACAATATGACGCTGGAAGATGAGCCCCTCAGGTCGGAAGGCATCCAATATGCTACTGGGGAAGAGCAGAGGGCTAGTACTACTAGCGCCAGAAAGAATGAAGCGACTGGGCCAAAGCCAAAAGGACGCTCAGCTGTGGATGTGTCTGGTGGTGAAAGGAAAGTCCAATGCTGTAAAGATTTTTTCTCCATAGGAACCTGGAATGTAAGATCCATGAATCAAGGAAAGCTGGACGTGGTCAAACAAGAGATGACAAGACTGAACATCGACATCTTAGGTATCAGCGAACTAAAATGGACAGGAATGGGTGAATTTAATTCAGATGACCATCAGGTATACTACTGCGGGCAAGAATCCCTCAGAAGACATGGAGTAGCCTTCATAGTCAATAAAAGAGTAGGAAAAGCAATACTGGGATACAATCCTCAAAATGACAGAATGATCTCAGTTTGAATCCAAGGCAGTGGCGTAGCGTGGGTTGTCAGCACCTGGGGCAAGGCAAGTAATTTGCGCCCCCTAACCGCACCGCACGCCTGGCACCCCCCCTCCACAGTGGGCGGCGACCCGGCGGCTCGGATCGGATTTGCACAGCCAGCACTGCAGTGAGAGAGAGTGAGCCAGGCAGGGGCAGAGAGCTGCGAGTGCGAGCGCGCCCCCCCCAGATGTTGCGGCCGGCCCCCCCTGCCCCCCCCATGCTACGCCACTGATCCAGGGCAAACCATTCAATATCACAGTAGTCCAAGTCTATGCCCCAACCACCAGTGCTGAAGAGGACATCACCAGACAGTCAACACAGAAATCAGATTGACTATATGCTCTGCAACCAAAGATGGAGAAGTTCTATACAGTCAGTAAAAACAAGACCAGGAGCTGATTGTGGCTCAGACTATGAGCTTTTCGTTGCAAAGTTTAGGCTTAAACTGAAGAAAGTAGGGAAAAGCACTAGGCCACTCAGGTATGAATTAAATCATATCCCTGTTCAATATACAGTAGAGGTGACAAATAGATTTAAGGAATTAGATCTGATAGACAAAGTGCCTGAAGAACTATGGACAGAGGTTCGCAACATTGTAGAACAGGTAGCAACAAAACCATCCCAAAGAAAAAGAAATGCAAGAAAGCAAAATGGCTGTCTGAGGAAGCTTTGCAAATAGCTGAGGAAAGGAGGGAAGCGAAAGGCAAGGGAGAAAAAGAAAGATATGCCCAATTGAATGCAGAATTCCAGAGAATAGCTAGAAGAGCTAAGAATGCCTTCTTAAATGAACAGTGCAAAGAAATAGAAGAAAACAATAGAATAGGGAGGACCAGAGATCTTTTCAAGAAAATTGGAGAGATGAAGGGAACGTTTCATGCAAAAATGGGCATGATAAAGGACCAAAATGGCAGGGACCTAACAGAGGCAGAAGAGATTAAGAAGAAGTGGCAAAATTACACAACTATAAAAGAATGAGCTTAACGTCCCTGATAATCACAATGAGGTGGTCACTGACCTCGAGCCAGACATCCTAGAATGTGAAGTGAAGTGGGCCTTAGAAAAGCTGAGCAACAACAAAGCTAATGGAGGTGACAGTATTCCAGCTGAGCTATTCAAAATCTGTTTACATTCCAATTCCAAAGAAAGGCAGTGCCAAAGAATGTTCAAACTATCACACCATTGCACTCATTTCTCATGCTAGTAAAGTTATGCTTAAAATCCTACAAGCTAGACTCCAGCAGCATGTGGATCGAGAACTACCAGAAGTACAGGCAGGATTTCGAAGAGGCAGAGGAATTAGAGATCAAATTGCCAACATACGCTGGATCATGGAGAAAGCTAGAGAGTTCCAGAAAAACATCTACTTCTGCTTCATTGACTATGCTAAAGCCTTTGATTGTGTGGATCGTAACAAACTGTGGCAAGTTCTTAAAGAGATGGGTGTACCAGACCATCTTATTTGTCTCTTGAGAAACCTATATGTGGGCCAATAAGCAACAGTGAGAACTGGACACGGAACCACTGATTGGTTCAAAATTGGGAAAGGAGTCCGGCAAGGCTGTATACTGTCACCCTGCCTATTTAACTTATATGCAGAGCCCATCATGAGAAAGGCAGGGCTAGATGAATCAAAAGTTGGAATTAAGATTGCCGGAAGAAATATCAACAACCTAAGATATGCAAATGATACCACTCTAATGGCAGAAAGTGAAGAAGAACTAAAGAGCCTCTTGTTGCAGGTGAAGGAGAGTGCAAAACCTGGGTTGAAACTTAACATTAAAAAAACCAAGATCATGGCATCCGGCCCTCTCAATTCCTGGCAAATAGATGGGGAAGAAATGGAGGTAGTGACAGATTTTATTTTCCTGGGCTCCAAGATCACTGCAGATGGGGACTGTAGCCAAGAAATTAAAAGATGCTTGCTCCTGGGGAGGAAAACCATGGCAAATCTAGACAGCACACTAAAAAGCAGAGACATCGCCCTGTCAACAAAAGTGCGTATAGTCAAGGCTATGGTCTTCCCAGTTGCAATGTATGGCAGTGAAAGCTGGACCATAAAAAAGGCTGAGCGCCAAAGAATTGAGGCCTCTGAACTATGGTGCTGGAGAAGACTCCTGCGAGTCCCTTGGACTGCAAGGTGATCAAACCGGTCAGTCCTAGAGGAGATCAACCCTGATTGCTCTTTAGAAGGCCAGATTCTGAAGCTAAAACTCAAATACTTTGGCCACCTAATGAGAAGGAAGGACTCACTGGAGAAGAGCCTAATGGTGGGAAAGATTGAGGGCAATAGAAGAAAGGGACGACAGAGAATGAGGTGGCTGGATGGAGTCACTGAAGCAGTAGGCGTGAGCTTAAATGGACTCCAGAAGATGGTAGAGGACAGGAAGGCCTGGAGGAACGTTGTCCATAGGGTCGTGATGGGTTGGACATGACTTCACAGCTAACAACAACAAATCTACTTTTTGAAGTGTGGTTCCCAGCATATCATTTAAAAGCCAAGCGTAGACTTTGCTTCAAAATATTTTAATACTTCTGATATGGTTTTCTTTTTATAAAACTCTGCAATGTCTATGAAAAATATGGCTATGGATTTCAGTTAAGAGACTGGTAGCGGAAGTACAGCAAACTTTGATTGCGGCAAAGAACCAGTGAATGGTCTGAAGAATCATTTCCCTTCTTAACAAAGATAGAAAAGAAAACAAAAGCAAAATTTCTCACATTATATCATTTTATATATGTTGGAAAAATATTACACAAAACCATAGTAATAAATCCAAATATTGGGGCTCTGGTTAACAAAATAAAAAATTAAAAAAATTGCCAGTTTAGTGGCCAAAGTGAAATAATATAGTACCCAGATTTTTTTGCATAGTTCATTGGTATTTAAATTAGTGGGACATGATGATATTTATTATTTGTGCACTTGTTATTTCAATTCTGGCTCTAATGTACTTAGATATTGATGAATTTAGGTACTGGCGCTAATGTATTTAGGTAAATTGTGGAATACTCTGTTAATTGGCTGAAATTGGGGTTGATACTAATAGGAAACTATTTATCAACAGCTAATTATCATTTCCATAAGTACTGAATTCATTACCTGTTTAGGAATTCTTTAGTCCATGTGACATACTCAGTATAAATTATTTTCCTGCACTCTTTTTGTCCATTTATACATGATAACTTTAGTTCATGGAACAGTTTTGGATTCAGATTTTAGTAGATTTAATAAAAGTCCTATCACTATAATGTTACGAATTACGGTGAATAGACATGTCCCAGGATAATGTTGCAGGATCCAATCTGGGTCCGTCACCGAGATCGGAGGTTTTTGTTTTCTGAGCTTTTGGACTCGGAAGCTGGAGCCCTGAACTTCTCTCTAGCAGAGCCCTGAGGATGGGATCCAGCACGATCCTGCAGCTATAATATCAGTGGCAAACTTTCTATAAATTGCATTTTGATTCTTTTTCTCATTGGGAATCAATGTTTTGGGGCTAACCCATTGATCTTAATAGAGAAAACTTATTATACAGAAGATTTTGGAAAGAGATTTGGAAATTACGCACAGCAAAAGCATTGTTTATTGGTGTACTCCCTAGTCCAGGGGTCAGCAACCTGAAACAGTGAAAGAGCCACTCGGAACCGGTTCCCTCACAAAAGGAAAAACTGGGAGCTGCAAAAAATGTGTGTGCATGTGCGTACATGCGCACATGCACAGAACAGGGTTTGACTGAAGAGTGGAGCCAAGGCGAGATATGCACCTACCCTTCATATTTGAATTGATTGGTTGAAATTTATTAGTCCCACTTTTTTCCCCCCGACTGCACATGGCAGAGGACTGGGAGCCGCAGGAGACTCCAGAGCCACGGGTTGCAGACCTGTGCCCTAGTCAATCTTAGAGAACATCCGAACATCCCAAGCCACGGCAGAGTCTTCCTTATCTAGCTGGTTCTTGGCAGTCCTTGGCAAGGCTAATTGGAATGAGCTCATAGACATGTGGTTAACAAGATACTAAGGCAGGCAGTTTGCTGCACACGGTCCCTTCATATCCTTGACCTCCATCTCTACAGCACCTAGTAATTAAGAGGGAGCAAACAAAGGATATAGAGTTGCATTACTGGCTTACAAACAAGCAACAATGCTATTATATGTTCCTTGCTATAGTTACCCTATCTCTTAATGGTGTCCCTTCTCCACAAATCAAAACATTCCTTGGGCAAAACCTGCTTATATCTTTACAGGAAAGGACATTTCCACCTAGACTAATGTCAATCTTACATTATTCTGGAGGAGTTTCTCTTTATGTCTGTGCTGTTGTATTCATTTTACTATTCATTGTGCTTAGGTGACATCTGAGTACCAGAACACCTAAGATCACAGGAACAGAAGATGTTGCATTAGAATCATGCATATAGTTGACTGTCATTTGGAAAAGTGATTCCCCCCCCTTCTCTTGAATGGAACCAATAATCACATGATTTTAAGTTCAGTGACCAGTAGATGCCTCATTGGAAGGTGTTGCATACCAGGTAATAAAGCTTCAGCCTTGAACTAGAGTTTCCTCCAAAATCTGCTTTTGGTGAAGGCAGAAATAATGGGCAAGCAACAATGACAGGCTTACATCCACAAATTGTTTCATGCACAAATTCTAATGGAATATGTAGTTTCATCTGCAAGACTGAAAAACCCTACTGTCTTTTGGCTGCATAAGCAATATCTTCTTGGATAATCTTTTCACAATTCTTTGTAATTTCATGTTCCACATAGACTCATATATAACAAGCATTGCACGATGCTGTTTCCATATGATTCTGTGGTCTTATTTCCAACTTTAATCTTGACCTTAAACGTGCCTCCAAAGTTCTCTCTTATGCTCCGTGCCACAATTAAACAATATTAGTATGAAACCTAGTTTCTAGTTGTCTACTACCTTGGACTTTGCAGCACTGTGCTGTAATGGTTATTTCAAGCTGTCACTTTTGCTTCAGAGACCTGCTTTCATCTGTACCAGACATTAGTGATATGATTCTTGGCATTTCATGAAAATTGTACATTGTGAATGCCCTACTTATAAAAGCATTCTTTTACCACAATGAATTGCCTGTGGCAATTATTTGCAGAAATTTCCATTGAAATGTGGAGATTAGTGATAGATCGCATAAGCAATCATGACACAAGTGTGGCCTATTTAATGTAATCACTGAGTTTTGCAGGGTAGAGGTGTTTTTTCTTAGAAAAACATTTGGATTGTCGTATGTTAATCTACAGCCCTATATCATTTGGGTGAATAATGAAGATTCGAAGTGTCATCACACTAGAAGCAGAGATGATGGTGTCACTGGCACTGTAGCTTTCATTGTCCTTAAGTCCGGGTGTTTTCTCCAAGGGTCTTGGAGCCCCATCAGAAGAGAAGAATATGCTGGTTTCTCCTTTCTCATACATTTGTCTCTCCTGAGGTGTGTCCTCTTAATTTGGTTTTCTGTTTAGTGAAGAACCTCCTGATGTCCATTCTTCACTGGTGGTGATGGTGAAAAAGCATCATTCACACTGATTATCCCCTAGCATTACTTAAAAAGGCAGAACAATATTTACCAAGAAATAGTTCTGGAAGGTGAATAGAAGTTGGATAATTCTTGAGTTGGAAGGTGTGGGACTCTAGTTGTTGAATCATAAGAACTCATGAATCATTCCCCAGCATCTAGTAGACAAACTGGGCCTTTTAGGCTTAAACATTCCTTTGTGCAACTGGATTCTTGATTTTCTTACTAACAGGCCCCAGTATGTGCGAGCTGGAACAAATATTTCTAACATCATTTTCTTGAGCACAGGTTCTCCTCAGGACTGCATCCTAAGTCCGCTGCTGCTCACCTTGTTGACCCATGATTGTTGTGCTAGGTTTGCCACTAACCATATTGTGAAGTTTGTGGATGATACAACAGTAGTGGGCCTTTTTCAAGATGACAGTGAGGGTGCTTACCGCAAGGATGTTGAGCATTTGGTCAACTGGTGTAAGGAAAACAGCCTTGTTTTAAACATTGAAAAAAACCAAAGAGATCATTGTCAATTTCAGAAAAGGCAGGCACAGCCACACTCCTCTGTGCATTAATGATTCACCTGTGGAGATGGTTACCAGCATCAAATTCCTGGGTGTGAAGTTAACAAGTAGGCTGGCTTGGTCGCTCAACAGCGAGGCACTGCTGAAGTGGGCACAGCAATGCCTGCATTTTCTGCGTCGCATGAGAAAAGCACATCTTCCTTCCCCTATTCTTACCACTTTCTACAGAGGGACGATTGAGAGCATCCTGTCATACAGCATCACAGTCTGGTTTAGAAGCATCACTGCTTCAGACAGGAAGGCAGTGCAGAGAGTGGTGAGGATGGTTGAATAGATCATTGGCAGTTCCCTCCCTTCCATCCAGGGCATAGCACATAAGTGTTGCTTGAACAGGATCCACAAGATTGTCTAGGACGCTACACATCCTCTTCACGCTACACATCGTCTTTCCTTGTTAACCTTTGGGAGGGGGCTCCGTGGTATACAAAGCAGAAAATTCAGATTCAGTCACTGTTACATGTTTTGTGCCAGCCATGGCAGTTCCCCAAATAGGTCATCAGATGGAGCAAAGAGGCTTCTTTGCTCCCCTGCAGCAGCCCCATTGGCGAGAGAGTTTTATGGCTAGGGAGGGGCCGAGACCCCCCATAAATACCTCTGCCCAGGGGCTGCTTCTTTTGTTCTAGCTCTGCTTCTCTTTCTATTCTCTATCATTCAAGCATGGATGCTTCCATGCCATATAGCTCTTTTTATATAACCTGTCGATGAATAAAGCTTCATAATGACATCTATGCATTCTGCCTATTTCACTTGGAAGCACCTTAACGTTCCATCGATCTCTTGTGAAAGCTGCTTCACAAGTTGGTAGCAGAGAGGATGGTTAAAGGGAACGCTTCCAAAGCCTGCAGCTAATGCCTAGATTTGAAACTGAAATGGATGGCCGGAAATCGCAGATTGTGACCAGGAGTCTTCAATCAAGATTAACAGCTCTACCCCCTGAAGCAAGCCCCGCTCCAGGTGAGAGCACAGATGGCTTCCTTCTGCACGCCACAGAGGGAAGCTTGGAAGTTTTACAGTCCGCCCAAGACTGTCAAGATGCAGCAGAAGCGCTCCGGGCCCAACGCAAGCAACGCGTGGATCAAATGTCTACACCAGAATGCAAGGAACTGCTTCTAAAACTCCTTGAAGTACAGGTGACCCCACAAGCCTCTCCACGGAGGACATCAGTGCAGAAGGACTGTGGATGCCGGGTAAGCCCCCCCTCAGCCACCACGAGGCCCCTCAATATGGCGCCTGCCACCCTGAGTAACCCCGGGACCCCAGGGCTTTCGGCGCGAAATCCCCTGCCTAACCGCGACCTCCAGCTTCCTGGGGCAACAGGAAACAAGATGGCTGCGCCCAGGGAGACCGCATGGCCCGGCACAGGAAGCAAGATGGCAGCCCCCTGTGCGCCCACATTTTCTAACAAAGAAAGGCCTCAACTTAGTCTGGAGGCCCAGCAACCCCTCGCATACGGCCGTAGCAACATGCAAACTCCTGGGCTCTCTCCAGCAGAAACCCTCATGACCTATGATGGCAATAAGACTGCTCATTATCCCCCAAGGCCCCCGACCCTCTCTCCGGGGGCCCCAGCCTTCCCTTCGCCCCCACCCAGGCGCTCTCCTTACTTGGCCTTCGGGGAGGGGTTGGCCCCCTCCTCCAGCATCGGCTTTAGCCATCCCCAAGGTTTTCAGGAACAGCGATGGGCTTCTCAAGGCAATCCAGGGCCGGGGAGGCTGCAGGAAGTTTTTCCAGAGCATTTTAAAAACCAAGTGCCGGCCGGCAATCTTGGGCTCCGCCCACCCCCTGATCACATGTTTTCCGGACATGCCCAGTACGGGCTTTTTAACCCAGAAGGGGGGCCATCTGAAAATCAGAGAAATATACCACCAACGCCCACTAGAGGGGTACCTTTACCATTTTTTTCAATGCCAACTTCCCAGATGCTCCAGGAATGGGATAATACGTTTCTGATTGCGTCCATGTTGCCTCCCAACTTTGAAAAATTGAAAATTGGGGGTGAGAACTATCACAGTTGGAATAGAAATTTGCAGGTATGTCTATTAAAGGATGGGATTCTTGAAATGGCCCTGAACCCACCACCTTTCCCGTGGAGCTCACGAGAAGAGTGGCTTCATAGACAGACTTTTTCCACTCTGATGGAGTCCATCGATGATAATATGTTCCCTAGCATTCCATATGGACTCACAGCTTGCGCAGCCTTGCGCCTATTATACAATTTATTCAACAGCAAGAGCATGGGTTCTCTCACCAGACTCACAACTGAGTTTTACAACACAAGACTCAGGTTTGGGGCCAGCATGGCAGAACATCTTGGAAAATTAAAATCCCTCAGGGCGCAACTAATGTCCAAAAATTACCGAATACCTGAAGAGAACTTGGTCGCAGTTATTGTGGCTTCCCTGGACAAAAGTTGGAACAATTTTATTATTTCCCTGGAAGGGGGCAGGGATGGACCCATGCCTCTGTCCTACCTCGAGGGCAGACTCATTGACGAAGATAGCAGACGTAGACATACAGGAGAATACAACAGAGTCACCAGCCAGCCAGCCAACACACGACACCGCAACTCAGAGCGGGTTAATGCTCTACTCAAGTGTTTCACCTGTGGCTCTGAGGGGCACCTCAAGAAGGACTGCCCCCATTTTCAACAAGGCCCCAAGCGTGGTCCCAATCAAGGTAGGGGCAAGGGACAAGGAAGGGGCCGTGGCGGGGCCAAAAGTACTAACAATCTTGTGTCTACCTGTGCCCCCACCACAAGAGCTGATAGCTCCACTGACTTATGGTTGCTGGACTCTGGAGCTTCATCTCACATTACTAATGTGAGTCAAGGTTTTAAAAGGGTAAAGAAAATTAAATCATCTGTCAAGGTGGCCAACGGTGATAAAGCTTTGGTTATTGGGGAGGGCACGGTTTCTCTACCCGGGCTTGGAAAAGTTGAAGGTGTCTTACACGCGCCCTCTATTGCCAACAACCTGTTGAGCATTATCAAGTTATGTGACGATGACGGGGTGGAAGTTTTATTTCGCAAAGGGGGAGGTCATGTCACCCGGGACCAGAGGGTCATTGGAAATATAGCCATCATAGATGATTTGCCATATTTCTCCCCCTTAGAAGGGGCCTCACAGACAACCCCAAGGCTGCTTAACGACCGCAAAGGTGAAGCGGTTGCATCCAAGCCCCCACAGCAAGGCAGTGTGGATAAGAAATCCCAACCTCAGCTGTCACCTGAAGCACCGCTCAAGACAACCAAAGCCAAGAGGGTGTCAGTCGGGAAGCCACTCCACGATAAGTGTGCCCATATTTTGCACCGAAGATTAGGTCATGCAAGCTTCCCTGTAGTTAAAAAGATGGGAGAGTTTGCTGAGGGAGTCCAGCTCAAAGATTGTGAGGTATTCCTGGACTGTGCAATCTGTAAGAGGTCAAAGAGGAAAGCTGCGCCTATTCCAAAAACATCACTGCGTAAGACCCAATTTCCATATCAACTAGTTCATGTTGATTTGGTCGGGCCTTTCACACCATCCCTAGGGAAAAGTCAGTATTTTCTCACTGCAGTTGATGATTTTTCACGGTACGGCCACGTGTATATCCTCACAGAAAAATCTGGAGCCTTTGACGCCATAAAATCACTCTACAACTTTGTAGAGACCCAGTATAAAACCAAGATTGCACAACTGCAGAGCGACCGCGGGGCTGAGTTCATGTCCCGAAAATTCCAGGACTGGGTAAAGCGTAAGGGCATCCGCCATTTTCTTACCGCGCCTTTCACCCCCGCTCAGAATGGTGTGGCAGAGAAAAGAAATGGAGTCCTACAAACTATGATGCGTAGTCTGATTGCAGACGCAGGGGTCGCAGAATCATACTGGGCAGAAGCGGTAAAATATGCCAATTATACCTTAAACCGCACTTGGAGCAGTGTTGTGAACCAGACCCCATATTTCCTAGTTCATGGTAGGAAACCAAATCTTGGACATTTACGTGTTTTTGGGTCCTATGCATGGGTTCACATCCCCAAGCAGCTGCGGAAGAAGGGGAGATCTGTCTCCCAGAGACTGAGGTTCTTAGGCTACGCTCCTGGCTCCAAGGCCTACCGTTTCCTGGGAGAAGGGGGCAAGATTGTGACTTCCCAATCTGCCTCCTTCGAAGAGGACTCCAATTGGGCCCAGATACACTCCAATGATCTGAGCCCATATATCAACCGTCCCAACAAGGGCACACTGACTACATCACCTGAGACGTCCACATACCCTGCCACCGACGAAAGTGTGGAACAAGACGAAGATGTCATCCCACCTGGTTCAGATGGGGAGGATGAGCCGTCCAGTTCCCCAGCAACGCCTCAGAAACCCGCAGAAGAAAAAGGCGGTGAGTGGCAGAAGGTAAGGAGGTCAAAGCGGTCCAACAAAGGCATCCCGCCAAAGAGAATTGACATTGGGCACATCGCATCTGTTAACAGCGTTGTGGTCACCCCAAAATCCTTCTCTGACATCCAGGAGCTGCCCATCGAAGAACAGGAGAAATGGCAGCTCGCGATGGAGAAGGAAATGCAGAGCTTAAAACAACTCAAGTCTTCACCCCCCAGCAACCTCCAAAGGAAAGGAAAGTCATTGGCACAAGGTGGGTTTACAAGGCAAAACCACTTGCCAATGGCCTCTACCTGTATAAGACCCGTTTGGTAGCTCAGGGATTCGCCCAACGCTATATGGAAGACTATGGCGAGACATACTCTCCAACTGTCCGGGCAGAGAGCGTCAAGACCGCCCTCGTGACTGCAGCTGCTCTGGGGGAGGAAGTCTTCCAATTCGACATCCAGACGGCTTACCTCCACGCCAAATTGGACCGGCAGATCTACGTGAAGGCCCCTCCTGGCTACCAGCAAGAAGGGGAAAATACATGGTTACTTCACAAAGGGTTATATGGTCTCAAACAGTCAGGGAAACTATGGTATGACTGCCTTAGAAAAAGTTTAGAACGAGTTGGTTTCACTGCATCCCGTGCAGATAAATGTGTTTTCACACGCAACTCAAAGGGTACCACAGAAAGGGTGTTAGTTTATGTGGATGACCTACTATATGTAGGACCCGACAAGGAAGGGTGTGATGAATTTGCCAAGGCCCTGGAAGAAAAGTTTACTTTGAAATCTTTGGGGCGGGTTGATAAGTACTTGGGTGTGCATATTTTGGCCACTAAGGGGGGGTTCGCTCTATCTCAAAAAGAAAAGATAGAGGAGTTATTGGCCAAATGCAAAATGGCAGAATCTAATCCTACGCACAGCCCAATGCAAAGCGACTTTTACAACCATACTCACAAGGACGGTCCTGAGTTCACAGATAATACGCTTTACAGATCTGTGATTGGCTCCTTGCTATATATCAGCAATTGGAGCAGGCCTGACATAGCTTTAGCTGTAAATCTATTGTCCAGGCATGTGGAACACCCAAAGGAATTCCACTGGACTGCTGTTAAGAGGGTACTTAGGTACCTCAGGGGCACGACCGATGCCCTCCTTGTGCTGGAACCAGAGAAGGGGGAGACGGCCCAGCTCTCTGCTTACTCAGACGCAGACTGGGCTGGCGACACCAAAAGTAGGCGGAGCACTTCTGGTATACTCATATTGCTAAATGGCTGCCCAATACATTGGCATGTTAGGCAGCAAAAATTTGTTTCTTGCTCCACGGCCGAGGCTGAATATGCCAGCCTGTCAGACACGGCCAATGATTTGACTTGGTTCAATGAGCTGATAACGAGCATCTGGGCAGCTCCTCCTCTGCCCATCCAAATTCTAGAGGACAACACAGCCGCCATTGCAATCTCGGAGGCTTATGCAGTAGGCTCTAGATCTCGCCACATAGACATACGCTATAAAAATGTCAGACAGCTTGTCAAAGAGGGTTTTATACGTGTAGAGCACTGTAATACAGCTGACCAGATAGCTGATCTGTTCACCAAACCTGTTCCCATTGACCGGCACAACCTTCTGTGTAAGCGTTTGTGTTTGGTCTTCTGAATGTTTTTATACATGTCTATGACGCCTGCTTGCCCCTCACACACATTCACTGGTCCCTGTCATTGGCTGGCAAGAAGGGGAATTGTTACATGTTTTGTGCCAGCCATGGCAGTTCCCCAAATAGGTCATCAGATGGAGCAAAGAGGCTTCTTTGCTCCCCTGCAGCAGCCCCATTGGCGAGAGAGTTTTATGGCTAGGGAGGGGCCGAGACCCCCCATAAATACCTCTGCCCAGGGACTGCTTCTTTTGTTCTAGCTCTGCTTCTCTTTCTATTCTCTATCATTCAAGCATGGATGCTTCCATGCCATATAGCTCTTTTTATATAACCTGTCGATGAATAAAGCTTCATAATGACATCTATGCATTCTGCCTATTTCACTTGGAAGCACCTTAACGTTCCATCGATCTCTTGTGAAAGCTGCTTCACAGTCACAGTTTTGTTCCATACAGTATTAACCTTGTGAACTCTAAAGCTTCCTCCTTCCGTTATATATTCAAGATGGACAGTGAATAATATTTATGTTACTTATATGCAGGGCTTTTTTTCTCATAGAATGCTCAGAACAACGTTCCAGAACCTTTTTTTGCAAAAAACCCCCCAAAACCAAAAACAAACAACCCAGCTCCCTTATTGGTTTTCCTAAGCCTATTGCAGGGCTAGCAATCTTGGCTCTTTTTTATGACTCGTGGACTTCAACTCCCAGAAATCATGAGCCAGCCATGCTGAGGGGAAAGGGAGAGGTTTCCAAGCTGAGCCATGCTGGCTCAGGAATTCTGGGAGTTGATGTCCTTGAGTCATAAAAGAGCCTGCACTAGAGGAGGACATTAAAATTATTTACAGGATTACTTCTTTAGGAACTAAAGTTTTAGAATCTAAAATAGCTAATTCAGAAAAGCCAACAGGAAAGAACCTCACATTTTTCATCTGCTTCTGCCTTTTGGAAGGTAAAATTAGATAACAAAATAATCTATTTCTTATGTTAACATCTCTGCAATGAAATCAAAGGTAACAGGAAAGAAATGAGAAACATTTTTCTCAATGTAATATGTCTAATTTAGCTGATTCTAGAAAAAAAATAGTATCTTTTGTACACTCTTGAAAGCTATTTTGAATCTAAACAATTCTTAAGAATGAAATATTCTCAATTTGGACTTTACTTTTACTGTTTGGACTGTTGTGTGTTTTGAAAAATAGATTATTTAGAATTTAGTTATGTTGCATTTCAGTCTTTAAATAATTAACCTAGTATATACATAACAATATATGATGTTTTCCCTGGTGAGCTTAACATCAATAACAACATTTATTAAAAAGGCTAAAATAATTTCTGGGGGTATTATATGTATAGTAAAATTTTATCAGTATGGGCCTTTCCTTTCTACAAGATAATAATAATAATAATAATAATAATAATAATAATAATAATAATAATAATAAGAAGAAGAAGAAGAAGAAGAAGAAGAAGAGGAGGAGGAGGAGGAAGAAGAGGAAGAAGTTGGAAGGGACCTTGGAGGTCATCTAGTCCAACCCCCTGCTCAGGCAGGAAACCCTATACCATTTCAGACAAATGGCTGGCCAGTCTCTTCTTAAAAACTTCCAGTGTTGGAGCATTCACCACTTCTGGAGGCAGGTTGTTCCACTGGTTAGTTGTTCTAACTGTCAGGAAATTTCTCCTTAGTTCTAGGTTGCTTCTCTCCTTGACTAGTTTCCATCCGTTGCTTCTTGTCCTACTTTCAGGTGCTTTGGAGAATAGCTTGACTCCCTCTTCTTTGTGGCAGCCCCTAAGATATTGGAACACTGCTATCATGTCGCCCCTCACCCTTCTCTTCATTAAACTACACATACCCAATTCCAGCAACCGTTCCCTATATGTTTTAGCCTCCAATCCCCCAATCATCTTTGTTGCTCTTCTCTGTACTCTTTCTAGAGTCTCGACATCTTTTTTACATCGTGGTGACCAAAACTGGATGCAATATTCCAGGTGTGGCCTTACCAAGGCATTGTAAAGTGGTATTAGTACTTCACGTGATCTTGATTCTATCCCTCTGTTAATGCAGCCTAGCAGTGTTGGCTTTTTTGGCAGCTGCAGCACACTGCTGGCTCATGTTTAAGTGATTGTCCACTAGGACTCCGAGATCTCTCTCTCAGTTACTACTATTGAGCAAGGTACCACCTATACTATACCTGTGCATTTGATTTTTCCTGCCTAAATGTAGAACCTTACTTTTTTCACCATTGAATTTCATTTTGTTAGATAGTGCCCAGTGTTCGAGTCTGTCCAGATCCTCCTGTATCTTAAGCCTATCTTCTGGAGTATTGGCTATTCCTGCCAGCTTGGTGTTGTCTGCAAATTTGATGAGTTCCCCATCTATCCCCTCATCCAAATCGTTGATGAAGATGTTGAAGAGCTGCACAGACCTCTTCTAGATTTTCCTCTTGCCTTTCCGAGTTAACTCCTTGGTCTGTCATTGAGCAAGAATTAACTTTGTAGGGAAGCATATTATTATTTGATGTATATTAAACATATGTTCTACCTTTATTTAGCAATTATATAATATTTGTATGCAATCCACATGGCGAGGTTTGGGGAAACTTACAATAGAAAAAATATATATTTAAAATCATAAGATTAAAACATCGCCTGGCCTGCACCGCCTCCGCTGCCCGCATTGCGCAGCCCCGCCATATAGAGTGGGCTCTGCTGCTCCCACAGCACCAGCCGCGCCGGCTCCGGCCCCAGGGATGGGAGCCCGCCGCCAGCACCTTTCGCACCTGTGACTGCAGCAGCATCGCCCCGCCCACCCCCCCGCCTCCTGCACCCGCCAAGATGAGAGTTCCGGCACCTTTTTTTTTTTTTTAGAAAAAAGCACTGCTTATATGTAAGGGTGTAGGCCTATACATATGTTGTATATAGTATGTTTTAAATGTGTGTTATGTATGTGTACACTTTGAGAGCAAGCAACTAAAATTCATTTTTAATGTGTGCCATTGTTCTCGCAGTAAAAAATGACAATAAAGCTATAAAGGTTATCTATCTCATGACAACCTTGGGCTTTACTCTTCAACTCTGCATTTCCACAGCTCATTATTTTCAAAATTTCATGGGACTACTTAGTAGGAGGTAAACCATACAACCTGCCACTATGTGCGTATGCATTTATTTATTACATTTATAAAGCCACCCAACTCTGTAATGACCATCCAGTGAACCAAAACATGGTTCTGAGTCCCACCCATTGCTGCTATCTGAAAATAGAACACTGTTGTATCTCCATTGTAATACAAGAATACATCTTATATTATGGAAAAGTAAAAAGTTGGGGTTTGATGTTAATGCTTCATTCTACTGCAACAGAGGAAGTCGGAAGTCAGTGCCTTTTCATTTCTTTTTCCCATTCTCCCCCTCACTTTGCTTTCCCTTTTCCCTCCCCATTGTGTCCTACTGTTTGCTTTTGCATTTTATTCTATAGTCTAATAAAATGTTACAAAAGGGGAAAAAAGAATATCTTACACGCCACAGTAATGCAAAATAGCTGATTTTCTATCTCCAGCACCTCATCCTACCAGCATCCTCTTGTTGTTTTCCCCCAACTCAAGGGAAAGTTGATTTTCCAACCATTAAATTTCCAATTATGAGTTAAGTTGGTTGAAATATAATAACCCCATTTCTCTCCCTAGCCATTGAAAAGAAAAGAAAAAAAGATGGCAGAGGAACAACCAGGATTCTGATTCACAAACTAACATTGTCCAAGTCATCCAAATAAGCTCCTTTTCATCCATCCCACTTTAAAAGTTAGGTTGAGGATAACAATCTGGCTTTTCAGCCGCTTCCCCCAGTTGCCTTGTGGGAATAGGCTGTCTGCCAGGTTGCTAAGTCAAGGCGGGGTGGAGGGGGAAGGGTTTTTTCCCCCCATCTGTTTTCTTCCTCTTCCTCTCGATGATTTGGGGCACAGCGCCCCAATTTCAAGCTCTGACGAGATTTTTTTTATTTTATGAGACAGCCTCTACGACAGGGGTCTTCAAACTTGGCCCTTTTATGACTTGTGGACTTCAACTCCCAGAATTCCTCAGCCAGCAAAGCTGGCTGAGGAATTCTGGGAGTTGAAGTCCACAAGTCATAAAAGGGCCAAGTTTGAAGACCCCTGCTCTACGAGGTCCAAAAAAAAAAAGAAAAAAAAAGAGAGAGACAACCCAGCTGCCAGGATCCCACGTGCAGAGCCCACGTGACCCAACACGATGGATTTGTTTTTCTTCCGCCTCGCGCCTCGGTGGAACGTTCCGCCTCAGTGGCACTACGGCGTAGCGGAACCGCGCGGGTCGCGTGTGCAAGCCCTTAGGTCACGTGGCCGCGGAAAGGAAGCCGCCGCGTTTCACGTCACAGGGTTGCCTTCCTCAAAAGCTCTCGCGGCGAGCGAGGGGGAGCGGGCTTTGGCTGGGTGAGTGGGAAGTTCTTTTCTCTCTCTCTCTCTCTCTCTCTCTCTCTCTCTCTCCTTCCCCCCCCCGAACGGACTGCGCCTGCGCAGCTGTTAGCTGTCATCCGTGTGCGGAACAACAAGTCCCAGCGAGAGGTGTGAGTGTGTGTGTGTGTATATATGTGTGTGTGTGTGGGTTGAGGGGGTGATAGTTACAATCGTAGTTGGAAGCTTCAAGGAAGTCCGGCGACTTTTGACAACCGGCGTCCTCCACTCGTGCCTCGAGGCAGCGGCGTTTTGAGCCACCAGGTAAAATGGGCAAAGGTGATGGAGGAGGAGGAGGAGGAGGAGGACGACTTAGCCACTTGTCTGGCGAAGGCGCCGTTCCACCTCGCGGAGAAAGAGCCTGAGGGAGACAGATGGCCGGGGGACGCCTCGTAACCGAGAGGGAGGCTGCGTGAGAAACCCCGGCCCGGGCGGTCTGAGGAGGAAAAAAAAGAAAAAGAAAAAGAGGGGAAGAGAAAAGGACGTCGCGGGGGTTGGCTCTCGGGCCACGGCGGAGGAAAGAGCTTGTGGTGGTGGGGTTGGCCTGGTGAGAAACGTCGAGGAGCAGCCGCTGAGGCGAAGTGGGGAACAATAAGGAGGGAAGGAGAGGGCTGGGGGCGCCGTCACCGGGGAGAAGAAAAGCTGTAGTGAGGGAGACAGGTGAGTAGGCTGGAGGGGGGGGGGGTGTCGCCGGACTTTGGGGGAGCAAATGCTCCCTCTGGGCTGGGAGAGAGAAATTCTAGTCAACCGGTGGCCCTTCGGGGTCGAGACCAGGAGTAAGGTCGTCAGAGAAGAGCAAAGTGAGGAATAGCCCTTATATCAGGGGTCGGCAACCTCGGCTCTTTTATGACTCGTGGACTTCAACTCCCAGAATTCCTGAGCCAGCTATGCTGGCTCAGGAATTCTGGGAGTTGAAGTCCACGAGTCATAAAAGAGCCGAGGTTGCCGACCCCTGCCCTATATAAAGGCGGCATCCGAGGAGAGGCTGTTGGGTTGCCCCTCCTTTTCTAGAATTGGCAAAGGCCCAGAAGGGGTCACTTGAATAAAACCAAATCACAAACTAGGTTTCTTTCCGGGTGTTTTGCACTCAGAGGCTCACAAGTGATGAGAAAGTGTGTGTGTGTATGCGTGTGTGTGTGGGGGGGGGATTCCCCCTAAGAGGGAGCTTACATTTACATGGCCTTTGCAGTCAAGTAGTGTTTTGTTTTGTTTCATAATTTTGAAGTCATGTTTTCCGGACTAATTTTGTAGGGATCTCAAGGGCTGGGCTTTTTTGTTAAGTTTCGGTTTACATGAAATTTGTTCGTTCCTTATTTGGAGCATTCTGAGAAATGAAAAAGCTGGACTTCAGCTCTCTATTCCTGCTTGAAAGTACATTGAATGAAAAATAAAGCATCTAATGTGTAGCTATATTGGAAAGTGATACCTCAAAGACTAAACAGATCGAGAGGATGGCAACAGCATTTGTGCATAAATCCTTTTCATTCACAGATATTCTAAGTCTTTGTCGCTTTTTGCAACCTGGAAGTAGGTTTATCCAATGAGAGTGAGTTTATTTGAAGTTATTATAAGATTTATTTCTATGGTTTATTTATCTGTATAAAGGATTACATTAAGTGTTTTAATTGTGATTCTCCAGATCAGTTAATAGGGTGATAAACACACAACCTCAACTGGCCATTTTTGTTAATTCCCCAGGGCGAGAAAGCTAGATTACTGAATGACTAGATTACTGAAATTTGGCAGAACAGTTGCTGGAAAAATAGTTGTGGAAGTCATAATGTGCAAATCACAAAAATTAAGTGTACAGTATCTAAAACTGGATTAATTTGTTTTAAAATGCAAAGAAAATAGATTTTTTTCTTCATTCCATTAATGGAAAATGATACAAAATTATCTTACAAGTGTTTTGTCTGTATAGGTTTTTAGATCATCACCAAACCCATTACTACCCAAAATATGTCAGTTTTAAGTTATCTTCCATTGCTTTGGTGGAATTTATTTAGTCTACATCTTAAATGTCACTGCACTGTCCTAATATTTTATATTCCAAACTTTCCCCCAAAGTTTCTGATAAATTTAAGTTCCCATAACTTGGCTTGAAGGCTTCTAATACTGACAGGTTGTTTCCTTATTAAAGGTATTTAATATTCATTTTTTTGAATATTCAGTTCAAAAATTCAATTTGATTTGGTTTATTTTCAATTAAGAATCCTGAAACTTTTATATTTATAGGAATAATCCTGAATACGTTATATCCCAGATCAATTTAAAAGCAGTTTTATCATTTGTTAGCCTTTGATGTTAGTTTAGTACATTTCAATCTATTTTTTCAGGCCTAGCTGTACCAAAATGCTCACTCATTTATGCACTCAGATATCATAGATTTACCTATTAATTAATCAATTACCTATCAAATATTTTGTAAGTTCTCAAATTTAAATCTCTCATAATGCATGGTGTGGATGATGTGTGGAAAAATGTTTCAAAAATTGAATATGCCCTAAGATTGGTGATGGTTGCCTGAATGACATCTGAGGCTGAGTCTCAGCATGATAAGCAGACACTGAGTAAGGTTTTTGGACATTAGAAATGTTTCTGATTTAGATAAGGTGCACTTTCTGTAAAGGAGTATTTGGTAATCAGATTTCATTTTTATGACCAATTTAACAATTTAACAGTTCTGGTTTCTCTTGAACACAGATACATAGTATGTTTTGTACATCGTTAACCTGAAAACTAAATGAGTTTGGTGTATTTGGGACTATTCTTGAGGTAGTTTTTAAAATTTCAAATGTAGGAGAGATGTCCTAGCATTGCATCCGTTAAAGAGTCACTACATGGCAATTTGAGACAGAACTGTTTGTGTAGTTCTCTCCTTCAGGTAGGATTTACACTGAGTGTGGCTAGTTGAAGACATATCTGATTGCTCAAGCATTTGGTGAGCTAGGTTTTCTGATTTGGTTCATGGTTGTGATTCTATATCTTAGTAAACTGCTTATAGTTTAAAAATATTATTTTGTTTATTGAACTTTTTCAACTATATAATTTTTGAAATTAAAATTGGAAGTTATTTTTACCAATGAGTTAAAATTATAGAAATATCTAAGTTGTAGAATGCTCATAAAATTCTGCATAACAGTCTCATATACAAAGACAGCTGTACATTTCAATGTAATCTACAGATCAAAACCAATAATTGTCCTTTTTATAAAACTTTTAGCCCTTCTACCTCCAAGTTTTCTTTTAGTATATTGCCCATTTCCTGCTAATCCCATGTTTTAAAAAGAAAATTGGAGTAAAGAACAATCTTTCTTGCTGTAATTGCATCACCTTTCTATATTATGTGGCTGAAGGTGAAATAAATGTGAAGAATAACATATGGAAATATTCTTAACTTAAAAAGAGGTACGGTATGTTTAGGCTCATTTTGTGTAGCATTAAGAAAGCAAGTTGAGACACTTAGACATAACTGGCATGTGTGGTCTTCTATGAAATATAGAATTGTACCACCTAATATAAATTAATTTGTACATGATATGTAATTTGTTTACTGTGATTTGAATATCAAGTTATTGAACCCTGAAGAAATTCAACTTTAATATTTAAGAAAGTAGGAACCCTCAGAAATATGGTGCTCCAGGGCTGATAATGCTTGTTTTACTTTCTGAGGTAAGGAATGTTATGGTGTCTCTCCCTAGTTCCACAAACAGTAGTCTGCTGGATTGTCTATAGAATATTGTTTCAAAATTGATGAAAGGAAAATAATATTTCACTCTATTGAGGGGAGAATATTAATCTAGAGAAGGGGTCTCCAAACTTGGCAACTTTAAGACTTGTGAAGTTCAACTCCCAGAATTCCTCAGCTAGCCGTACTGGCTAGGGAATTCTGGGAGTTGAAGTCCTCAAGTCTTAAAGTTGCTGAGTTTGGAGACTCTAGATCAGGGTTAGGCAACCTTGGCTCTTTTATGACTCGTGGACTTCAACTCCCAGAATTCCTGAGCCAGGACAGCTGGCTCAGGAATTCTGGGAATTGAAGTCCACGAGTCATAAAAGAGCCAAGGTTGCCTAACCCTGCCCTAGATCTAGAGTAGGGCTTTTCAACCGGTGGTATCCATACTTGTGATACTTTGCCACGTGGCAGGTGGTACACGGCTGTCCTGGAGAAGTGTGGGGGGGGGGGAGGAGAATGAGCTGAAGTGAGCCAAGCCTGAGGGAGAGGCAGCTGCAGGACTGTCTGGGCTCAGCAGGAGCTGGCAGGGCTCCAACTAATTGGCTCCAGCTGATTAGCACTTCCAGAAGCAGCTCAGAGCTGGAGGTGAACTGAAGAAAAAAGGTGGGTGCAAGGAGAGGCTATAAAACCATGGTGGTGAACCTATGGCACGCGTGCCACACGTGGCACACAGAGCCCTCTTTGTGGGCACGTGCGCCGTTGCCCCAGTCCTAGGCCTTCAGCTGGATTTTATAAAACATTTTCGCTTTAGGCAAAAAAAAAAGTTCAATCAATTTTAACTTCTCGTGGGGAAAAAAAAGATCTCGCAAAGTTGGAATTGATTGATTGAACTTTTTAGTCCCACCCAGCCTGCCATTACCACTGCAGCCATGCCCACCCAATGGGCCATGCCCACCCAGCACCCGACGATACATGTGGGTTTTGGGTTGCAGTTTGGGCACTTGGTCTCTAAAAGGTTCACCATCACTGCTATAAAAGGAGGTGGTTTGGGCGGAAAAGGGAAAAAAAGGCAACAGGGAAAGGTTTAGTCCCTTTAAACAAATGTAATTAGTTTTACCCCCTTTAATGGAATCTGCCTATGGCTTTTAGAAAGTTTTCTTTGAAGGTAAACAAGCTTAATTTAAAGCAGACATGTCAAACACAAGGCCCGGTGGCCGGATCCGGCCCGCGAAGTTTATTTATTTATTTATTGATGGGATTTATATCCCGCCCTATCTCCTGAAGGACTCAGGGCGGCTCACAATACAACATATAATAAGTACATAAATCAAGATAAAATGAAAATTGAGAACATCAGTGCAATAAAAATTAGAGAATTTTAAAATGAATTAAAAATACTAAATATAAATTAATTGAAATGCCTGTCAGTCTAGGTCAGCTTGGTGGAACAGGTGTGTTTTGAGGCCGCGGCGAAAGGATTGGAGGTTTTGGGCTATCCGAAGCTCAGGGGGGAGCTGATTCCATAGGGTTGGTGCTCCCACAGAGAAGGCCCTCCCCCTGGGGGTCGCCAGCCGACATTGCCTAGCTGACGGTACCCTGAGGAGGCCTTCTCTGTGTGAGCGTACTGGACGATGGGAATTTGTTCCCGGCAGCAGATGGTCCTGCAAGTATCCCGGACCTAAGCCATGTAGGGCTTTAAAGGTAAGTACCAGCACCTTAAATCTCACCCGGAGGGCAACTGGTAGCCAATGCAGCTCACGCAGGAGGGGTGTAATATGGGAGTATCGGGAAGCTCCCATCACAACCCGTGCAGCTGCATTCTGCACCAGCTGAAGCCTCCGGGTGGTCTTCAAGGGCAGCCCCATGTAGAGAGCATTACAGTAATCAATACGGGAGGTAACGAGTGCGTGGGTGACTGTACGTAGGGCATCTCGGTCCAAAAAGGGGCGCAATTGGTATATAAGACGAATCTGGGCAAATGCCCCCCTAGCCACGGTTCCAATGTGATCTTCAAAACTGAGTCGTGAATCTAGGAGGACGCCCAGATTGCGTGCTTTATCAATGGGAGGTAACATCTCTCCTCCTATAGTCAGAGATGGAACCTCTTGGACTAAACGAGATGACGGTATGTACAGCCACTCAGTCTTGGCCGGGTTGAGTCGAAGCCTGTTTTCTCCCATCCAAATCTGTACCGCTTCCAGACAACGGGACATCACATCAAGGGCATCACTGGGTTGGTTCGGGGTGGAGATGAATAGCTGGGTATCATCAGCATATTGATGATATTTCACCCCGAAGCTACGGATGATCTCTCCCAGCGGCTTCATATAGATGTTGAACAGGAGGGGCGAGAGCACCGAACCCTGAGGCACTCCACAATTAAGAGGCCTAGGGCTTGACCTCTGCCCTCCTGCCAACACCGTCTGCGAACGGTCCGAGAGGTAGGAGGAGAACCAACGCAGAACGGTGCCTCCCACTCCCAGCCCCTCAAGACGACGCAGTAAGATACCATGGTCGATGGTATCAAAAGCCGCTGATAGATCTAATAGGACCAGGACAGAAGAATAACCTCTATCTCGGGCCCGCCAGAGATCATTCACCAGCGCGACCAATGCCGTCTCCGTGCTGTGCCCCGGTCTGAAACCCGATTGGTACGGATCTAGATATTCAGCTTCCTCCAGGTTCAAAGGGAGCTGTCGCGCCACCACACTCTCAACGACCTTCGCAAGGAAGCGAAGGTTGGAGACAGGACGGAAGTTGTTTAAAACAGCTGGGTCCAGTGCCGGTTTCTTGAGGAGGGGCCTTACCACCGCCTCTTTCAAGGCAGCAGGGAAGTACCCTTCACTCAGTGAGGCATTGATAACTGCTAGGAGCCAGCCTCGTGTAACCTCCCGAGAAGCATAGACTAGCCAGGAGGGACACGGGTCCAACAAACATGTGGCGGCACTTAGTTTCCCCATGATCTTGTCCACTTCATCCGGAGTCACAGGATCGAACTCTTCCCAGATGTACTTGGCCAACTTCACATGAAGTGGTTTCATGTGGCCCGTGAAGCCATCCTGGAAACAGTGAGGGAACGGCCTCCACTGCCTTGGCCCTGGCCCAGAGAGCCTCCTTCTGCCAGAGACCCTCAGATCTGTCCCACTCCTGCCCAGGCCACCATAGGCACCCTTGATGCGAACAATGTAGAGCTGGCCACGCCCACCCAGTAGGCCATATGCACTCTAGCCACGCCCACCCAGTAGGCCACACCCACCCTGGCCACACCCACCCAGCCCTCTGAGGGCAACCGCAATGCTGATGCGGCCCTCAATGAAATTGAGTTTGACACCCCTGATTTAAAGCTAAAGCTTTTCACAATTGCCGGAGCCTTTCAGTCTCGTATTGCAACATTGTGACATGCCTGAGGCAGCTTAAAGAAAAAAAAACCCGGAGTTTATCTATTTCTTTATTTTGTGAGCATGTCTTGCTTTGCACTTGAATCCTGTGTTTTTAAGGGTACAGGGAAGGGATTGGGGTGTGTGTGCATTCTTACTAACTGTGGAAAGAACTCAGAAGGGAGAGAGGAAGAAGGGCCAACCAGCTAGCTCAGGGGTCTACAAACTTAGCAACTTTAAGCCTGTGGACTTCAACTCCCAGAATTCCTCAACCAGCCATGATGGCTGAGGAATTCTGAGAGTTGAAGTCCACAAGTCACGTGCCAAGTCTGAAGACCCCTGAGCTAGCTGGTAGTGGTACATAGTAATAAACATGGATAAATTCATCATACATTTGTCAGTGCAAAGGGAAAGTGATTCAGCAAAGGAACAGCCACTGAAGAAATTAAAACTGGTACTTTTTCCTTTTTTCCTAGAGTTTGTAGTATTTTATTAGATTATAGAATAAAGTACAAAAATACAAAAGCAAATAGTAGGACCCAGTGGGGAGGAAAAAGGGGGGGAAAAGTGAGGGGGGAAGGGAAAAAGAGCAGACTTCCTCTGTTGCAGTAGAAGGAAGCTTTAACATTGAAGTTTTTACTTTTCCATAATATTATAAACTAGCCATTTCTATAACAACAAATGAATCTAACCAGTAAAACCCAAAATCCCCCCCCCATTTTTTTTAGTCATCAAGTTTTTGACACCTTGTTAAGCACTGGTGGTACTCAAATATTGTCATGTCCTAAAAGTGGTAGAATCTGTGAAAAGGTTGAAAAGCCCTGCTCTAGAGGATACAAGATAAGCTGTATGGTACATTCATGTCTGTTCTGCAAGGGGTATGATGTTTAAGAATCTGCAATTGCTGTGCTCATTATCTACAGCTTGAACAGATAACTTCACTTTGCTTAATAATGGGCCTTGTGTCTAATCTCTGTAAAATGGGGATCTTTGTCTTGAAAGGTGAAAATGATGTACTATTTTGTTAAACATTGCAGAAAACCTACTTCTTTATCTGATCTAGCAGCCTGTGGAACCAGAGACATAGTGAAATTATTTCCTTAATTTCTGTGCTATATACAATACTAATTGATAACTATGTATTATTAAAACTTTGAATGTAAAATAAAAAATTATTAGGCTTATCTTCTGAAAGTGCATCAGGTAATATACATCATAGTCACTTATTCTGTAGTAATTTATTTATTTATTTATTGATGGGATTTATATCCCGCCCTATCTCCCGAAGGACTCAGGGCGGCTAACAACAAAACATATAATAAGTACAGAAAACAAGATAAAAATAAAATTGAAATCATCTGTGCAATAAATTAAAATTAAAGATTTAAAAAATAAATTAGAAATTCTAGATATAATTAATTAAAATGCCTGTCAGTCCAGGTCAGCCTGCTGGAACAGGAGTGTTTTGAGGCCGCGGCGAAAGGATTGGAGGTTTTGGGCCATCCGGAGCTCAGGGGAGAGCTGATTTAAGGAATTCCTTAAAAAGCAATAGCAAACGTAACACAAAGTCAACCAGCAAGAATGAAACAAATATTCTACATAAAAAGAAGTAAGAGCTATGTTTTATAACATAACATACTGAAATAAGTATGCTTATTTTCCTTTAAAAAACTCCAACAATGACTGGCAGATTTTTTGGGGGGAGGAAAGATTTTAATTGAGAGACATCTTAACTAGAGCACTGCAAAGGCTCTGAATCTTCTACTCATTCATTCAATACAATGAAATGCCACTAAGGTTATTTTAGTATTGCTCTAAATTCTTGAGCAAGTCTAAAAAGTGTGCAGCCCTAAACATTATTGGGATCTCTAAAGCAGAAATGTTTGGAAGACTGGATTCAGCTTTCTTCCTGAATTGGTTTACCCCATAGCTAGCAAATAACTGATTCTTACCTCCTTCTGTACTGAGAACTTTGCCCATCCCTGCTTTGCAGGTGAAGAATGAAGTATGGATAAAGCAGAGACATTTTTGCTTATTTTACTTGCACTCCACTTTTTCCCACCTAAGCTTGTGACATCTAAGGAATTTGATAGAGGTTTTCTACCTGTGGATGGATAATGGTCTGTCTGGCTTCTTGGGACATCAGAGTAGGCTATATACAGCCAGATTCAGTAAGTAATTGGCACCTGAACAATAATCATCCTCCCAATTCCTGTTCTTGATTCCTAATTTTTAGAGTCCAGAAAATCATAGAGAAAACAGGTTGTCTTGTCAGAATTCAAATCTGAGCAAAGGATTGAGACAACATTGATTGCTGTGCTGAATGACCACTTTGGAGATCTGGTCAGAGGGATTATGTTTCTTTTGGTGCTATTAGACCTCTCAAGGCGGCTGATATCATCCTGAATTGCTTGAGAAGTTTGAAGATTAGAAATACTGCTATAATTTGAACTAGTTGGTGTTTTAAAAAAATTATAAGATTCCTAAGAGTTAACTACACTGTTCCTAGTAGTTTTCTATATTAGGTAACTGAAACTTGTGGCCTGTGGTCCATATGCAATTCTCCAAGTAATTTCAAGTGGACCTATTAAAATATAAGTAAATAAAAATCAGCATTGTCCCCTGCCCCTTTCAGTGTGTGTGGCAAATGAGGTGTGAGCAAACCGCATAACTCTAGAAAAGACAGGAAAGAAAAGGTGAATGCTGGCTTGCTACAATCCAGAACAATAAAAAGTGCTTCAGTCAAACAGAAAGAAAAAGACTGCAGATCTTGCAGATTTTGACCAAGCACTATGGATCTTCCCTTAGACTGAAAAACAAAATGTTTCTGTGCCAGGCTGATGATGCTGGTCAAAAATAAGGGCACTCTAACATTAGCCCTCTTGATTTCTTCCTGCCATTACCACACCTTCTCTTTGCACTCAGTAACAGCTGCACGGATCTACTCCCTATATAAGCTGACCATGGTTCCCTCAGACTCTGCGTAGAAAGAGGGATGCCTGCTTATGAAGGTTGTGGTAGGTTTTGTGAGTTCACTGCAGAATAGCAGCTTTTTCAAGTGGGAAGATGCCTTTGCCTGGAGTTCCAGTGCTTGGGCATGTCAGCAGGACTCCCAGGGTCTCTTCTGCAAATCCAGTGATTTTGCTATTCATAGCTTTTCATACAGGCGCCATTTACTTGTAGCCAGCTACAAGGTCAAAAGCAACCCCAACCATCACTGGGCTACCACTGTGACTTAAATGGCAAAATATAATAATTTTTTATTCAGAATTTCATTTTTAATGTGGACCAGGGTGCTCACATTAAAAAAATGACAATAACAGTTATCATCTTATCTGCTGTTCTTCAGTAAAATAAATTTACATTTAATGGTATATAGCACTTCATTTTTGTGTGCTTGAAACTTCTGTATTATCTATGAAGAGACTTCAGGCTAATGAACTGGTCTTCATGTGGAGTTCATAAGAATTTGTGTTTGAGGCTGCTATTCTATACTGATTTTAAAGGGCATTTCAAAGAGCATTTCTCTACTGTTAGGGAAAAAAACAAAAAAGGCAGCATAAGGAGATAGATTTAGAAAGAAAAGAAATTACTAGTTAGAAGTATTTAATTAAATGAATCCCATGTTTGTGCTCAAACTATTGTGTAAGTATTAATGATAATTTTAGGGTCTTTGGCCTATCTGTTATCTTCAACCTGAATTTTGGTAAATAGTGAACCCAGCTAACAAACTATTAAACAAAGTTGTTAAGTGAAAGACTGTTTTCTACATAATAGATTTCATAAAGATGCAAACGTAAATAAACAATATTTACAGGGAAGTTTGGGACACTAACTAAACTGCTTAGGGAGCCACAGGGATCTTTTGTTCTTATTCAGAATGTGAACTATTGCTTTAACAATTCTTTTGATGGGTCTCCCATTTAACTATGACATTAGCTTAGGAGTTATGGGTGCATTTAAATTTATGTCAGATTTCCTGGGACATATGCCTCTTGGGGTTTTAGACATATAGTAATTTATCTTTAAGTCATTCTCTGAGGCAATGAATGTCTTTCTTTCTGGTTACTAAAAACATAAATATTGTACAGATTAAAACACAATGGCATCCATATATCATTATCTATATCAAGGGATTAGTCCAGTATATTAGCATGAGATCAGGATTCTAAATGTATATCCTAATATACCAAATATTGTTTTCTACTAACTAGCCTATCTGAGGCAAACTCAGAGAAAGGATGAGTTACCCTGGAAAATTAAATTTACCTATCCATTAATTTAAAAATTTATATGTAGTCAGACAATCATGGACAGATAACATGAGATAAGATTTACTTTTCCAAATCATATATCTCTGCTTTTTCAAACATGTATAAATGTACATAGTTACAAGATAATTTTACTTACATAAAGTTATATTTACATACTTTCAAAATGACATCAGACCACTTATGCTTGTATCTAAATTATCTTTACAACTGTGAGATTGTAGATAAATCCAAATAAATAAAATGAAATCTGCTATCTTAAAATTATTATTCCTTAAATATCCCAAATTCTTTAGTTTTTCATCTACTACCCCCCTTTGCTTCTTGCAAAGCTGCTTTGCATTTCTCCATCGCTGCAGCTGTTCTTTGAACTATTTCAAACAATTAATTCACATAGCATTTCTTAATAAAACACTTCATGAGCTGTTTCTCAACAGCAATCTCTAGCTTTTATAAGGCAACTATATTTTATCTATAGTAAACTAAACTGCTATGAAGAATAACATTAGAAAGTACACTTTGTATTATTTAAGGGCAGAGACATTGATTTCCAATAGTGTCGAATATCTGTAGCTTGGGTGTAGGATGAGGGTGAAGGTTTGTTCTCTGAGCTTGTGGGTTGGTTTCCAAGACATTGATGAATAGTATTAGAAATTCCCTTTCCCTTTCTAAAAAAAAAGATTGTTCATGCACAAAATTGGAAAAATCCCATATTGTTGCACCATCTGTAAACTTGTAATTATGATTGCCACTGAAAGTGTTTTTTGTCAAGTGGCTCTCGTGGAATGTGAGGAACTCAGTTCCATTTAGAGCAGTTTGCTTTCTGGTATACTGCTTGCCTCTTAATATTTAATATTAATATTGAGATACATTTTTGTGTAGTAGTTAAACCATCAGACTAGAAATTGGGAGACCATGAGTTCTGTTAATGCCTTAGGCACAAAGTTAGCTGGATGGCCTTGGGCCAGTCACTTTCACTCAGCCCTAGGAAGGGGGCAATGTCAAATTGCTTCCAAAATCTTGCCAAGAAAATTGCAGAGTCTAGTTCACACAGTTGCCAGAAGTCAACAATAACTCAAAGGCTCAATAAATCATAAACTCAATAAATCATATATGATTTAATCTTTAATATTTAGCACACTTCTATATTAAATTTCTCTATATATTTTATAAAACGCATATATATATATATATATATATATATATATATATATATATATATATATATATATATGGATCCTTGGTTTTTCGGGTTTTTCCCCGCGTAGAACTAAAGGTGTAGGCGCAACGTTTCGACGGAATCCCATCCGTCATCATCAGGCTTTAGCTTCCTTCTTCTGGGAGAAGCATGTGGCTGTTTGTTCCTCTTTTTTAAACTGCCAGAGGGGGTGTGTTCTGTGGAGGTGTGCTCTGATTGGGTAGGGGACCAAGTGTGTTCTGATTGGGTGGGAGTGTGTTTTGAATGGTGGGTGTGTTCTGATTGGGTGGGGGGGTTGTTCTGAGTGGATGGGCTGGTCTCAGCTGCCAGCTCCAGACCTGACGTTGCGCCTACACCTTTAGTTCTACGCGGGGAAAAACCCGAAAAACCAAGGATCCACATACAGGCACCCGCGAAAACCTCAGAAAACATATATATATATATATATATATATATATATATATATATATATATATATATATATATATATATATATATATATATATATATATATATATATATATATATATATATATATATATATATATATATATATATATATATATATATATATATATATATATATATAATTTGACATACAAATATTTAACATAAAGTATTAAACTTGAATATTACATATTAAATAAACTGAATGTTTATATCCCACAGCTAATATTTAAAATTGCTCAAGAATAGCACTACATTGCATCAGCACATGTGCTGGTAGTACAATAGGTTTTTAAATATTAAGCACATTTAGGCTTTCAGAGTATTTTGAGTATAAGCTATGATAGTTCTGCTGTCAAAGTGCTGTGTAGAATGAGTTCAATTGAGAAGTAATTTGGAAACTTAATCTGTGCTTGTATAGTCAAGTAAAAGTTTAAAGCTTATCATCATTGTCATGTGCTCCTGATATATTTTATCCTTCTCTTCTCATCCTCACCCCATTTTTGTACAGTTTAGGTCACTTGGAATTAATAGTTAAATCATATCTGGATATTTGGAAAATGAACATTATGTGCAATACTTTGACAGATTTGACTGCTGCAAATATTTTGTACTGAGAATAGACGATCCTCTTGGCTCCTCTTGTTTGGAAAAAAGTCACAGCTGGTATATTATAATTTGGACACGTGAGAGTTGGTTAACTGTGGGCTGAATCTGAAATCTTTGTTATAGGAGAGTAGCAATGTAACATTATATCCTGCTTTGTCTTGACTGAAACTAAGAGTTTTAATTAAACATGGAATATGGATACCATGTAGTTTATGTTCTCTTAGCTTAGGTGACTATTACTACAGTAGACATACATGTATACTGAAAAAACATTTTGTCCACAGTTCACTTACCATCTTTGTACAATTTCTCTAAGATTTGGATTGCAAATTGAAAAATAGGAAAGTCTAAACACAAATATATAATTAAACTGTAATCATACATCAAAGTGTAAAGTTCCATTATTAATAAATTTGAAATGAATTGGCCAGTCGGCATCTCAGTTGTGGGTATTCTAAGATCTATTCTAATTTTCTAACTCTTTAGATCCTTGAAGGATTATTTTGGGATTCTAGTGTTTATTAGAACACATTCAGAGCCTTTTCTTTAGGGTTGCATGAGAAATAAAGCTAATATACATTTGTACAGATAAATTACTGTACATACTACATTCTCAATATATGGTGTTTCTTGAAAAGTGTTCATAAATTCATTGAAAATGCAAACAGATAATTAGGAGGAAACAACTAATATCATTGCAGATTTTGTGTACCACTTATTCATAGTATTTCTGGAAACTATGGACTGAACCAAGGAATACTGAGAGGTGTTTAATGTGGGTCACATACTAAATTATATTTCCTTACTTCTGCTAAAGAGGCAAGGCTGCATAAATATCTTTGACTTGATACAGATAGAAATGCACAACCTATATGAAATCACTCAATAAAAATCAGCGTATTAAAAATGTAGGGTAAACACAGAAAAAGCATCTGCCTGGACTTATTGTTCTGTGTCTATTTGCTTCTTGCTTAAATATGTATTAATTCATGAAAATACAAAAATATTAGTGAAGAGATAATTATGTTTGAGATTTTTTTGTTTTTGGAATGCTCAGAATATTTAAATAATACAGTTCAAATAGATTTACAAAAAAACTTTGAAGAAATGATACAAGATATTTTACTCTTGGTGTATTCCTCCAGTGCTTTTCTCTCGATAGCCAAAGGAGGAATGGCCAAGGAGCTACATGTGGCCAGATGAGAGGAGCAATCTAGCAATAAGCCAGTTGAAGCCCTGTAGGTCACTCATCTCCCCAGAATCTTGGCACAGTTTCTGCAGGAAAACATTTGGAGTAACCTGGGCCTAAACTGGAGGCTCTGGTATGAAAATATGTAACTAGGCTATCTCTAAGACAAGGCACGGGGAGTTTGTATCCAAACTCTCAGGAATAGAAATGCTCAGGTGTTTTAACTTCATTCACAACCCTCAGGTTTTATCCAGAAGAATAAACTGTATAATATTATCATTTATTGTTATATTGCATTGTATTTATCAGTGTTTGGATGCTCTGCACTACCTAAGTAAATAAATAGGATACCAGAGGCTATCAAAGGAAATTGGGAATGAGGACAGTCTGCAACTTTTCCTGCCATTTTGTCAGCACGTAAGGCAGTGGTGTCAAACTGCCAACCCACGGGCCGGATGCATCATAGCAAAACCATGCCCACTCCATTGCCGGCAATGGCCAAATAGTTGCGATATGTCGCGACACGTTGCGTGACGTTGCGAGTTTGACTCCCCTGACATAAGCAAAGGAAGACGTTTTTATGGGCAAATAGTCTTGAAACTAGACTACTGCTTCTATGCTTGAGTTGATTTGTGCTGCATCAAACTACTTAATATGGAACTAGATAGTATCTGGGGCCTGTTATGTCTTGTTTAAGAGAGACTGGGACAATCACCATAACTGTAAGGTCAGTGGGAACAGAGACTGCTAGGATTAAATTAGACGTCTTGAGTGTTTTTGATATAATAATAGTTTAAATAGATTTATCTATTTAGTTTTAAATAGAAAAGAGATACAAATATATAAAATACATATCATAAAGTTATTCTTGTTATTTTTTCAGTTCCCATATCCTAGCGGTTATCAAAACAGCTTTGGCATTTAACTACATGATTTTTTTGCCATTGCTATGATAGAATAGTGAAGAAATTAAAATTAAGTAACTTTTGCTACTTATATGTAAGATGTCAATTTTTAATCAAGCGCATTAATCAAATCAGATAGATATTGAAATAATTTTATAAATTTGCTGGGCATCAGTTACAGATAGTCCTCATGTTACAACCAGAGTTTCCATTGCTAAGCAAGGCAGTTGATAAATGAATCATGATTTTGTAATCTTTTTTGTCAAAATTGTTAAGCAAATCATTGAAGTTGTTAAAGTAAATCACATAGCCATTAAGCAAATCTGGCTTTCCCCCTTAACTTTGCTGGTCAAAAGCCAGTTAGGTAGGTTGCAAATGGTGATTACGTGATTCTGGGAGGCTGCAACTGTTGTGAATACATGCCAGTTGCCAAGTCTCAAATTTTGATCATGTGATCTTGAGAGGTGGTGCAACAGTTGTTAATGTGAGGATTAGTAATTAGTCTTTTTTTCAGTGCCGTTGTAACTTCAAACAGTCACTAAATGAATGGTTGTAAGTTGGGGACTACCTGTACATTATTTCTGACAAATCAGAGTTAATTATTTTGACGTTACAAAATCTTTGATGTAATTTCAAATTGCTCTTACTTGTTTCTGTTATCTGGTTTTGTAGAGTGCTTGTTTGGTTCTGCTGAGTGCTTTTAGTTTGTTTTTTTTAATTTAGGACAATTTTATGAACTCATTTTAAATTAAGAAAATTTTATATATTGAAAATCTGTGGAAGTTTTATTACTTATGCATTAATGTAAATGTTTTATTTCTCTTTTTTCTTTCATCTCTTTCCTAATTCATGGGCAGAAGAAAACTGAGTTGAAATAGAAGAAAAAGCAGAATTGGCAGGTAAAAATTATATCTCCTCCCATCTTCCTTACTTAATATACAGTACTTAAAATACTTTGACTTCTTAACCACAGGAATTATATAACAATTTTGCATTTGCTTTTTTACTTTATGGATCTAGTAATTCCGATCTCCTTCAAAAATATGGCAAGACTATGGTATTTCATTTGTGGAAAGCTTTTTAAAATATTCTATAGAATACATTCAGATAGGTTCAAAGGCAAATTCTGTAGCTGCAATGGCCATTATAGAAGAATTTTCAGAAATTATTTTTTTCATACCATCTGCCAACCTCCAAGCATAAAAGGTATATTTCAACTATTACAGAGAATAGAAAACCTGTGCATGGTTCAGTTAAATCTCTCCATTTGAAATGTAAAATTCTACACCAAAGACTGGATTAAACTGGAGGTGATCTAACATTCTTCTTTAGACTAGCTTACTGAATCTCTGTATTTATGTCCCAAAGTGACTATAGCACACATAGGAATAAAGTACTAAGGCCCACAAAAATGATCTGAGGATTCTGGGAGACTTTGTTTAAAAACTGAATCCTAGATAAACATAATTGCATGTAGAATTGGATTATACTGAAGGTTTAGATGTAAAGTAATGGAATTAATGGTGATTAAATTTTAGAGTCTCCGGCTGTTAACTACAGTCTGTTGTTTTAATGGCCTCTTCATATTATCTTGAAGATATTGTATAAAATCATTGTAAAAACAGAAATTTAAGAATGTAAGTTTAAATTTAGATAAAATCCATTCATAACATGTTTTGTTCAAACAGAGCAAATAATAGTAAATATGTATTTTCTTATTAGCAGGTGTAACGCTGAGCAGCCATGGCTGCTCTATCATTGGACTCCCCTCCAAATCCAAGCTGTAAAATTATGACATTCCAACCGACAATGGATGAATTCAAGGATTTTAACAAGTACTTGGCGTATATGGAATCAAAAGGTGCTCATCGTGCTGGTTTGGCAAAGGTATTTTTTTAAAAAAATACTGTACATGGAGGAATGTTACTACATTACAGATAGCTCTTGACTTGCAACAGTTTGTTTAGTCACTACTTGAAATTACAACGGCACTGAAAAAAGTGATTTATGACCATTTTTCACACGGCCATTGCAGCATCCCCATGGTCATGTGAACAAAATTTGGATGCTTGGCATTCGACTGTGGTGGCACAGTGGTTACAATGCAGAATTGCAGGTTAACTCTGCCTACTGCCAAGAGTTCAATCCTGACCACTTCAAGGTTGACTCAGCCTTCCATCCTTCTGAGGTTGGTAAAATGAGAACCCAGATTGTTGGGGACAATATGTTGACTCTGTAAACCTCTTAGAGAGTGCTGTAAAGTACTATGAAGCAATATATAAGTCTAAATGCTATTGCTGTTGCTACTGCTATGAGTTTTGCAGTGTCCTGGGATCATGTGATCATCTTTTGTGACCTTCTGACAAATAAAGTCAGTGGGGAAGCCAGATTCACTTAACAACTTCACTTAACAACTTAACTTAACAACTTCACTTAACAACTTAACAATTTCAATGATTCACTTAACAGCTGTGACAAGAAAGGTTGTAAAATGGAGCAAGACTTACTTAACAGTTGTCTTGCTTAGCAACAGAAATGTTGGGCTCAGTTATCGTCGTAAATTGAGAACTATCTGTTTTCACATATTAAAAGCTTCTGCTAAATGTTTATATAATATTATACTTACTTAGTAGTTCTATTTTTAACACAATAACCCACTACCAATATCTTGTTATTTATTAGGTCTCATAGCAATGTATTAGAATAATCCAAACAGTATTATGTGTTTGTCTAGCAAAAGTATTGGATCCATAAAAAGCCCAGATAATAAGTCTGATCCTTAAGAAGGGATGCAACCAGTTCCAAATGGCCTCTGGAATTACTATCAGTTCCATTTTGTTTTTATTTAGTTTCAGCTTTTCTCCCATGTTTATTCTTTTGCATTGTGGAAATACTCATAGGTTCTGCTGAGATCTAATCCCAAAATCACAAGAAAGAAGTGCATCTGATTTCTTTTTCTTAGTAGCTGAATATAGATATAAGATTGAGCAGGACACTTGGATAATTCTCAAGCAGAAATTTCTTGGTACTGTTAAGTAAGTCTTGCTCCATTTTACAACCTTTCTTGCCAAATACCCATTTGGGTTTCTCTTCTCCAACCACCATTGATTGGGTTTGAACCAATATAGGAAAGCGAACCACTATAAAACAATGCCTTCCTCCCAATCTCTTTGAAGCAATCAAGAAGAATACAATGGTTGATGATACTTAAAAGCTGCCAAGAGATAAAGGAGGATTCAGAACATTGCACTCCCCTAATGATCCCAGTCCCTCCAAATGTCATCTACAAGCAGGACCAACATGGTTTTTATGCCACATCCAGGTCTGACTCCTGAATAACAAGGATCTAAATAATCTACTTCCTCTAGCATGTTTTGCAGTATACAATCACTATTTTCTCCACAACCTTCACCACCAACCCAAAAAGGGAAATTAGTTGCATCAAGTTAGGCTTCTTGAGCAAGGAGTGCATCACTGTAAATATAAATTAGTTTCATCAGCATAAATCAGTTTCTTCTCCAGCATGATAGATAGAGAATCCACGAATGGGTTAACTCTGTCTTCTCTTCCTGCCCAATTAGACTAAGTCTGTCAAACTTGCCACGCCTCTCCTGGGCCAGGACACCTCCCAGTCACGACTTAGTCTGTGCCCAGAAAGGACGTGATAATTTTGGCTCCCAGACTGAATTCAGAGCAGGTTGTATGGTTTATTTCCCATTTGTGGATTCTTCATTTCGCTTTCTGTGCTGTGATTAGCGCAGCGCCTAACCGCTTAGCATTTTTTTTCTCTCCCTTCGGAGCTGCAAAGCTCTTACTGACCTGCAGTCTTCAAGAAGCCCCAGGCCTCTTTCACTTATCGCAGTGCGCTCGTTGTGGCCGTCATTTTGAAAGCCGCGTGGGGAGGCTTTCTTTCGGCAACCACTCTGCTGCCTTTCAGCGTTGTCAGCCTTACAGCTGCTTAGCGTGCCTGTAACATCAGCAGCACTCGAAAACCGGTAAAACGGTTGCTTTCCTCACTTGCTCTTTCTATTTGAACCATGTCAAGCAATTGGAGAAAAAAACAGAAAAAAAACCCAACTTGGTTGCCTGGTAAATATATTTAGAAACATTTGTTGTATGCTGTTGGAAACCACCAGATTAAAACCCAAATAAAATCTTACAGTTGGTGCATAGACATACCTGTAAACAGATAAATAATGCTTTTTCAAAAAGCAATATTCTCATATTGAGTTTATTATTGATTCTTTGTAACATACCAGTTTTACTCTTGCTGCATAGAATGTGGTACTGCTACAAATGATGGTTATACATGCAAAATGCAATGACATAATATAATAGATTCATTATATATTTTAATATCTATAGGGAACTTAATGCTGAACTTTATTCAGCATTATTCTCTTTTTTTTTTTATTGAAAAGTTTTAAAATACAATTTTCCTTTGAAAAACCCCCTACCCCCTCCCTCCTCCCCTCCCTACCTCCCCCCTATCTCCCCCCTCCCCCTCTCCCTCCTCCCTCCCCTGCCCCCCCTCTACTTCCCCTCCTCCCCCCTCCCCCCCCGACTTCCCAGAGCAAAATACAAGGTATATATCTAAAAAGCAATCATAAACAATCATAAACTAACAATTATAAACTCTAAAATCCATCACTCTCTAGCTTATATAGAGTAAGCCAATCCTTAACAATACTAAATATGTATAAAGAACTAAAATAAAAAAAACTAGCATCATTCCCATCTATGTTCTTCCACAATTCACTATTACCTAAACATATTCTCACTTACACACCACAAGCACCTATCCCTATTAACCTCTCTAGCCAAAATAGGCTATAATAGATAATTCTTACACAAATTAACCCGCATTAACCCACAAAACTTTCTTCCTCTTCCTCTGTAGTTAAGTGTCCATTAATTCCAAATTGAAAATTCTGTTACCATACATAACGTCCCAAAACTCTTAAAAACCCAACTACCACTTGACTATAAGTATATTGTGGAAGTTCCATAGATTTCTACTGGTCTTATTTTTTAGTCTTTTTTGAGCGTTTTAAGGCAGCACGCGTCACCCTCTGTTCTCTAAGATCATCCAAAAGAGTTGCAGCTTGATCTCCTCCTGTACCCTTCTCGTCCATCTGTCCATCTTCATCCTCTTGACATTCTCCTTCTCCAGATCCCTCTACAGCTTCCAAAAGTGTTGATGGGGTTACTTTTAAAACATTGTTGTAAAAATCATGCGCTTGCTTCACAGTACCCAAACAGTACCTTTTGCCATCATGCATGAAGCTCAACCCAGCTGGGATCTCCCATCTGGGATCTGGGATCCCACTTGATCATCCAGCACCTCCACACATTTAGCTACTTTATGCACTGAGGACAAAATGTCTGCCTTCATCTCTCTAAGTTTCTGTTCCATCCTTTCTTCCATTCTCTGCTCCAATTTCTCCAATTTCTCCTCCATCTGTGCAAATTTAACACCCATTGACTCCAAAATTAACTGGGTATGTTTTTCAAGATCCTTCGATGTCAATACATCAGGAGAATGCAACGCCTGCAGTAATGATTGTTGTTGCACCGGAGAATTTCCAGCACTCCGAAAAGTTCTAGGGGGAGGTTTAGCCGCCATCTTTTACTTACAATTGTGACGCACTTTCACTTTAAGTTTTAAGCAAAGTCCATCAAGCTTGAGAGTAAAATAAAATAATCCTCTTCGTCTCTTTATCTTTCCTTCTTGTACTGCTCTGCCTGCTCTTTTCCTTTCATAGTCTCTCCTTCAAGCAGGGATGGTCGCAGACGCCTGGCTCTGCTCCATAAAATCCGGAGCAGAGACGCTGGCCAGCTGGGAGCAGCCCAGGCTACGGGGGAGTTCAATCCTTCAGCCGCCCAAGCTCCAAGCTCAGGCGGCCCCGGAGAACTCTACCCCTACCTGGGGGCTCACCCCCTCCTCTTCTCCCGAGGAGGGGGCTTCAATTTCGCCCGAACAGCTGATCGGCGCTGTTTCGGGCGAAAAAACAACAGCTGAGCCGCGGGCAGCCCGGGAAGGCTGTCTCCGTCGCCGCGGAGCCACCGGAAGTCGCCTATTCAGCATTATTCTCTTGAATTGACTCTCAGGGAGCCATTTAGATTTACCAACTAGCAGTCTTGCTTATCCAGGCCACTGTTTCAGGCAATAACTGTTTATTTTAAAATACAGCCTTAAATAAAGAAATAGTATGGGCATAAACATTATTCACCTTTATGTCATTGCATAATCAACTGTTTGCAAATATTGCTATATTAACAACCTGGTTAATATTATGGGGATATAATATATCTTTACATAAAAACTTTAAGGTAATCTTCCTAGGTTTACTTATACAGACCCTCCCAATGTAACATTTTGCTCTTCATTGTTTACAACTAAATTTCTGTCCTTCTAAATTTCTAGATAATTCCTCCTAAGGAGTGGAAGCCAAGAAAAAGTTACGATGATATTGATGATCTGATGATTCCAGCTCCTATTCAACAGATGGTAACTGGTCAATCAGGTCTCTTCACTCAATACAACATTCAAAAAAAGCCAATGACTGTGAAAGAATTTAGGCAACTTGCTAATAGTGACAAGTAGGTATATTGATTCCATACTTTGTTTCATAAAGGTGCACAATCTGCACAATCTAAATTATATTTAATTAACCACATTTGTTGTTAATTACATTTAAATTCAGTCAATATTTTTCTGCTATCTTGGCCTCATTTATTTTATGGTGAGCAACCGCTCCATAGAGGCAAATAAGGGCACTTAGCTGGAAAAAAATGTTCTGTTTGGGACCTGTATATCTGTCCTCTGGTGCATTCAGACCTTTTATCCTTGAAATTCAGAATAAATGATTTATTTATTATTCCTTATGATTTTTGGTATGTTTCTTGATTAGGAAAAATAAATGAATTGAGTTTTACTGCTTAGTTATCTAAGCAACGTATTCACAGTAAGAGAAAATTTACTAGGAATGACACACTGTGATAAGAAGGATGTGAGGTGGATTTATTCATTTATCTTTCCATTCAGTTTATATTAATAGATTTCTTGTATTATTTCAGTATTTTTTTTTTGGTTGCATTTTATTCCAGTGGCTTAAAGCTATTTTCTCAAGATGGCATTGTTGATTTCCAGAATGTTAATTTTAGAAGATATTTTGTTCACTGGGGTGGCACAATGGCTCAGCAGTTAAGACACTGGGCTTGTCAGCTGGAAAGCTGACAGCCCAGGTTTGAGACCCGAGCATCATGTGATGGGGCCAACCTAGCAGTTTGAAAGCATGTAAATCCCAATAGATAAATAGGTACACTTCGGTGGGAAGATAACAGTGCTCCGTGGCATCGTGCTGACCACATAACCACAGAAATGTCTTTGGATGGCTCTGATTCAATGGCTTAGAAATGGAGATGAGCACTGCCCCCCACAGTCGGCAATGACTAACAGACTAAAATCCACAACGACTCCTTTTACTTTTTTTTGTTCACATACTGTTTTTTAAAAATCAAAATACTTTACATCAGGAGTTCTCAAATGTGGTGCCATGATTTCGTAAAATAGTGAACCTTTTACAAATAAACCATTGGCTTGTCCAAGCAGAATGGAAATGAGGTCTTTTTGTGGTCCTGCTGTATTTGTATAAGCCAGACCTTCGCATCCAAAGTAGGCTTTCCTTGTGGCCTTTGTGTTCACCATAGTAGTTCCTGAAATAATCTCAACCTGCCCCAAATGTTGCCCAAGGCAACCCAACCAGGACTGAGGTGCTGTTACCTAATCTTAAGTTTTTTTAAAAAATCACATTTATATCCCGCCCTTCTCCGAAGACTCAGGGCGGCTTACAATCTAAGGCACAAATCAATGTGCTTAGCAATAGCCTTCATCCTATGTATATGCCTGCTTATTAGGGCTTTCGGGCCCCCCCCAAGCGGCATTATTACAAAGTCAGCTTATTGCCCCAACAATCTGGGTCCTCATTTCCCACTTTTCCTAATGCTTCTTTCTGGGGCAACATCTGGGTAAATCTGGCTTAGGAATTCTGGGAGTTGAAGTCCACGAGTCATAAAAGAGTCAAGGTTGCCTACCTCTGCTCTAACCTAAGAAAGACTTTTGTAACAGTCTTCTTCTTTTTAAGTGGAGAGATGCTGTACCTGGAGGTCTGCTGGTCCAGCATTCCAGATGTTCCACTGAGAGTCCATTACTGGTACAGTTTAGTCTGTTACAGCATAGCTTAGCTTATTCCAAGAAAAGCATGTGGCTACCCTTGGAATAGGTGGAAAGTGAGACTAGACAAGAACATCTTGATCCTGGGCAGGTCGTTTTGGATGGCGCTCTGACTCTCTGGATGGTTTGAAAGATTTGCACAAATGCCATCAAAGGAGAGCAATAGGATTGGCACCTAATGCTTAACCAGTCCAGTAGTAGTAGTTGCTACCTATATTCAGGCAGATTGGGAGTGAATGTGACTTCTCTCAAATTTGCCCCTCTCCAGTAAGGTCTCATCACAACTTTGAGATCCCCTACCAGTAAGAATTTTAGACAGCTTTCTAATGACTTTGAAGCTCTACGTTCTATAACAAGTTTTCAGGAAAAGTAAAAGTACTTCAGTTGCCTGAAGTATAGATGATTTCATTCTTTGAAAAGAATTCTTACTCCTATTAGGAAATTAAGAGTAAGTATATTCTTTTATTTAAAGAAATTGTGGTAGTGAAATAGGCTGAATCATGACTAGAAAATAAATTTGGAGGATTAGACATAATGGCAATTGAACATATTTCTGTGGAGTTTATGTGGCTTGATGATTGAGGTATGTAAATCCCCAGTTGCCTACCATGACAATTCTTGTCATAGTACTTTGAAGCTAAAATCAATCTCCTCTTTACTGATGTCCAGTTTACCATATGTGCATTTTCAAGAAATTTATTTCAATTGTTGTGGTAGTCTGAGCATGTGGACAAGGTTCTTGCAGCTATAAACCAACCCTCTTGATGTGTCCTGTAACTAACAGTACTAATTGGAACTGAGGGTGGGCATTTGTAGCGTTGTATGTTAGAAATGTATCTACTGCCCTTAAATAGCAGTGATAAGAGATGTTAAATTACTTGCATTCTCCTAAAGTAAGAAATCAACTAAACACTTCTTTATAAGGAAGATGGTGCACACATTAAGAGAACTTGAAAAGAGGTGTGAAGAGAGTGGCAGTTGACAAAAAGAAAAGGGGAATTAAAAATGATCTGCCTGAAAACAGTTTTACATAGGAAACTGAGGTGCCAGTCTGTGTGTCACATGAGATCTTTTAAAGCCATCTGTGTGATGTGCAGTAGAGGCTGCTTCCCTGTGTCATGGTTCCAGCTCTCTGTTGATTGGTGCTTTATGGGAAGCATTCTCATATTGAAAAGCTCTTCATGATAGTACATGCTGACCCATGATCTGTTGGCAGCCCAGAAAGTAGATTCATAAATATCCATTTCCAACAACTTTATTGATTAGCCCTTGGGCCATATCAAAGTACAAAGTTCCAGCAACAAACCGTCACCAAAACTAGATAAAAGCAATCCGAAATGGAATTTGATAAAATACAATTTAAAATGGAATTAAAATACAATTTAAGTTAAAATAGTAATAAAATGCAAATTTAAGATATAGATAAAATATGGAAACATTATATTTCGGAGTCGCCCTTACAATCTACCCCAATCAGTCCCACATATGCAGATCTTAACTGGATCATTTTGTTCAAATACTGTGCTACGTTGGATGTTATTTTCAAGTTCTGGCCGGACATAAGGTAAGTTATTTTGATATGGGGATCCCAATGGGTCATTCGTTTGGTATATAGACCAAGATACCTGTCTCTCACCCTCTTATACAAACAACAGTCAAATAGGATGTGAGCCAGGTCCTCTACCTCTGCCGCTCCGCAAATGCAGAGACGCTCATTGTACGGTATAGCATGAAATCTCCCATATCTGACCATTGTATCAAGCTGTTCGAATCTCGCTCTCGTAAATATCTCCCTAAGATGTTTTGGGAGTTGTAACTTCAAATAACTGTCCACTTGAAAAGTACATTTGTATTTACTCAGCCATTTCAAGTTACCCACCTTACTAAGGATAGCAAATATCCATTTCCAATTGTCAACCAGAACTTGGGAAACTGAACCAAGTTCACTGGCAGAAAACAGTGAATATTTCTCTTCCTCTCAAGTGATCTAAATAAATTTTGCTGGAAAAAAAAAGATTACTGAAAAGAGAAAAAACTCATTTCCTTCATCCTTTCATCAACTATGAGATCTAGGATTCTGGTACAGCACCTAATATTTCAATTAGTGTCCTTCAGAATGAAAAAGCTTCACAGCTATGTTGGATTTTCATTTCATTTTTTCTTTAGTTTATGCAATTTTTGAAAAAGGTCTGTTTGTTGTTAATTTTATATGCAACAGTAATAAAATGCATTCAGAACAAGGTGTAAAACATTAAAGTAAATAACTTTTATTAGCTGGAAGATTGAGCTATTTCTTGTGTAAAGTTGATACTAGCTGATAGAACAAGACTCAAAAATGTTTCAATTTTTCAAGAAGATTAATAGGTAGACACATATACATGTAGACAAAATACATACACACAGTGTTCTTTGTTAATCTAAGGTTTATTTAAAGGTTTCTTTAGTTATACAAGTAACAAAGTTTTTATATATATAAATACTAACTCTTTGAAACCATTGTCTTTTTTACTTTTTTCGTTGCAGATATTGTACTCCAAGACATTTAGATTTTGAAGACTTAGAACGTAAATACTGGAAAAATTTAACTTTTGTGGCACCAATTTATGGAGCAGATATTAATGGAAGCATATATAATGAAGTAGGCACATTATTTGTATCCTCCTAAGTTGTCTGATGTTTTATTATTTTTACTATGAATAAGAAATATAAATTGAATATAGCTATGGTTGATTTCTTTTGAGTGCAGGTATATTTTATGAAATGAGCTTGCAGTCTGTATTCTGCATGTAGACATTTGTAATGTAAAATAATAGCCACACATTTATGATAAAAATGTTATTTAGCAATATCTGGCAAAAATTAAAGCTTTAATTGGGTCTTAGGCATTATTGTGTTTTCTTTGAAAGGAATAAGCTATAATCATTTCCATATGATTTCATATCTCAGTAATCATCTACATATTGCATAAGTGGCAGATGTCTCTAAAATATTTTCCTCGTGCCTTCAAGTCACTCAAGACTTCCTGTGACTTTATGGACAACTCCATGCAATTTTATTAGATGGCATAATTATGAGAAATTATGCCATCTAACAAAAAGTTGGCAGAAGAAAGTAATGAAAAAATAAAATAATGGAAAGCATATGGAAGATACTAGATTATGAACAGGTCTTTATGGATGTCTCAACAGAAGTGTTCACATTTCTCAGGTAAATATAGCAGATTGATGGTCTAAATAGCCAGTTCCTTCTCAGAGTAACAAAGTGTGTTCTGACAGCTGTACATTTCCAGGTATTCTAATATGAAAAGCACTTTGGACTGGTTATTTCTTTATCAGCCACCAGATGGTAACCTTGCACAAGGATAGATTTCATTAGTATTAGTATTATGTGCTCTTCTACATTTAGAATCATGATCTCCCATATTTATTCACATTGGGGATTTTCTTATATTCAGCAATGATGAAGTGCAAGCTGTTTAGAAATGAATGAAGGAAGGAAACAGTGCATGGTGAGTTTATTCAACTCCCAGGAAACCATATATGAATTGTGTTATCCAAGAGTGAAAGCAATTCAGGTATCCTAATGGAAGTTACTTATTTTCTATAATATATGAAGACTGTTATTTTATGAAGCTTACATTTAAAAAATGTGGTCACAACATATGTATTTTGGTGTTTATTTAGAGTTTTGGAGAAGGCTTTTACTTAGGGCAAATGGCAACCTCTGGAGTTAATCTCATAGTAATTAAAATGGTTGTGGTTCAACAAGTGATTTAAGCATAAGCAACATCTTTGTTTTATATTTTTGTTGAATAGACATTGAAAACATATTGGGAAGGACTGTAGCTCAGAGATTTACCATATATATTCCACGCAAAAAAGAAAAATCATTTCAATCCATGACATTCCTAATTGGATTCAGCAGAACTGAGGTGGTTTGATTTGTCATAAGAATCTTTGTGATCTTTTCAACTTGGTTGTGTTTTTCTTCTAACATAAAGCAACCTTGCCAGTAAAGCAGAGGGTCAAGAGAGTCTTCCATACAGTTTCATGTTAACCAATACCTTAGCCGACAGATTTTCAAATGTATAAAAAAAAAGACCAGCTACTAAACACAAGAAAGCATTTGAAATACAACTGGAGACATAAAAAATAGCTCTTACGAATTTATTCTGGATTGCTTCGGAAGCTCTTAAGACACACATATGTACAGGCTGTGTGCTTGGGTTTAAAGAATTTAAAGACTTGGGTTTAAAGAATTTTATTGTTGAAGGAACAAAGTTATTATTGCTGCAGCTAGCAAATAGGGCTGAATCATTGGACATCTTTTATTTGGTTCTTCCGTATTAGAGAAGATTACAAAATGGCTCCTCAATATTTGAAGAAATGTATTTATTCAGTACTGATATTGTTTGTTTCCAATTATGCTTTCAATTACTACATATTTTAGTAAATGCAACTTTACTTTTGGTATTACTAATGTCCCTGGTTTCCCCCCCCCCTTGTTGTGGTTGTTAGTGCCTGCAGACTCAACTTTAGACCCAGCCAGGTTTAACATAAATATTTTTTTATTGGGGAAAAAAAATGACAGTGTGAGTGACTGATCTCTGCTGTTCTTTCTTTGCCCCTGATTTCTAGTAAATGTTTACAAAATTATATGGATGTTAACACCATACAAGTATTTTAATTTTAAAGCTTGTGCTCTTGACTAGTTTTTGCAGTTACGTATGTATTTAAGAGATGGCTTCAAAAAGTACATTAAACAGCCTGAATGACCTCTTACTTCTAATGCAAGGGCAGCTTTTTATTAGAGGCTTATGGCATGTAGCCTACTCATAAATGCAAATAATAAAACACACATATTTTATCTTCCTTTTACTTTCCTATAATTGCAATAGTATACAATGTCCACTACACTTGATTATGCTATGACTGTAGCTAATCCTGTGCAGTACTCATTACTAGGTGGTCATAGATTAGCAATCGCTTGGGCCATGAAAGGTGTGTCAACGATTTATATGTATTTGTGTATGTGTGTGTGTGTGTGTATATATATATATATATATATATATATATATATATATATATATATATATGCAAATTATTCAAATTCCTAATAAAGAATTTGGGAGGCTAAGATGATCATTTCGAACTCTTTATGTTCTCATCAGTTAGTCATACCCTTTATCTGAGATACGAACCTGGGCTGATTATATATCAGGCAGTGTTTTAACTTCCTGAGCCACGGGTTCTTTTTCTCTTTTATTAGCTGGAAGGCAAGGCAAATGTATGTTTAAGTATTTGTCAAGGCTTTCTTTATTAGTAATTTGAATAATTTGCACAAATAATGAGCTGTCATAAGTTGACTATGTCCTGTGGATAAGCCCTGAGTCAGGCCAAAACAGGAATGAAAGAATTAATTAGCAAGGTCCATTCAAAAAGCCTTGACAAATACTTAAACATACATTTGCCTTGCCTTCCAGCTAATAAAAGAGAGAAAGAACCCGTGGCTCAGGAAGTTAAAACACTGCCTGATATATAATCAGCCCAGGTTCGAATCTCAGATAAAGGGTATGACTAACTGATGAGAACATAAAGAGTTCGAAATGATCATCTTAGCCTCCCAAATTCTTTATTAGCAATTTGAATAATTTGCACAAATAATGAGCTGTCATAAGTTGACTATGTCCTGTGGATAAGCCCTGAGTCGGGCCAAAAACAGGAATGAAAGAGTTAATTAGCAAGGTCCATTCAAAAAGCCTTGACAAATACTTAAACATACATTTGCCTTGCCTTCCAGCTAATAAAAGAGAGAAAGAACCCGTGGCTCAGGAAGTTAAAACACTGCCTGATATATAATCAGCCCAGGTTCGAATCTCAGATAAAGGGTATGACTAACTGATGAGAACATAAAGAGTTCGAAATGATCATCTTAGCCTCCCAAATTCTTTATTAGCAATTTAAATAATGAGCTGTCATAAGTTGACTATGTCCTGTGGATAAGCCCTGAGTCGGGCCAAAAACAGGAATGAAAGAGTTAATTAGCAAGGTCCATTCAAAAAGCCTTGACAAATACTTAAACATATATATCTTTGGTCATTCGGGTTTTTTCCCACGTAGAATTGAAGGTATAAGAGAAGGACGAAGCTGAAGTCACCAGCCTGAGGATGACGGATGAGATTTCGTTGAAACGTTGCCCTGATACCTCCAATTCTACGTGGGAAAAAACCCAAATGACCAAAGATCTACATACAAACACCCGCGAAAACCTCAGAAAACATATATATATGTGTGTGTGTGTGTGTGTGTGTGCATATATATATATATATATATATATATATATATATATATATATATATATATTACTTTATTTATTTAGATTTATATACCGCCCTTTTCCGAAGGACTCAGGGCAGTTTACAGGGCATTTAAAAGAAAGTCAATACAAACGTTAAAACAAATTAAAAAAGATTAAATAGAACCCTGAGAAAATAAAAATCCAGTTAAAATTAAAATTAAAAAATTCTCAGCCTGGGCCAGAGAGCTCGAAGAGCCAGGTCTTCAGGTCCCGGCGGAATGAACGGAGGTTGGGGGCAGTCCTAAGCTCCGCAGGCAGCTGGTTCTACAGGGCAGGCGCACCCACTGAGAAGGCCCTACCCCTGGGTTTTTCCCCGCCGGCAGTCTTTAACCGGCGGCACCCTGAAGAGACCCTCCGTGTGGGAGCGCACTGGACGAAGGGAACTTGATGCTGGTAGCAGGTGTTCCCTCAAATATCCCGGACCCTCGCCATTTAGGGCTTTATAGGTCATCACCAGCACCTTGAATGTATATGTATATATGTATATGTATTATATACATGTACATCTCTCTCTCTCTCTCTCTCTCTCTCTCTCTCTCTCTCTCTCAAACCGAGATCACCGAGACTGAAAATTTTAGATCTCTCTAATGCCAGATGTTTAGCCAATGAACGTGTTATGGGTCTGTTCAGCTCCCGCCCCCTTGTGGTCAATTGCTCCGCTGCTGTTTCCGTCGGGCTCGTTGGCAGCTGTTTGAATTTTGGTGCTCCACCCCTCCCCTCCTGCCCTACCCCTGCAGAGTGTGAGCAGATTATAAGAACCTGAACTCTGACAATGTCAGCAGGGACTGACGAAAGCTAAGTTTTAAATAAAAATTTTCAGTCTCGGTGATCTGGGTTTTAGTTTTTAAACATGTATATACCCGAAACTCATGTATATGTATATATGTATATGTATATGTACATGTGTTATATTCTTGCTCCCCCTCTGGTATAACTGAACTTTCCAGTTTTGGTATGGAAACCACTTTCAGTGTTTTGGTTAAAAGGTTCCCAAACTTTCTTGGTTCACAGTACTTTTAGTATTTCAGTATCTTTTTCATGATGCCCTAACCAAAATTATAAACTATCTTGAGCTAATAGTTTGTGTGGCCTAGGAAGTGTGGTTTTAACAGAAGACGTTCTTGTTAATACTTTAAATAATAATTACAGTAGTTTAGTGGATATATTATTTTAAAAAATTACTTTCATTCACCTTTTGCCCCTAACATAGAAATCATCATTCAGGTTTGTATCCTAAGAAAATCAATTGACAATTTAGATACAGCTACCTTTTTCCAAAAGGAGACTAGATCTCCAAAGTGATGCATTATTCTTTTATGCTTGTTTTATATTAGATTTATTGATCAACTTTATTCACATCTGCTTTTCAGGGTATAAATGAATGGAATATTGCTCATCTCAATACCATATTGGATGTTGTAGAAGAAGATTGTGGAATCTCAATTGAGGGAGTCAACACTCCATATTTGTATTTTGGAATGTGGAAAACAACATTTGCGTGGCACACTGAAGATATGGATCTCTACAGTATTAATTATCTCCACTTTGGGGAACCAAAATCCTGGCAAGTTAACTCTTTTATTTGTGTGTGGGGGGAAGGGAGGAGAGAGATAGTGCAAAATGCTTCTTCGTTTTGGAAGATTAAAAAATATGAAAAGCTGCAATGTTAAGTCTATGGCTAAAAGCAGATATGGAAACGTCTTGTCAGCAATTTGTAAAACAACTAGTGTTTCAGATTTGTGAGGAAAGAAGTATACTTAACTTTCAAATATCTCTTTAAAAAAATACAGATTTATATTGCATGAATGAAATTTTGGTGTTGTCTCTGGCATCTTTAAGAAAGATAATAGTTACAGTATACATTACAGAGTTATTGAATACACACATAACAATACATTAAGAAAAATATTGCAATATAAGGAATATGTTATTTTCAAGCCAAGACAACAAAACTTTATTCTGTTTCAAAGATTAGGTTAGAGTGATGGGAAAAAAGCGGAAAAAGGAAAGTAGAAGCGAAGTCAGCAGTGTTACACAAAATGCAAAGGAGTAAGAAATAGTAAGCCAAAGGTATTGTGGCATGAGAAAAAGATAAGAAATCATATCAAAATCTAATTTACACAGATCATTCATAATACCAACCTATACCATCCTGTCTTTGCAAATCATCTATGCTTCTATCTTAGCTAGAAGCGTATTCCAGCTAGCTTTCTTACCTAAAGTGGGACAAGAATTCACAGTCTCATGGTTTCTAGCCTGGTGCCTTAACCACAACACCAAACTCTCACTTTCTGCAATTTCATTCATATAATTTTATTACTTTATCATTTTTATTTTGATTAACTGTGCTGGAAGCTTCTTGTTTATCCCTTTTCACCCAGTTACAATTTATAGTGCAGGGAGTCCTTCAATTATAACTGCAATTTGGACCAGGATTGCCATTGCAATTGCCAGAATTGCCATAGACACAGGGAGGCTCTCGAAAGAGGTGCATGCAAATACAGAGAGGCCAAGGAAGGAGGGCATGGGGTATGTGTGAGTAAAGGGAGAAAGAGGGTGTGGTGCAAGTGAGCAATGAAAGGCCAGATGTGGGACAGACTTACCTGGGCAACTTGCAGTCTTCCCTCTTGGCTCCTTCACTGACTTTACTTGTGGGAAGCCAGCATAAACCATTGCAAATCATGTCAACACGAGAGGTTGCAACCAGTACTATCTGCAAGCTGGCTGCCAAGCATTCAAATTTTGTTTACATGACTATGGGGCTATTACAATGGCCAGAACTTTGAAAACAGTGTAAATCTCTTCATTCAGCACTGTTGTAACCTTGAATGATTGCTGACTAAAAAAGGTTGTAACTTGAAGATTACCTGTAAGTCTTGAAGATTACCTGTAATATTACTGCCAATCTAGCTTCCAGCAAGCCTTAACAACAGGGGTCTTCTAATTTCAAAACAGGAAATGGCAGTCCGAGATGAGAAGTTCCTTTTAGATAAGTGTGTCCTAAGCCTTTTAGCATTTTAATTAACATCTAGAATTGGGCTGAAAGATAAGTAGATGTTATTTAGTCTCTTACAATCAAAACTAATTCAATTTCTTCTGTTTTAAGTTTTACATAAGCTGCATTCTCCCAGCATTTCCAAGGACAGATTGACAATGAATACCTTATAATATTTCAACTAGGAAGTTATAAGAACATGAATTATTTTTATGAGGCTGTCTTGGTGAACTAGTAAGCGAAGTAGTGCTAGAAATAGCATTCTGATTCTTTTCTGAAATCATTCAAAGTATTTCTGTTTTGTTGGAATTAAACTCCGGTTCATTAACTCTCACCCAATTGTTGCTTCAGGTACTGATTCCGCTTCCATATATCTTTTATCTGATTCTTATAGGGGATGAAAGAGAGATTGTTAGCATACCAATGGTATTTCACCCCCTTGTCATAGATAATAAATGAAATAGAGTACAAGGGAGAACTCTTAAAGGCGTCAGGCTAGAAACCAGAAGACTATGAATTCTAGTTTTGCTTTAGGCATAAAACCAACTGGTGATCATGGGCCAGTCACAAACTCTCAACCCTAGGAAGTGGCAAACCAATTCAGAAATCTGCAAGGTGTCCAGACAATAACCAGGAGTCAAAACTAATTTAAAGGCACACATATAATACAATGTAGGTTTTTAAAAAAATGTTTTTCTTTTCAAGAGTTTGTACATGTGCACTTGTACATGCATGCATTTTTATTTATTGGTAATCTATATTTCAATTATAAACATTATGAATATCAAATGATAACTTGAGTTTCTCCTCTATCGTTTCTGCTGTTATCTACTGATACTAATTTCTACATGTCATGGAATATGGATTTTTTTAATTAATGAAAAATACTTTCTTGAAAGTAAAAATGAAAATGTCTGTAAATATACACTCAGAAATAGCATCATCTTATGCAAGATGAGATACAATCGGAATTTACAAAAAAAAATGCAGCATGGTTATAAGCACATACATATTTGGACCAAAAAAAATCCATGTAAGAATTGCATAAAATATTTAGCATCCTGTTTCTAGGATTTTCTTAAACACTTCATAACAATAAACCAATGTTAAACATAATACAATTACTTTAATTTAAATGAAAATTCTCTTATATTATATTCTGTGCATACATTTTATTGGTTTACATGTGAGCTCCTAACAGTTTGGGACCTGAGTATTTGAGGAATATCCATTCTGAACATCAGTTACAGTTCTTTATCATTTGAGATATGCTAGATGAGCAAGAACAGCATGGCCTCTTAGGAAATGTTAGTTCAGGAAACTTCTTGATGTTTGTTCTGCCACTGCAATACCTATTTTTAGCATCTTTATGATGGAAGCTGATGAAGTGTATTTTATTTACTTGGCAGTTGCTTTCAGATTAGTTTTTGGTTCAGGTTTTATTTATATTCATTATTTTATAACAGTAAATCAAATAAATATGTAAAAAAATCTCTTGCAGTTAGCATCTGAATTTTATTTTAGAAAGAGGAATGTCATTTAAATATTAAACTAAATATTTTTGTGTTCTATGTCACCTATAGTCTATAGAGTATTTTTAAAAAAATTCTAAATGGTTAACTATCTCTAAATTAATCTGTATTTTTCCTTTACATAAATTTTAGGTATGCTATTCCTCCAGAGCACGGAAAGCGACTTGAACGACTTGCTCAAGGTAGATCTGTTTGGTTTTAAACACAACTTTCATACTATATTTAAAAGGCGAGGCAAGGCCTTGTGACTGCTGTTACCTTTTCACACAAACATTTATGTGTAATTTTTGGTAGAGAATGGGATTAGTTCAACTTGTTGGAATAGAATTCATTTTTTGAATTAATTAAGATTTTAGCAAGCTGTATTGTTTCAATTGAAGGTTTATAGTTTTTAATTGATATTGTTTATTATATTTCATTGTTCTTTTGATTAATTCTGTTTTGTTACAAATAGAATTTAGGAAAGAGATACATACTTGATTTTCATCCTGTGGTCTCCAACCACAAAGATTACAATAAAAAAATTAAAAACAAGGTGTTTTTTTTAAATTATGAAAATGTCATAACAGCCTTGCAGCTATAATTTGCATAATCAGAAAAGGTTAATAAACTTGCAGAGTGAATAGATTTTAAGCTTAATTACATATTTATATTAAAAATGTAGCCCAGAATTGCAGCAACTCAAAAAAAGCTGTGAGGTGCAACAAAATTGGACTGCTTAACAGATGCCTACTGAATTAATTGAATTTTCCTAAATAATTAAAATGCTAAAATAATGCAGTAAATGTGGTGAAGCATTGCAGGTTATCTAGGTCAAGCCTGTACTTGATACATAAAATTAAAGGAAGCCTAGGATATTTTTTTCATTATATTGTCTGCCGATCATAATTATCACATTGCCTTTTATGCATGAATGCTTTCATCTTTGGAATTCATGAATACTTGATTGACTATGGCACCTACAAATATTTTATCTGAAAGACATTAGACTTACATCTAATAAATGCAGAAGTCTGATTTAGATCTTTAGATTATTTTTCATTCATGTAGTTCTTTCCTTTTTGTATAGCTACAAATGTAATAAAATCTCAAGTGAGCTGTTACTGCAATTTTGAAACTAGATGTTTCTCTGTAATACTTCTGAATACTTAAGATATTGACAGTAGCTTCCATAGTTATAAAATGCAAGGTAAAATAGAACAGATTATATTTTAGACGACAAATCTAAATGACAGACAAATAAATTGAAGCCATATCACAAAGCACATTTTAGAAAAGATTTTTATTTAAAATTTTTCTTTTATGTTTAACAGACATAATCTATAATGAGGTATGTACATGGGCAGAGAAAAATGGTTAATAAACCATTTGAATATAGTTCTTTATATAGTATATTTGAATATATATAGTATATTTGAATATAGTTCTTTATGCAGATCATTTGTCTTTGAATTAAATTTTCACAGAGCATCTTCATTTGTATTCAAGCTATATATTAGAATTAAAAATAAATAAACACAATTTCCCTGTGCATTACTGTGAATATTGTAGCTTCAGATACTGTCTTGTCAAAGTATGGGTCAAAAGTGGGTCACAATTCTTAGGAGGTCATAAGACAATGGAAGTTCTAAGGAAGTGCCTTCAATACACCACCACCTTTATACCCTTTGGTATAAAAGTATGCGGAATGCAAAGCAATGAGATGTTTCCAGACCAGTGATGTTGAATCTATGTGTGTCAAAGGTGACACACCACAATTGTTTTGGGTGACGTGGCAGCATTCATAAACATTCAACAATATTCTCGAAAGCACACCCCGTTCCCTTTGATTTTTGGAGGCTGCAGAGGCTGCACAAGAATGGGTGTGCTTTTGCACAGCTTCTAGAAGTTGCATGAGAATGGGGAGTATTTTCATATGGTTTTTGGAGGCTGCAGAGGCTGTGGAAGAGCGTTCTCTGAAACTTCTTCAAGAAGAAAAGCCTTATGTGATCCAGAGCAGCTTTGGATAGACTGCAGGTGCTCTCAACAGAAAGAGAATGCCACCTGAAGATAAGCGTCACGCGGAAGATCTGGGGAACAGCTTCACCATTCCCCAAGATCCTGTGGCCCTGTGTTGAGTGCCCTATCAGGGTGATTTAGATGGGAGGGGAGGGGAAAGAGAAAGAATTGTTTCTCTTTTGTTCAAAGGGAGAAGCAGAGTTAGGCATTTTCTAATTTGTTGACATTTCGAGTCCAAAAGGTTTGCCATCACTGTTGTAGACTGCGAAGTTTAAATGTTTTTTTCCCCTTGGAGGCGGGCTATTGTATATTAAACTCAGAGGAGGAATAATCATTCTTTGACGACACTAGATTCTTTTGTAAACTTATTTACAATATTTACAATATTTAAAATATTCTGACCACCTGACTTTTTTCACCATTGAATTTCATTTTGTTAGACAGACTCGAACACTGGGCGCTATCTAACAAAATGAAATTCAATGGTGAAAACAGTAAGGATCTACATTTAGGCAGGAAAAATCAAATGCACAGGTATAGTATAGGTGGTACCTTGCTCAATAGTAGTAACTGTGAGAGGGATCTCGGAGTCCTAGTAAACAATCACTTCAATATGAGCCAGCAGTGTGCTGCAGCTGCCAAAAAAGCCAACACAGTGCTAGGCTGCATTAACAGAGGGATAGAATCAAGATCACGTGAAGTACTAATACCACTTTACAATGTCTTGGTAAGGCCACACCTGGAATATTGCATCCAGTTTTGGTCACCACAATGTAAAAAAAATGTTGAGACTCTAGAAAGGGTACAGAGAAGAGCAACAAAGATGATTGGGGGACTGGAGGCTAAAACATATAGGGAACGGTTGCTGGAATTGGGTATGTGTAGTTTAATGAAGAGAAGGGTGAGGGGTGACATGATAGCAGTGTTCCAATATCTCAGAGGCTGCCACAAAGAAGAGGGAGTCAGGCTATTCTCCAAAGCACCTGAAAGCAGGACAAGAAGCAACGGATGGAAACTAGTCAAGGAGAGAAGCAACCTAGAACTAAGGAGAAACTTCCTGACAGTTAGAGCAATTAACCAGTGGAACAACCTGCCTCCAGAAGTGGTGAATGCTCCAACACTGGAAGTTTTTAAGAGGAGACTGAACAGCCATTTGTCTGAAATGGTATAGGGTTTCCTGCCTGAGCAGGGGGTTGGACTAGATGACCTCCAAGGTCCCTTCGAACTTTTTCTTCTTCTTCTTCTTCTTCTTCTTCTTCTTCTTCTTCTTCTTCTTCTTCTTCTTCTTCTTCTTCTTCTTCTTCTTCTTCTTCCTCTTCCTCTTCCTCTTCCTCTTCCTCTTCCTATTCTTATTCTTAATATTTTCCCCCTGCTAGAAGAAATTACTATGGTATGGAAGGAGGAGAGAGTTGTGAGGCTGGGGGAGTGGGGGAGGGAAGTACAGGTAGCAGTACCAAGGAAAATACTGTAATTATGGGTGAGTGTGACAATTTACAGCCTGCCAATGTTTTGTAAGCTACAACATTTTAACAGTAGTTTAAGAGAACCTTTCCTATTTTTTTCTGAATTTGATGAGTGAAAGTAATTGCCCTGACTAAGGGAGGAGGAGAGGAGAGGTAATAATAAAATCAATCAGATTTGCCATTCACTCTATTCAGAAATCAACAGTCAGGCATTGCCTGTATGTGACTTCTCTCTCAAGAACTAGTAATAAAGGTATTTCAGTGATGACATTTTTCAAAAATATAAAAATATGGTAATTGTGTTTGCAGGAACACTATTTGTATTCTAATTATAATGCAGAAATAAGTTCATTGTTCTAATTAAAATAGCCTTATTTTTTTTTGTTATTGTCAGTAAAACAAATTTTATTTTACACCCTTGTCAGTTTATAGTATGGTTATACTTGATACACAGAGTAAGAATTATTAAAAGTAAATGTTATTTGTTATTTAGTGCCCAACCCTAACCTCAATGAAATCCTTAGTTTTATTCATTTGGAGGGCAGAAGGGAAATGTATAAACTTATTTATCATGTCAGGGGCTTATGAAATTTCAGATTTTGAAAACTCCTACCCTAGTTTTAAGAACAGTATACTTCTTAAAGAGTACTTTAAGTCTATAAAGAAATACTGTTACAACGATGTGAAATTTCATTGATAAGGCAAGTTTAGCAGATCTGTAATACATCTTGAGAAAGGAGCAATATTTTACTGTACATAATTATCAGTTAATAACTGGCATGTTTTTTGAGACCCGAGTATGCATTTTGAGCTACTTTTGAGGATTTACAATAGAGACTAGAAGCTGTTTCATTTGGTATACTTTGCTAGTCTTATTTTGCTCTACTGACATTAGAAAATTTGGGGCTAAACATAGGTTTTATTGTATTAAATTATAATGTGTTATGTTGCCAAGTTAACGCAATATAGATTTATGGCCACTGAAATCAATGAACATAAATGTGCCTAAATCTCCACTAGCTTGTTATGGTTATTATGGTATTTTTTAAAATGAGGCTTTAGTAGGACTATTGTTTACTACTCCTCGAACACAGCCATATGTTTGCTTATTGTCGTTAAAAGGTAAAGGTAAAGGTTCCCCCGCACACATGTGCTAGTCGTTTCCAACTCTAGGGGCCGGTGCTCATCTCCGTTTCAAAGCCGAAGAGCCAGCGCTTGTCCGAGGACGTCTCCGTGGTCATGTGGCCGGCATGACTAGACGCCAAAGGCGCACGGAACGCTGTTACCTTCCCACCGTAGTGGTCCCTATTTTTCTACTTGCATTTTTACGTGCTTTCGAACTGCTAGGTGGGCAGAAGCTGGGACGAGTAACAGGCGCTCACTCTGCTACGCGGCACTCGGGATTCGATCCGCCAAACTTCCAACCTTCTGATCGACAAGTTCAGCGTCCTAACCCACTGAGCCACCGCGTCCCTTAAGCTACATTAGTGGAGCCATAAAGTGGCTTGTTTTAATATGGGTGTGGCTTGTTTTAAAATTTCAGATATCATCTGTAATTCTTCTTAATGTTTTTAAATAGATGCACTGGCACAGGAAATAATGTCTCTAGTTAAAAATTTGCCTTTATTTGTGTGACCATATACAAGCTGCTTGAAGCAGTAGGCGTGAGCTTAAATGGACTCCAGAAGATGGTAGAAGACAGGAAGGCCTGGAGGAATGTTGTCCATAGGGTCGCGATGGGTCGGACACGACTTCGAAGCTAACAACAACAACAACATACAAGCTGCTATATCTCAAAACTAAGAAAAATAGCATAATCCTGTAAAATAAATCAATAGCACTGAAATGATGACTGGATTGTACATTGCACTAAGTCATGGCATATTCATTTGTAGTTTGTTGCATAAACTAAATTGGATTCATTCACACATCATGTTAAGGCAAACTTTCAGAGTTAAATCCAGGTTACTATACATTATTTGGGCTAGAATTTGCTCTGCTTTAAAAAAATGGAGCAAAATCTGAATTGATTTTCCAGTTACTCAGATAGTTGCTTATGTACGTTCTTTTATTTTCATTTATGTGTGTCAATGAAATCACAATGCCGTAAAATTAGTTTTGTTTGCTTTTGCTCTTGTTTGCACATATTATATTGCATAAACTGGATATAGCTATCCTGTTGACTGTGTGAAAAAATCTCTGCATCCTTTTGGATGGTGCAAACATCAGTCAAGGATTTGGTGGTCCTAGACATGAAACATAACATGTCACAAATAGTTTCACATCCCTTTGAACATTGTGAAGTTCCATTTTTTCAGAAAAGTTGAGAAAACTTTGGATCAATTCTTGGTCTATCCTGGCATCTTGTAATTTAAAATTTTGTTTCCAAGGAGCCTGAAGTTAATATTTTTGTCACTTTTAAGAAATGGTCAGCTCCATCTAGTTGCCCTTACTCCACCCCGAATAAAGGGATTAAAGGGTTGTAAAAAGAAAAAAAAGAGAGATGAATTAGACTGCTCAATTAGTTTTTAAATAAAAAATACCAAAGACTTTCCATAACATTATAAGTTGTATAGCAGAAATGTCTACCCAGTAATAGAAGAAAATAAATGCTACACAATACTATTAGCAGGACACTAATACTTCTATTTTCTGTACAAATGTATATTTCCATTTTGTTATTTTCTTTTTTTCATCTGGGAGTTTATTTCTCCTATTATATTTTATATGTCACTGACCCATTATATGGTTTTAACCATATACATACATTCACATGTAACCCACGTAATAATATAGCCACTTAATTGCTCAATATTTCATAAGTAGTACTCTGTGCTTAAAATATTTTACTAGTACTATTTTTACTAATTGTCACTTTGTTTCTATTATTTGGCCTCTATTTCTGTATTCACCTCATTGTGGTAAATTGTTACATGTACTTTAATCCACATTTTAGAAACATTCTAGGTTTTAGGCATTCTGCTGTTATTTTCCAGATAATGGTTTTCCCTTTCAGTCCTATGGCTTCTTGTACTCTGTTCTTTTATTCTTTTAAGAAATTTAGGAAGCTTAATTTGCTGGTCAGTTACTGTAATAAGAAGGGACGTGGTGGCTCAGTGGGTTAGGACACTGAGCTTGTCGATCAGATGGTCAGCAGTTTGGCGGGTTGAATCCCGAGTGCCGCGTAACAGAGTGAGCGCCTGTTACTCATCCCAGCTTCTGCCAACCTAGCAGTTCGAAAGCACGTAAAAATGCAAGTAGAAAAATAGGGACCACTCCGGTGGGAAGGTAACAGCGTTCCGTGCGCCTTTTGTGTCTAGTCATGCCGGCCACATGACCACGGAGACGTCCTCAGACAAGCTCTTCGGCTTTGAAACGGAGATGAGCGCCGGCCCCTAGAGTTGGAAACGACTAGCACGCATGTGCGGGGGAACCTTTACCTTTACCTTTACTGTAATAAAGAGAGCATTAGGAGAAAAAATCCAAGTTATAAATATACCTAACTTCACCTCATTTAATTGTACTTTCCATTGGAATAAATAATTTGCACCTCATATAAATAATCACATATGTTGCTCAGCTAATGATCACTATTGCAAGAATGGCAGAAAGACTTCTATTTTCTTTTACATTTTCTTGACATTTAGTTATAACACTCCATGTATATACTAAAATTGATCTAATTATATTGATGTCCGCTTATTGTAATCAAGCCTTGATATTTAAGATCTATAATCAACTAAAATGCAGGATCTAAAATTGAGATTTTGCACAGTCTCTAATTGGCTGTGTTCCTGAAACTGAAGATAGAAAAATGACTTCTGGGACTTCCGGTCTGTCACGCAGCCGCTATGAATGGCTGAGAGACTTGCTCTCTCTCTCCCCCGTCCAGTTTTGCATTGCTGGGGGCCCCTGAAAAGGGCGGAAAGTCGCCCTGAAGAGGTGACCAGCAAGGAGGGGCACTCGCTGGATTGCGGGAGAGCCACAACTCTCCTGTTAGACCTGGCGAACCCTCCAAACTGGCAAACGAAAGGACCGGCCATTATGGCTGGTCCCTAGGCTGTGAACAGCTGAAGTCACATTTTCCACCAGGCAACTCTTAAAGCAGCGCAGAAGAGACTGGGTGAGATCTATCTCTTTTACACCCTAATTACTTTCTACACCACCTTAAGCTGCTAAGCATTTTCCCCCCTGAGGTGAGGGAAGGGGGACTTTTGCCCTCCCTCCAGAAAGAGTGGAAAAAGTAACTGAATCCCAATTAAAACTTTATTTCTCAAAGCATGTGGATTGAAAGATCTTTTATTTCCTATTTTTCATTGTCTACTTCTGTTGGAAATCTGGATTCTTTGTTATGAAAACAAAAAAAGAAAAACTGAAAAGATTAAGACAACTTTGGGACTCAAAGGGAAACTTTAAAAGGGGCCTGGCTGACTGCCCAGGGAAATAGATAAGATACATAACCTTGAGAAGTTTAAAACAACAGCTGTGAAAGGCTTTGTGTTCCCTACCTAGAAAAAAAAAATTCTCTTTTGGATTTTCTATGTGTAAAGCCTTTACCTTAAAATACCAATATGGAAGAAGACCAGGAACAAAATTTATTTATAGATGAAGATTAACAAATTTGCTATGTTGAAAACACTAATCTGAATTCTTACCACAACCAATGAAATACTAAGAGGCCATGTGAAGAAACAAGAAGACAGCCCAGATATGAAAGCCCAAACTTTGACCACAACTAAAGAAAACACAATAGAAAAAATGAAACATCAAGTACGATGACAGAAGAATCTACTATTAAACAAATATCGATATTTGAAAATCCAGAAAAGACATTGACAACTTGGAAAAAGGAAAAGGTTTCTTATACAACTCAGAAGGAACTAGAGGATCTAGAAAAAGAACAGTTGGATGAGAAGACAATTCAGAACAACTACGTCAATATGGAAGAATAAAGAGACGACCCACTAGACCTACAAGTCCTCTCAAAAAAATGGCAACCGGATGGTTTTGCCAATATCAATTAATATACATGATGTTACAAGGAGATTGGTTTGATGACCCAAGATGATTTGGCAAAGGAAAAAAGCCAGAATAAGACTCAAGTAGAATGGAATTTTGACCATCTTATTGAAATCTAAAACAGAATGTACTTAAATAGATAAGATGTGTACGTTGAACACAAGACATTGTCATGAACTGAGAGAAAGAAAATTTTTTCGTCATTAAAATTTAGCAGTATAAATATTAATAGCTAATTTGAATATTGATTTGTTCATAAAGGTCATGTAAAGGTGAATAATATAGACAAGCTAAAAACCTATTGTTGAAAGTAATAAATAGGTCTATATGGAATGTTAAAACTGAAAATTATCAGTTTAAGAGAGCAGATACAAAGAGGAAGAGAGGAAGTATTAAATATTGAAATAAAAAGAAATTTTGATTACTACTTAAAAAAACAACAACAATTAGCAAAAAGGAAGGATATCATACTGTATCCTTAATTTGTTGACATAGACGGTGAGAAGTTAAGTAAACGGGATGTGTATTTTGAACATTAGATTTCGTGAGGAATGGTGGTTAGATGAATTGGGAGTATACTAAAAATCTTGGGAATGATAAATATCAAATGTTAAATCTAAATGTTAGTGGAAATTAAAATCGAAAAATCTATTAGGTCATTGATTGTCTAAAAGACTGTATGTTAAAACAGTTAGAATATGTGTAAACTAAAAACTATGGATATATATAAGAAAGTTATTTTCTATGTGATGGATAGGATAAAACTTGTCTTTTAATTTACAAATAGTATATATGAAGGGAAAAAGAGAGGAAATGTTTATGGTAGCAATTTGAAATCTGCACTAATGATATCTGTATGTAATTGAATTACTACTACCCAGCTACCACGTTGCTTTTCAAATATGTGAATGTAATATTAGAAAATCAATAACATTTGTTAAAAAAAGAAAAGAAAAATGACTTCTGTCTCTTGGGTCTTCTGTGAGCATGCTCTCCAACCATAGTTGTTCACAGAATGAAAACTATAAAATACTGCCCACCTACTAAGATATATCAAGCATATTGTATTTTCATATATATATAATGTTGGAGATTATGGCATTTGTGCAAAAAATGTTATTGGTGTTAAAAGTGTAACCAATTTAAAATATTCACAGAAGATTGGCTTTCAAAGCATGTATCTTGTATTGTATTTCCCTTCCTACTGGGATGATATAGGATATAATTTTCCAGGGTCATTGTAAATATACAATCTAAAGTGATGTGCTGGGCTTAATATACTGTGCATTACCTTACTCCAGTGGTTTTCCAATTTAAATTAACTTATGACCAGTCACCACATTTGTTCAGGCCCTGATTACAAATCCATAAAGAAGGTGATTTAAATAGTCTCTTCTTTCTTCATTGATTTTAATTTAAAATTTAATTTATTTAATGCAGCACAAACGTCTAGATTTTAAAAATGTGATGATGGGTTCATTTCAAGTTTATGGCTAATAGACAGGTTTTCTTATTCCTGTTCTTGAATTTATCAGTCTTCAGTACCAACTTTCCTAAAATATTGTACTATACAGGTTGGCATTTACTAGGCAATGAAATAAGGTTGATGCACTTTGTATGAAATTCCTACAATTAGTACTTGGCTTTATTAAATGCTGATATTTTGACCCTTCCTGCTTCTGTGTATATGTCAGTATTATGTAAGTATTATGAGTCCCACTCATGGATCAGAGTACATCATGGGCATCTATAAAAAGCCCAGCCTTTGATTTATTACATTGTAGAATGAGGTAAAATAGAAATATTTATGGACAAAATGCAGCTCTTTACAGTGTGGAGGTTTTTGTATTTGCATGTAAAAGTTTGTACTTGTGAAAGTTTCCATATAATCTCAAATCTTGCTAGTATAGAGTTTGGTAAAATAGAAATGAGTGCCTAACAGTGCATAAAGTTACAGATTGTCTTCTTGCTAGCAGGCCCACATCTTGCATAATATTTTTGGTTGAAGTATTTTTTAACTTCTGGGAAAATGTGGAGGCTAAAGAAGGTAGAACAAATGCTATTCTATAAAGCACAGCATTCTTTATCAGGAGTTTCAGCTGTGCTATTAATAAATGGTCTAGGTGCCTCTCTTATTTCACTATTCATTTAACAAATGGAGTGTGCTTTGGAATCGTATTGCTAACTTCATAGATATCAGTTATTAACATTTTGAGGTCCTTAGGCTAGTGGATTGGCAAGGAATATTTTGATAAAAGGGTTTATAAAATTGTGATATTTATGTGAAGACTTAAATTAATGCATTCTAGACGGTAAATATTAGCTGCTAACCAAGAAGTTTCCAAATGTGGATTGAGAAGATTAGGCTCACTTTATATTTTAGATAAATTGTAGTTATTCTAGGCAGGCAAGAAAATGAAATGCAAGCTTTGTATCAGAGCACTTTTTCTTTCTTTTTTTTACTTTTTTGTTTGGAAAATATTTCATAGTTTTAAAATAGAACTTTGCAGTTATTCTTAGTTACTTGGTTCTTGTAACTGAAAATTCTATAAAGAAAATTGATGGAAAAAGGCAAGCTTTTGGAAACTATAGGAATTTTTGTAAAGTAAGAAATTGTTTCATGGGTTTTTAATGCAAGCTTTCTCCAGGAGGAAAATTTCCATTATTCACTTATTCTAGTAAGACAACTCTATCACAAATGTCTTATTTCCTTGAGGAAGGTTTTGATTGAAATATGTTGGGCAATTTTACGTTAATTTTATGTTTTACTAGTTGCATACCTTTTTCAGTAATATATTGAGGCTTGCCAATGTATTTGTGTTGAAATAATTGTGTTATTCCCACTTTCTTACTTTCAACAGATGAAATTGTTGAACACAATTTGTAAGTGCCTTTTTAGTAAAGTTCGCACAGAATCCACTGTTTTTGTGGAAAGAGTTGCCCTCGTCTGATACAATCTCCGTGACAAAATTCATTAGTTTGATTTCTTGAAAGTTAGGTATAAAAATTGCAGTTCTGTAGAAAAGAAATTTGAATCGCTCAACAATGCAATTATAGTATTTTCAAATTATCTGGAAAAGCTATCAGTTTTACATGTCAACAACCAAGATAATAAATTATTCAACAGTAATTGCTACTGTAAAATAATTCCTGTGAGATTGATATGTATGTTAATATAATTGCTGGGGGGAACTCTTTGAATGAGGGTTTTAGTTTAAAAGCACCAATTATTGTTGACTGTGTTCTCTTTTGTTTGTCATTTTTGTTTAAAGGCAGAATGCTGTTTTTGAGAGGAGTTATTGTTCTATATATGAGTTTGATTACAGATAAATTCAAATAATTTATTCATAGTATGTTGTTTATCAACTATGTCTAATACAGTTCTTCGTTTATTTTTGTTTTACTAGGATTTTTCCCAAGCAGTTGTCAAGGATGTGATGCTTTTCTACGCCATAAGATGACATTAATTTCTCCCTCAATATTGAAAAAATATGGAATTCCTTTTAATAAAGTGAGTTATTTATGTTTGGATCCTCATCCATTAGATCAAATAATGCATAGGAAATCACATTTATCTTTACACACATTCAATTTTAAACAAACATATTTTGATGAAGAAATCTTTATGTACATATATTTGGTAAGAGTGAGGAAGGCATGAAATAAAACTTTATTTACTGAATACATAGAACTCTAGATACATATTCCCTGCCTCCCTTTCTTTGGATTTTCATCCTACAAAAAAATTTCTAAATCAATCAGATTGGTGAACTAAGATTTGCATAGATTTTTCATGAAAATTCCAACCTAAGTTGTATCTTATATTTTATTCAAAGAATTCAAAGCAACATATATGGTTGCTTTATTTTGGAAGGAATAGACCTGACAATATAATTGTATGAGACCAGAACAAACATTTCAAAGACAATTATGGGTAACCTAATTGTCTTAAAATAGGGTATCATGTTATAGAAATCTTCAAAACTTAAACTGGTTTGGGGTAGAAGTGGAGATTGGTTGATGGGAGTGTAATGGATTTTGCTTTTAATTACAGCCTTTAGCTTGTGCAGACAGATGCAAACTGACTGGGTTTGGTGGTTCACTGTGATCAGTTTGCAAAGCTTTTTGCAGACAAATCACAACTATTTTTATTTGAATACTCATTTGAATATTTGTTAGATCAATATTATTAGATACATCTTTGGCACCTGCTTGGAGACTTAAAATTATATATGTGTTTCAAATTATGCAGTCTGTAAACATGGATAGGATTCTTGGCAATATAGGCCTAGCTACATGTGTACTTAGATCATCTGGATAAGAAATATACAGAATTAGATTAGATTCAACTTTACTCCTTTTGGGCACTAAGAAAGTTGTGATTAATTTATTGAATGATCTACAGTGGTATTTTGGGGGGTTCTGCTAGATTTTTAGCATATTTTCATTACTACCAAGCATGGCAAACTTCCGGATAACCTTTAGGAATAGGATTTAAAGGTATACTTTTACCGTGGCTTTAATTATTTCTGTTAATGCTTCAAATATTGTGCTGAGGGATTAATTAATTTTACTTATTATTAAATTTATTTGCCACCTATCTCACCCATCATGGGACTACTCTGGGCAGCTTATTTTATTATTTTCCATTCTGTTTTTATAAGAAATCATCTGTAATTTGGAGGTTTGGTGTCAGCAGTATTTGAATAATAGCCAACTCTATCCTTCCTATCTCATTCTAAAGAAATTCTTGGGATCTTGAAGAAGGGATTCCATAGAACTAACAAACTGAAGATGAATTCTAATCATACAGAAGTTTTTTTTTCCCATTGGTAGATCTGATTTTGAAATTACCTTTGAATGAACTAACATTTCCTTTGAAAACTCACTTCAGAGATCATTCTGGATCCAGTTGTGAACCTGGAATTCCAACTGTCAAGTGTCCAGGCATTACTTTGTGTAACTCAGATTGGTGGGCAATTATAGCCATTGTTGGAGAATGCAGAACTGGGCACTTTGATCCATTCAAGTGGCTTTCAGACTGAGGCTCGACAGCCATTTGTCTGGGATGCTTAACCTGGATTCCTGCAGTAAGCATGCATTTATACTTGATGACTTAAATCAGGGGTCCTCAAACATGTCTCTTTTATGACTTGTGGACTTCAACTCCTAGAATTCCTCAGCCAGGGTGAAGTTTGAAGACCCCTGACCTAAATAGATCCTTCCAATTCTTCCAGTTCTGTGATTCTAGATATATCATGTACAGATGATGATGATGATGATGATGATTTTTTCAGTGAATTTTTATTTAGAGCTACAATTTGTTTCTTAATAGGAACTGTGTTGCTTGTGTTGATTTTTTTTTGGCTCCAAATGATTTAGGACTAGAATATTTGAAGTATAACATTCTTCCATATTAAACTGTTTACTTGTTGGTAGCATCATCAGATATTTTTTATATATTGTAAGCTATTTGTTTGCGATTATGAAAAGCTCTTTTTCCATTACTGTGACTAGGAATTGAAATGAAATGTTCATTTCCAGAAAGCTCCATCTCATTTCCTTATCCATAAATTTCCAGAAATTAGTGGATCTTTCTTTTTAAAAGTGCCATCAATATATAAAAGTATTACTCTTTTTATCAAATTGCGGTACAGATTTGGATGGGGAAGAACAGGCTCCAGCTCAACCCGGCCAAGACTGAGTGGCTTTACATACCGGCATCTCGACTTGTCCAAGAGGTTCCATCTTTGGTTATGGGAGGAGAGGTGTTACCTCCTGTTGATAGGGCACGCAATTTAGGCATCTTCCTGGACTCACGACTCAGTTTTGAAGATCATATTGGAGTTGTGGCCAGGGGGGCATTTGCCCAGGTTCGCCTGGTGCGCCAGTTGCGCCCCTATCTGGACCGAGATGCCCTACGTACGGTCACTCATGCACTCGTTACCTCTCGGATGGATTACTGCAATGCTCTCTACATGGGGCTGCCCTTGAAGACCACCCGGAGGCTCCAGCTAGTGCAGAATGCGGTCATGCGGATAGTGATGGGAGCATCCCGATACTCCCATATTACACCCCTCCTGCGTGAGCTGCATTGGTTACCGGTTGTCTTCCGGGTGAGATTTAAGGTGCTGGTACTTACCTTTAAAGCCCTAAATGGCCTAGGCCCTGGATATTTGCAGGACCGTCTGCTGCCGGGGACGACTTCCCATCGCCCAGTGCGCTCACACAGAGAGGGCCTCCTCAGGGTGCCGTCGGCCAGACAATGTCAGCTGGCGACCCCCAGGGGGAGGGCCTTCTCTGTGGGAGCGCCAGCCCTTTGGAACCAACTCCCCCTTGAGCTCCGGATGGCCCCGGATCTCCGGTCCTTTCGCCGCAACCTCAAAACTTTCCTTTTTCATCAGGCTGACCTGGATTGACGACGGGTTTTTAAAATGTTTTAATTTTTAATTGTTCAGTTAATTTATTTTGGGGCTGTTTATTTAATTCCTTTTAACTTTTGTATTGTTTTTATTGTTAGCCGCCCTGAGTCCTTCGGGAGATAGGGCGGCATATAAATCCCCAAAATAAGTAAGTAAGTAAGTAAGTAAGTAAGTAAGTAAGTAAATAAATAAATAAATAAATAGCTTCTATTGCACAATGTAATTTCTGTCTGCTGTTTTGTGATTTTATATTTATTGTATTGTAAGCCATTTACATTAGGTGGGATAGGAATGTTTTAAGTAAGTAAACAGTGGCATGGCAGACAAATAGTTTATTCCAGATTTCTCCAGTATGGACGACCATTTTAAATTAGAGAGGTGAAAGTTGTAGTCCCAGGTGTTTGGCAGACATTGCACTTTGCTCTCTTAGGAACTCTTAGGTATTTACAATTGCTGCAGGAATAGGTAAAGGTAAAGGTAAAGGTTCCCCCGCACATGCGTGCTAGTCGTTTCCGACTCTAGGGGCCGGTGCTCATCTCCGTTTCATAGCCGAAGAGCCAGCGCTTGTCCGAGGACGTCTCCGTGGTCATGTGGCCGGCATGACTAGACGCCAAAGGCGCACGGAACGCTGTTACCTTCCCACCGTAGTGGTCCCTATTTTTCTACTTGCATTTTTACGTGCTTTTGAACTGCTAGGTGGGCAGAAGCTGGGACGAGTAACAGGCGCTCACTCTGTTACGCGGCACTCGGGATTCGACCCGCCAAACTGCCGACCTTCTGATCGACAAGCTCAGCGTCCTAACCCACTGAGCCACCGCGTCCCTACGGTGCAGGAATGCTTGGGATAAAGATAAAATATTAAAATATTTGATCTCCCATTTTTCCCAAATACAACATAGATGCATAAATATATAATATAGAGGTAAGATTGGGTGTCCTGTTGAATGCAAACTCTGTGGCAGCCTCTAAAAAGAGAGAGGTATCTCAATATAAAGGAAGAAAAATAAATAAGAAAACTTAAATCTTTCCTTAGGTTTGAAAATAATATAAGACTACTGCAAAAACATAATGGTTTCTGTTTCATTCCCTGCCTTATAGTCTTGGAGAGGTAGTTGAAAACATTTTTAAAAATGACTAAGTCTAATTGTAGAAGAGCTGAAATTTTCTTACAATAGGTATATGAGGATCAAAGCCAGAAAACATAGAAACAGAGCCCCAAATCAGCCAAGAATGTTATCAAAACACAATATGGGTTTCTTCCATATGTAGGAACAAGAAATGAGCTGCAAGAGGTTTGTTACCATGTATTGGTGGAAAAAAGAAATGTAAGATTTAAAACTGCAGGCCACTTAATAGAAAGCTTGATGGTTCAAATCTGCAGTAGCTATTGTTATTAGGGCTTCTTTTATCTACAGTAAATCAGCTTATATATCCAAATTAAGTCTGTTGCTCCTGAGTATGCATTTGAGTTTATAAAGAAGAATTAATTGCTAAATTGAGGACAATGATCTAACAGATATGAGTTGTTTCAACATCTCTTTAGAATGTCTTCAGCTTCTTTTTATGCAGGATACCTCTACGCTATTTAGAGATGTGAAATCAATAATGAAAGAATTACAGCCAAACATATTTGGATAACTGTTGTTGGGAGGAATTCTCCCGTTCAGGGTCTTCCAGCCAGGATTCTCACAAGCAGCGCAGAGGAGAACAAATAGAATGTGAAGCCAGCTATTGGAAAGAGAGGTTTAATCACGGAGATTAAAGTTGAGTGACAGTTCAGCATGAATCCCCGGCTACCTAGACAGAATGGTCCTCAAGCATTATCCCTTTTCATGGTTTCCAAAATTGTCATTTCTGATTGATGAGTTTAAATTTGTATTTTCTGATTTGTTGGTCAGTGTCTATTGTTGGGTTAATTTCTTTCTCAGTTCTGTCTAAAAGGTGTTAACTTTTGCTCCAGGACCTTTTGGTGTTTCTATTCTAATTCTATCAATCCTAATTGCTGTTAGCCAGTTCTGGATTCCTTGTTTAGCCTCAGGCTGCCACTGAGTCAGACTAGTTTGTATTGGGTTCTTCCTGTATTTGCCAAGGTATTTTTTTTCTTTGGGGTGAGGAGGGGGTGTCCTGCTTTTATCACTATATAATTGTTCATTGTAATAAGTATAAAATCACTAAACAGAATCAGTATTTCAGCACTGTTTATGATGTGCCATCAAATTGGTGTCGATTCTTAGTGACCACATAGATTTTCTCTATGACAATCTCCCTAACTTCGTCTTCCTGGTCTTTCAATGGTGTACTGATTGCCATTGTAACTGAGTCCATTCACCATTCATGCTCTTCTATTTCTTTTTACCTTTTCTAGCAATAGAGATTCCTCCAAAGATTTATACACATTCAGTGGCTTTAATTATATTACATATATAAATACACACCACGTTAGTTTTTGTTCCTCTCCGAATATGTCATATACTGGCTTTTATTTTATATTTTGTTTGTATTCTGCAAGCTGAAATAAAAGAAACATTGGAAAAATCATATAAATGTCAAGGATACTGGCAAAAGTATTCCTTTTAATGTTTCCAAATTTGTTTTTCATAAGCTGAAGGGTATAGAGCATGCAAAGTTTGTCATTTTACAGTATATTATTTTGTTATTTTATGTTATTTTTATTTCATTTCATTTTATTTATTTTAGGTACCTGAATCTCCTTAGAATTCTCCCTAGTTTCTCATTTAAGCATTTCAAATAGTTATGTAACTTTGTACCACTAGGGAGCAGTCTATACTAAACTGGAGTTCTAATTAATATACCTCTGTGAGAATGAGAATAGTGGGAGTCAGGCTATGATCTCTTGTGGCTTAGAGTGATAGAGCTGGAAACATGCTGAACACTGATAAGACAGCCTACACCTACCAGGTGACAGCTGAACTGCTGGTTATTGCCACAGCACACCTGCTAAACTGTCATCAGTGACGGTGAATGACAAGATAAATTTGGGAATTACTGGCACAGAAAATGTTTATACTTCTGTGCACTCACTTTTGTGTTCTTAAAAATAAAACAATCCAATCACAATCTCAGCATGAACATATGGCTGTTGTGCGTAATCCCATCTATATTGCTTATGCTTAGATATAGCGTGCGACTGCTACCTTTAATGAGGCTGTAAGGAAACAAGGATTTATATAAAACAGCTTTATGGTCACTTCTTTTGGGGTAAGCTAAGTTGGTGCTAGGTTCTTTGATGGTCTTTTACAAAGAATTTTGTGAGGCCTCCTATGGTGATTGTATGAAGATCATACTATCATATTTCATTGGGCAAAGGAATATATGATTGATCTTATTGGGGCTTGATGTGGTAGATTGGGTTTGGGAGATGAGGAAACAAGAAATGATTAGGATATAATCAGTGAGATTATTGCTACTAAGGGTGGAAGAAGTTAACTTGTCCACCCAGGAAAAAGAGGAAAACTTCAGCCTATTTGTTACAGGGAAAGGACATGTATGCTGACTGACATACTTCCTTTCATATTGCAGTGTGATTAGGGAATTCATAGAGAAGGGCAATCATATTCTTCTATCCTAATGTGGTATGCTAGTAAGGCATCTAAAATAATAATAAAAAAGCTGAACTAGAATGTATTATAGAAATCATATGAAATAGATAAGTTAAAAGATAAAATCAGATAACCTTTATTGTCATTTTTTACTCTGGGCACACTGGCGCACATTAAAAATGAAATTCTGTTGCCTGCTCTCAAAAGAAAGTATATACAGTATCTATCCATAGACATACATAACGCACATATACAAATGCTACATACATACATGTATGTATGTTTGTGTGTGTGTATATATGTGTATTTTAAAATTAGTAAAATTAATGAACTCCGGGATATAAAATAGCCTTTTTATTACTAAGCTTTCGTCAGCTAGCTGTTAACATCATCAGAGTTAGGGCTGAAGATTAGGAGATTTTAAAAATACACTTGTGTGACCGTTTTAACGGTCAAGAGATAGAATGTACATATGGCATGCTCACAACCCGCTTGCTCGCATTTAGTCCCAATAGTTCCAGCTTTTCTCATGTGATGCAGAAAATGCAGGTGGTGTTGTGCCCGCTTCACCAGTGTCTCACTGTTGAGCAACCAAGCCAGCGCCAAAATTAGATCATGGACCTCTTTGTCATGGGCTAGTCTGACTCCTCTGCATATCAGAGGGTGAAGCCTGGTTCATCAGATTGTCAGGACTCAACAATGATCTGAGGCAATCTGAATCTGACTCAGCGAAACATCAGCAGGAGCAGGTGTCAGAGGAGTCGGGATGAGGGGCCACCTCCCTGTAGGGCACCCAACTCAGAACGTATTAGCAGCTTAGAGAGCTAAGCAGAGAAGAAAGACACTAATGCTTGTAATTGAACCATACCTACTACATCTGGCCCGTTTTAAAACAGCTGCCAGCAAATATGTCTGTTTTGGAAACAACTCACTAACTTTGGATCAGCATTCTTATGTCTTTGCTTTCCCTTTGCTCTCTGACTCAGACTGACTGATTGCTGTCTGGGTGTTTCCCTTGAAAGTGTACCCCGTTTGTTCCTGGTTGATTCTAAATTAACTCAAAACTGCTATGATGTAGCCAGCTCTATCTTGCTTCCCTATATTTTCCCTATATTTTTGAGGGTATGCATCTATGCACAGCTCTCTGCCTGCCTTACCACTAGTGACTAGTCAATAAATTATAAATTGATCCATCATATTTTTCTCAGCTTGAAATAGTACATTGGTCCAATTAATATCGGACCTCAAACATATAAAACATATTCTAGATCATCTGATGCTCTGTATGGGTAGAACCAGTAACATGAAACTGCAGACAATCAGTGTAATTTATCCACAGACTGATCCTTCTCTGGTTACTTGTGATCTAATTAAAGTGGCTCACCCTAGGTACCTGATGGATCCAATTTTCTTTTTAAATGAGAATTCTGTGGCGATAAAAAGTAGTGAAGAATGTTTCTTTCTATCTCTGGATAGAGAATTTGTCATTACTGTTCTGATTGGTTTTTTTTGTATTATGCACAATTGCCATCACTAGAAAGCTGGGGAGGTGGAACAAAGCATTCTACATTCTTCATAGATAAAATTATTCAGATATGCCTTTAATTGATTTTTAGTACATGGCAACCACTTGTCATATTATTTTGGATACTTTTGAATTTGTAAACCTTTGATGAAGTAGGGAAAGTGCCTGTATGCTTGCTTGGCTTTTGCATCTTAATATAGCTCTGCAATTAAAGGAAGTAATTAATACTTCCTTACAGGAATTGTGTATCACTCTCTGCCTATAGGATGAAGCCAATATTAAAGAAAAATTCTCTTGACTTCAAAGAGCTTGAGAATCAGCTGGTCTTAAATGTGCCATCTCTGGATGAGGTAATTGAGAAACAGTTGTTTTAACGGGATGATAAATTATCTGGACTCATTTCAGTTAGACCAGAGGTAGGCAACCTTGGCTCTTTTATGACTCGTGGACTTCAACTCCCAGAATTCCTGAGCCAGCATGGCTCAACTTGGAAACCTCTCCCTTTCCCCTCAGCCTGGCTGGCTCAGGAATTCTGGGAGTTGAAGTCCACGAGTCATAAAAGAGCCAAGGTTGCCTACTCCTGAGTTAGACTGTTCAACTGGATATAAAGTCATACTATTTAACTAGCTTGATGGTTAAACTATTTTGGAAATTAGAAGTGTTTCCATTTTCTCTGATCTCATGGGAGGTTTTGAGGTGTTATCAATATAGTGGTATTACTGAGCTCTACTTCTTGCCATTTAACTTTTAAGTAAATGGCAGCCTCCCTTAGATTAAGTTTGATAATGGACTGAATAAGGATGAAGTTAGATTCTGATAAGATAAAGATTATATTGGTTGATAGGGAAATATTCTCAGGCACTGAAGTTCAGCCTGCTCTTGCTAAGATTATGTTTTCCCCTGATTATACAGGTAATCCTTGATTTACAACCACAGTTGAGCCCACAATTTCTGTTAAGTGAGACATTTGATAAGTTGAGTTTTGCCCCATTTTACGAGTTTTCTTGACACATTTGTTAAGTGAATCACCGTAGTTGATAAGTTAGTAACTCAGTTGTTAAATGAATATGGCTTCCCCATTGACTTTGCTTGTCAGAATGTTGCAAAAGGTGATCACATGACCCTGGGACGATGATCATAAATATGAACCAGTTGGCAAGCATCTGAATTTTGATCACATGTTCATGAGGATTTTGCAAAGGTGGTAACTGTGAAAAATGGTCATAAGCCACATTTTTCAATGCTGTTGTAATTTTGATCATTAAATGAATTGTTGAAAATTGAGGAGAAGTTGTAATCCATAGATGCTTCTTCACCCTAGCTGTCTTTGAGCTTCCTAATAACATAGTGGCAAAGAACACGTTTGTACTCAAATAGATCAACTGTGTTCCTGAGCTGTAGTTAGAAGTTACTGATACCTTTCTTATACCCCACCCTAACGTGTTTTGTATAAGGTTATTCTTAAAATGTATCCAGTGCAAAATGCAGCAGGTTGGTTGCTGACCTTTATAAAATTCAGAAAATAATACCAAATGAAAACTGCCACTATTAGTCAGTTGTTTTCCAGGCACAATATAAAGTGTTGCATTTTATCTTGAAAATTATAAAAAAAACCTTAAGATCTAAATATCTAAGACACCACTTTTTAAATACTTTTTACCTGAAAACTTAGATCAGTGAGAGATGCCTTCTTAAACATTTTTTGGAAAGTTTGCTTGAAAGAAACTGCTGTTGTTTCTAAGCCTTGGAGTGCTCTGTATTAGCCGTTATGCTTAGATCTCATTTACTGCTTTTAGAAAAGGAATCAATGATTTCTTTTTCAGTCAAGCTTTTGCTGTTTGAATTAACAATGTTTTATTATGTTTTGTTTGAATGTCCTCTAAGCAGGAAGATGGGATAGTAATTGTCATTGTCCTCCTCTTCTGTATAACTTTTTTGTTTGAGGTCATAATGAGGCTCGCATGCAGATACATATATGCTTATGGATAATGCACGTTTTCATACATAAAACTCTCTCATCACAGTGTTGATTTTTTCACTTCCTCCTTTTTCCCATTCTTTCGCATGTTAATTTCCAAGTATCGTGTTGTAATTAAATGATTTTTGAAATTGTAGCAAGAACAATTGATTGTTTTAAAGGCCAAAGGAGAAAATGTATTGTTTCTAAAGTGTATATTTTAAGACTATTATTATGGTATGGAGCATAATGAATCTACCCTTGTCATGAGTCTTTCCATGGTTTATGTATCTTTCCTATGCCCAGATTCAAAATTTGCTATTATCTGTTTTTGGTTAAATATGCTTTAGCTGTTTTGCCAACCCAGGAGAAGTGGTAATTAACTCTCTTAAGCACTGTGATATAGTGGCATATAAAATAATGGGTAGAACGTTTATTGAAGATTGCCTTTTGACTTAGTTTTTAAAATGGATCTTTGACCTCTTGTTATCTATTTTAGCACTGGGTGATTGCGAGGTTGTTGGAGATAGCAATCTGGCTATATAAAATTATGTGTTTTAATTCCTGCTTTCTAATATGGAGAAGATACTTTATCTTGATGTCTTAGCAGCTGGTAGCATATATTTGACCTTGGGTGATCTTTAAGATTTAAATGGAATTAAGGCAAAAAGTTAAATGGAATTTTACTCCATTAGTATTTTGGTGGGAGACCAGGAGGGTAGGCTAGAGTGGGCACTTGAACAAACATGACAAGAAAAAACAACAGGAACTCATTTTTCTATTGTTGATATGTTACAGGAATATGTTCATACAGCCAGCTGAAATCAACACGGTTTAAGGGAAAATTTATCTGTTCCTCATGTCAAATGTCCCACTTGGCATATCTATTATACAGTCCACACAGAAATACTGAGAATAGAAAAGAACAGAGAGGTAACATCTAGAAAAGCAAGGAATCTATAGCCATATTCAAGAGATTTTCATTTATTGTCCTGGTCTTCTTTTTTTAGATCACGCAGGAAGCTGGGGAGTTTATGATCACTTTCCCATATGGATACCATGCAGGGTATAATCATGGTTTCAACTGTGCAGAATCAACTAACTTTGCAACAATTAGATGGATTGATTATGGAAAAGTAGCTAAATTGGTAAGTCAAATTATATTACTGATAACCAAGTTATCCAAAGAATGTGTTTTAAAAAAGAGAATTTTGAAAGAAGAGTGTAGTAATTTCAATAAAAGCAATTTATACTGAATAAATACTCTGTGTAATATACAGAATTAAGCATTATTAAGTATTAAGCATTATTAAGTATTAAGGATTACAAGTAAAATAATCAGATATTTCAGACATTTCCTACAGTAGATATAGCTATTAAGGCATGCACACTTTGTTAGAATTGGCTCATTAAAGTTATTGTGATTTTTAAAACAATAGCAGTCTTTACAGGTTTATATTTTTATTAATTCCAACACTTCATCTGAATTATTTTCAGAGTTTGTTCATCTATAATGGTTGCCTTGCTATGGTCTGATCAAGTTTCCTCAGAAATAGGTTCAGTGAGGTTTTCTTCTCAGAAAATATATAGTATTTTGTGATTTCTAACTGAGAAAATTTCTCATTTTCATCTAATTAATGATTTATTTGGGTAAATTCTTAAAAATTCAACTAAATATTTTGCTGTTTTGATAATTTTAACTTTCTGTTATATCTGTGTAGGAGCAATATCTATATACTACTAAAATTGTTGTCATGATTTTTAACTGGACAAAATGGTGCATTGTAAGGCAACAATTTTTGAACCAAGGTGTCTCAAAAGGGCTAAAATCTGGAACCCATGAATCCCAAGGGAATGACATTTGTTAATGTTGTGGCTTTTAGGATTCTTGTTTTTCCAAGAAGAATATTGATGAGATTTCTTGAGTGTCTTTGCCTAGCAGTATTAAATGAATCATTGGCGGACGGTGAACAGCTATCAACAAGATGGGAATATATTATCAACAACTTTATTTGACTTTAGCAGTTAAAAGGTTTAGTTCAGTATGGGACTTGGACCAAAATTCAACAAACTGACAGCCACTTTATGTGCTGTAAAATTTAGTATCAGCCAGCCAGTTGGTAATCGAAAGGCTGTACGCTCCATATAAACAAATTGTGAGTTTACCTGCCCTCTTTAGATGAGAGAGATTAACTCTCAATTAATACTGTCTAAACCTTCAACCACTTTCTCAACTTTAGCAACTTGCCACAGTTCCTCATTTCAGGGTCATAGGATCTCCTGCCCTGCCTATTCTCACTGTGGATCCAGCCTAATGCCTCAAATGCTAACAGTATTCACACATTTATGATTGAAGTATATTACAAAGCTGTATGAATACAAACATAGAAGGATGGCTGTGAAGAGAAGCCATAAGTTCAATAAGCAAATGAGTAGAGAAATGATAAAGCACACTGTCTTTGTATTGTCTAACTTCCAGCCCATCTTCCCTTGACCAATTTTTTTTAGCACATGAGGAAAATCATGGGCTTCCATCTCGGAGGCAGCAATTTTTTCCTTTCATCTGTATTGTCTGCTCTCACTCCTGTTCTGTGGATCTGCATTTGGTCTTTACTTTGTTAATTAACTTAATCTAGAAATGCAGATGTGAGCACATCCAGCATTACACTGTAGCCATACATTCTAGGAAAGTTTTGTATGGTATTTTTTCAGGAAGCTTATCTAGCATTACTGATTTCACTGATCAGTGCAGAGTTCCACAGAACACAGCTGAATTGGAAATTAGGGCATTCTCTACAACTATAAGTTCTACATTAATAGCATATGTTTGCCAGTTACAGCCTACATATAGTTTGTTCTCTTTCATTAATGTCATCTCCCTTCTCTGCACAATACATCTAATGAAGATATAGAGGAAGTCTGATATTAAGATTTTAAAGAAGGGCAGATAGGATGTTTTCTCAGAACTTTCTAGATTTTGTAAATATCTAACGGAGTCTATCTTCATGTTAGTTGGTTAGAGATGTATTTTTCTATGGACAACATTTTGACATATTCTGCTTGAGTGCATTTTGTAAATGTTAGTAAAACAGATGATACAGTGACAATTATTTCATGTTTTGTGCTAGGGCCTTCTTTAATTTATGCTTAGCTTGCAATATTTGTGCTGAAGTTGGAGCTATATGCAGGCTTCTAAACTGCTGAATATATATGTTTGCAAACTTTGTGATTATCTTTCCTGTTTTTTAAAAATCAAAAGTTTCCTTAGAAATAATTTCCTTTCAAAAAAACACTTTGATCCAAACAGCAAGTGGCAAGATCTTCCATAGCAGTTTGCACACCATTCAGCCAGACAAATAACCTCTCTGCTAACAAGATCTCATTCTTGTTTAGTTTGAGATTTAGTTTGTATATCATCATCCAATCCATTGATTAAACACTTCTTCCTCAGTTGAGTGTAATGAAAAATTGTTTTGTGTCAGGAGCATACTGCGTCATTACACAGGATAATAGACATTAGTGCACAGAGATGTCATCATCATCATCATCATCATCATCATCATCATCATCAACAACAACATCAACATCACCATTCTGGCCATTGTCTATCCACTGCAGGGTGAAGGCCTCTTTTGCATGTTTCCAACCAATAGGGTCTTGAGCTTTCTTTTCCAATTGGGCCCGCAATACTTGCTGATGTTGTCACTCCATCTTGTTTTAGGTCTCTTTTGTGGATGCTTTTTATCAAGTGGAATCCATTCTATGACTGCCTTAGTCCACTTGAAGGAGAATAAAGAAAAAGTAAAGAAAAACAACTATAGGGATATGCATCAAGTGTAGTGACAGGAAGAGATATACAATAATGGCAGAAAGAAAATAAAAAAACAGTGGAGTTAAAGAACTAGGAAATGAGGTGGAAAGACTACTATAGTCCTTACTTACCACTATTGGCATTGGCAACTCTGTTGCTAAGTGCCATGGTCACTAAGGGAAAAATCACATGACTGCACCAGACTTACTATGTCACTTCTGCTTTTGTTGTTCAGTGAATCATTGTGAGTGTTAAATGAGACATATAACCATGGCTTGCGATTTGGGTTTCACGTTCTTTGCTAATTCTGCTTGTTGGAAGCTGACTGTGAAATTTGCAAATGATAATCACATGACTGTGAGACACTATAAGTCTTGTAAATGTGCAGTGATGACAAAGCGCCCAACTGGCAGTCATGTGACTATGCGATGTTGCAATGGTCGTAAATGTGAGGATTAGTCACAAAGCTGTTTTTTCAACAGTCGTAACTTTGGCCATTAAGCGAGGAGGCATTGAGGGAAGTATACCTGTATTACATATATCAGTCTTGAAGTAATATTTTTTCATCAAACATTATTTCCTTTAAACTTATTGGATGTTTAGCATCTATTTCTGTTAATATCAATCAGAGGTAAACAGTTCAATATATTTATATGGTAGACAAAGACATTTGTCTAGGGATTGTTCTTCCAAGCGATTTTAAAAATTCAAATACCAAGAAAAATTCAAATACTTTTATTTTTATAAATTTCCATTAATAGAGCCTCCAGTTAATTGAGTAGTCTGTTAAATTATCAAGTTAATATCAATGGTAATAGTAATGCATGTTAGCAAAAAGCTAATACCCCAAAAGCTAATACAATCCTGGGTTGCATAAACAGAGGCATAGAATCAAGTTCACATGAAGTATTAGTAATGCTTTATAAACTCTAGTGAGACCACACCTGGGATACTGCAACCAATTTTGGTCACCATACTACAAAAAAGATGTTGAGACCTTGTAAAAAGTTCAGAGAAGGGTAACTAAGATGATCCAAGGCCTGGAGACTAAAACATATGAAGAATGGCTGCAGGACTTGGGTTTGGCTAGTCTAAAGAAAAGAAGAAATAGGGGGTGACATGATAGCAGTGTTCCAGTATTTGAGGGGCTGCCACAAAGAAAAGGGCGTTAAACTATTCTCCAAAGTACCAGAGGGCAGGACAAGAAACATTGGTTGGAAACTGATCAAAGAGAGAAGCAACCTGAAATTAAGGAGAAACTTCCTAATAGTGAGGACAATTAACCAATGGAACAGCTTGCCTTCAGCAATTGTGGGCACTCTATCACTGGAGGTTTTTAAGAAGAGACTGGACAATCACTTGTCTGAGATGGTATAGGTTCTGCTTGAGCGGGGGGCTGGACTATAAGACCTCCAAGGTCCCTTCCAGCTCTATTCTATTTTTAGGAAGCATGTAGAATACCATTCAATCTGAGGAAACATTATCCAGCAATATAATTGTCAATCATTTTATCTTGTCTAGCCATTGGAGGTTTTTGGTAAAATCATTACCTTCTCTCATGTACTATAAAATAAATCATTTGCTACTAAAATGATCATCTGCTTCCAACATCATCTTCTTTTGTTGCTGCCCAATATATTTGCTTTCTTTAGTTGAGAGCTGGAATGACCTTATTGCTATGAATGACCCTGTTGGGAGTATATATCCTTGCCATATATCCCCAGAATTCTTCACTAATCCCCCTTGGGACCACCATCTTCATTGTGATGAAGAACCATAGCAGAACTTGAGGGGAGATTAGAAGAATATTTTTCTACATTGAGATATCCTTTAATTTCTGTTTTCAAAATACCATATAGCCATAACTAAAATATAGCAGTTAATGGTCTTACAGTTATTATTGCATAATGCTGTTACACTACTTGCTCTGTAATGTGTCCTTGAGGTAACTTTATATTGATTTCAATATAAAGTACTTTTTCGATCATAAATCTGCATTAATCAAAACTTCAGTGAAAATAATCCCAAGTGGTGAGTGAAGTAAATCAAAACTGAAGATCTTATTCAGAGGAAATAATGAAGAAACTGGTATATATCACCTCCATCTTCATCATTTGAACTATTAAAGTTTAAAAAAAAACCTATGGCATAAAAATTCAAAGTATTTATACCATCTATAATTACCACAGATGGAGGGCTTGAATAGTTTTTGCCTATAATTATAAATTAAATTTAAAAATATCAATTTTATATACTACCTCTTGCTTTATTTTAATACATAACAAAAGGAAATATATAACATTTTTGTTAAAGCTTTTAGGACAGCTCAAAATTCTCTCTGAGATTATCTCCTATGATCTGCTATTAAACTGACTAGTTCCCAAAAGGAGCCAGTGTTATACTCTGAAATCATGGCAGCTAAAAATGATTAGCTTGTTGGTGAGATGTAAGCCCATAATTACTCATCCATATTCTGCAGCAGTAGCTGCTTAAGAGACCTTTGTTGTGTGGGTAGGTTAGATCAAAGTGCTGGCCTGCAGGTTGTATTTCATTTTTCCCCCTTTGGTGGGATGAAGTGCAGTTGTTTTGATGTTAGGTTTGATGGATTTGTTTGCCACTGCATTCATTAGCTTCACATCAAAAAATTGACAGGCTGTTAAATGAAACTTTGGCTTAGATTTTCAGCTTGACTGTTTGGAGACATTTGTGCAGATATTTTATATTGGTGCTATGCAACCTCAAGTACTTACGACTATTTCTAAAGCCAAGGAAAGTTAGTTACTATGTTGATTTCATTGACTTAAAAAAAAAAAGAATTTCTTGCCCTGCAGATAATTAGGTTTAGCCTGTGGTTTCTAAAGAATAAATGGGATTTATAAAGTTAATATTTGTAGTAGTATGGGTTATGTTTGAAATAACAAATGACTAGGTATATCTCATTTTCAGTGGGAAAAAATTCAGCCAACAAACAATAAATGTGTTTTTATAAAATAAATGATTTCCAGAAATACACGAGATTTGGTACACAAAAACATAAGGCAAAATTTCAGTGTGACATAAATCAGCTTTTGTTTCAGCAATGGGATGTGTCTCCTTCCTTGCAGCCAATGAAGATATAGGTTCCCAACTTTGACATTCTATGCCATTCACATTTTCAAAAAACCCCTAAATACCAATATATCCTGCCTCTTTTCCACCTTCTCTTAGAAGCCTTCTGGAGAAAAGAAAATGCTAATGCCCAAACTTTTTTAAAACTTGAAGGCAGAAAGAAATACATTTACAAGCTAATGAAAGAGAGAGAAAAATTGACAATTTACATAATGAGAGGAGGTAAGGCGAGGGGGGAAAAAATAGAAATCAGGAAATTAGGAGACACAAATTAGAAGATTGCAGAATTCCCAGATGTGTATTGGGGGTTTCCTGGCTGGTATTTTGGCCACTACCCATTCAACCACCACTTCCTATGATTAAAAAAAAAATAGGGTTAGGGTATTGGTAGGTACTGGTATTCAGAGTATTGTTATTTTTTAACACATCTGATATCGTTGCAGCATTCCTAAACCTGTTATTCAACTTAATATTACTTTTTTCTCTGCTCCAACTGTTTTTGTATGACAGGATGGTATAGAAATGATATTATTACAATTGAGAAACATTTTTGTAATATATTCTAAAAAATCAATTGCAACAAGAGTGGGTGGTAATTAGTAAATGGATTTTGCTTTTGCTTTTCCCAAGCTTATCAGCAAAAGTTGTAAATATATGAATGGCATGTGTTTAAAATACTTTTTTTCTGATAAATCTACAAAATATGTCTTTTGGCTTCAGTGATAATTAATTTGAAATAATGCTTTTCAGGGGCAAATATCTAATATTAGTTTGTGGAACATAACTCAAAATTACCTACTCAAACAAACTTTTATACTTCAGTTTTTCTATCTAACACCTGAGATTTTGTCAATCCCTCTAGCAATCAGTGTAGTTCTTTTTTTTCCTGGCAAGCCTTTACTTACATACTGCAATGTCTTGTTGTATACACAGAAAGGATTTGCTTGTTAGATATATAATATGATAACTGGGATAAAATTCTCACAATGCAGATTGGATAATTTTTTAAAAAAATGACCAATCAAGATTATTTTTATTTTTTGTAATAACCATAATTAATAACATAGCAGCAGCAGATAAAGTCCATAGACTCTCTGGGTAGGAGGTAAAGGGAGACACTAGTTTTGTAATTCTGAAGAAAGTAGTGAGAGCCTGTGGATACCACTGAATAAAACCTTAATTAAAAACAGTGTATTATTTATTTGATTTATACTGTACTCAAGGGAGTTAGCACAGCTAAGAATTTTAAAATGTAAAATTAAATTAATGCTAAGTTTTATAGGACTGCAGAAAGGGGTCATAGAATAACAGAGTTGGAAGGGACCTTAGAGGTCTTCTAGTCTAACCCCCTGCTCAAGCAGGAAACCCTATACCACGGGTCGGCAACCTGCGGCTGCCGCCCGGTGCGCGTGCAGCTCTTCTAACGGGCAGTGGTGCGTGCACACCTCCAAATGGAGAGTGGCACCGCCCATTTGGAGAAGTGCGTGCGCACCTCTCCGAATGGGCGGAGGTGCGCGTGCACCTCCCCAAACCTTTGGAGAGGTGTGCGTGCACCTCCGCGCGAACGGGCAGCGGCGCCGCTTGTTGGGAAAGCTGCCGCGGCACGTTTGCAGGCTACCGAAAGCGGCAGCTCTGCAAACGGGCTGCGGCAGCTTTCTCAACAAGCGGCACCGCTGCCCATTCGGAGAGGTGCGCGCGCACCTCCCCAAACCTTTGACGAGGTGCGCGCGCACCTCCGCGCGAACGGGCAGCGGCGCCGCTTGTTGGGAAAGCTGCCGGGGCACATTTGAAGGCTGCCGAAAGCGGCAGTTCTGCAAACGGGCCGTGGCAGCTTTCCCAACAAGTGGCGCCGCTGCCCATTCCGAGAGGTGCACATGCACCTCTCCGAATGAGCGGAGGTGCGCGTGCACCTCCCCAAACCTTTGGAGAGGTGCCCGCGCACCTCCGCGTGAACGGGCAGCGGCGCCGCTCTTTGGGAAAGCTGTCATGGCACGTTTGCAGGCTGCTGAAGGTGGTAGCTCTGCAAACGGGTCGTCGCCATCGCGCAACCGGGAACCAGTTCCATCGCACATAAAAAAAATGGCAACCGCGCACGTCCCTGCATGCGCAAGAAAAACCCGTTTTGTGCATGCGCAAAACATTTTTGCGCATGCGTGTGCATGGATGCACGCACGCGGCTCCCACTTTTTTTAATGTGTGATGGAACCGGTTCCCAGTGGCTTTTTTCCTTTTTCAGGTTGCCGACCCCTGCCCTATACCATTTCAGATAAATGGTTGTCCAATCTCTTCTTAAAAACCTACAGTGTTGGAGCACCTACAACTTCTAGAGCAGGGTTTTCCGACCTTTTTGTTTTGGCGGCCCAGTGGGAGAGGAAGGGGCAGGCGCCTTATGCATGCATGCGCAAACATGAATGTGGCCACAAGTGTGCGTGCATGTGCAAACAGGCTGTGAGCATGCACATCATGCAAATGGGGCTGCGGCAGGCGTGTGAGGCCCAGCGATGGAAGCGCCTGTGTGAGGCTTGTGGCTCCACCTCCTCCAGGCTCGCGACAATGCTACCACCAGCACGTGGCACACACTGCAGCCCGAAGTGATGCCACCCCAGCGCAAGGCTCATGCCACCCCCAGTGTGAGGATTGTGCTGCTGCCTACGCGCGGGGGTCATGCTGCAGCCTGCAGTGATGCCGCCCCTGGCATGAGGATCGCACCGCTGCCCCCGTGAGAAAATCATGCTGCGGTCCACCTGCCACTTGCGGCGCTGCTGCTGTCTGCCCAATACTAGCGGTGCTACCACTGCCGGCACAACACTTGCGGCAACAGTGGAATGAGGGGGGGTGAGCATGCACACATGCGCATGCACTGCCCAGCTATTCATGCTGCCCAGTGGCCAAGAGGTTGGGGACCTCTGTTCTAGAGCAGACATGTCAAACTCATGATGTCATGTGGTGTTGCGCAGTGTATTGGTATGGTTTTGCCATTGCCGGCAATGGGGTGGCCACAGCTTCCGGATGACATGTCCGGCCCATGGGTCGGCAGTTTGACACCCCTGTTCTAGAGGCAAGTTGTTCCATTGATTAATTGTTCTATCAGAAAATTTCTCCTTGCTTGGTTCCCTCCTTGATTAGTTTCCATCCATTGCTTCTTGTTCAGCCTTCAGGTGCTTTGGAAAATAGGTTGACCCCCCTCTTCTTTGTGGCAGCCCCTTAGATATTGGAACAATATCTCAAGAAACCTGCTCTGGACCCAGCTATTTTAAATAATTTTTGTCCTGTCTCCAACCTTCGCTTTCTTGCGAAGGTTGTTGAGAGCGTGGTGGCACGGCAGCTCCCGTTGGTCCTGGAGGAAACTGAGTATCTGGATCCGTACAAATTGGGTTTCAGGCCTGGGTACAGCACAGAGACGGCATTGGTCGCACTGGTGGATGATCTCTGGCGGGCTCGGGATAGGGGTTATTCCTCTGTCCTGGTCCTATTAGATCTCTCAGCGGCTTTTGATACCATCGACCATGGTATCTTGCTGCGACGTCTCCGGGGGTTGGGAGTGGGAGGCACTGTTCTACGGTGGTTCTCCTCCTACCTCTCGGGCCATTCACAGATGGTCTTGGCAGGAGGACAGAGGTCAGCCCTGAAGCCCCTTGATTGTGGGGTGCCTCAGGGGTCGGTCCTCTCCCCCCTCCTGTTCAACATTTATATGAAGCCACTGGGTGAGATCATACGAATCTGGATGGGGAAGAACAGGCTCCAACTCAACCCGGCCAAGACCGAGTGGTTCTACGTATCGGCATCTCATGTTGTCCAAGATTTACCATCTTTGGTTATGGGGGGAGGTGTTGCCTCCCATTGATAGGGCGCACAACTTGGGCGTCCTCCTGGATGCACGACTCAATTTAGAACATCATATATGGAGTCGTGGCCAGGGGGGCATTTGCCCAGGTTCGCCTGGTGCGCCAGTTGCGCCCCTATCTGGACCGAGATGCCTTACGTATGGTCACTCATGCACTCATCACCTCCCGTATAGATTATTGCAACGCTCTCTACATGGGGCTGCCCTTGAAGACCACCCGGAGGCTTCAGCTGGTGCAGAATGCGGCCGCGTGGTTTGTGAAGGGAGCATCCCAATACTCCCATATTACACCCCTCCTGCGTGGGCTGCATTGGTTGCCAGTTGCCCTTTGGGTGAGGTTCAAGGTGCTGGTTCTTACCTATAAAGCCCTACATGGCTTAGGCCTGGGATATTTATAGGACCGTCTGCTGACAGGAATGACTTCCCATCGCCCTGTGCGCTCACACAGAGAGGGTCTCCTCAGGGTGCCGTCGGCCAGACAGTGTCAGCTGGTGACCCCCAGGGGGAGGGCCTTCTCTGTTGGGGTGCCTGCCCTTTGGAATCAGCTCCCCCGAGAACTTTGGATGGCCTCAGATCTCCGGTCCTTTCATCGTGACCTAAAGACATACCTTTTCCAACTGGCCGACCTGGACTGAAGACGGGGGTTTTAATTTTGTTTTAATTATTGGTTTTTAGTCGGGCTTTGTAAATTTAATCTCTTTTAATATTTGTATTATTGTTGTTTTATTGTTGTTAGCCGCCCTGAGTCCTTCGGGAGATAGGGCGGCATATAAGTCCCATAATTAAATTAAATTAAATTAAATTAAACATTGCTATCATATCCTCCTCCTAATCCTTCTTTTCATTAAGCTAGGCATAACCACTTCCTGCAACCGTTCTTCATGTTTTAGCCTTCAGGCCCCTAATAATTTTTGTTGCTCTTCTCTGCACTCTTTTTTATATCGTTGCACTCGTTTTTATTTCAATAACTAGATTTATATAACTGATATTTCAAGAAAACAATAATTGTATTTGTATATATAATTTTTAATATTTTAGAACTATAGTACCATTTTATGTTACTAGTGGTGTTATACGTTTGGAAATTCTATATAGGTATTTGTTTATATTTTATTAAATATATACGGTCACCTAACTTTATAATGAGCCCAAATTTTCCATTGCTAAGCAAGACAATTGTTAAGTAAATTGTGCCCCATTTTTTGACTTTATATGGTGGTGACGAAAGCTGGATACAATATTCCATATGGAGAAGAGTGTAATTCTGTAAATAGAGAATTACTATAACAAAACTCTGTCTGTAGTTCTTGTCTATCTCTACACTCTTTGGAGTACCTAAAAGTTGGATAGTAGATATTAATGTTAAAGCTTTGGTGAGCTTATAAAGGTGTAGCCAGTTCCTCATATAAGGTTATCTCAAAGCATTGAATTTCTAAAAAAATCTAAAATCTAAAATGTTAATTTGAATCTAGAAATGAATAGAGAACCTATGAATTGTTCAAATAAATCTTAGATCTGAAATATTGCAGTTCTTCTGGCTGTAACACTTTGCATCAATTGCTTGTCTTCATGGTAATCTCAATTAAAAGGACAGTATAATAATGCAGCCCAAATGTTAATGGGGTGTATGGTAATCAAGCAGCTTTCTGAAGGTACAGCTGACAGAATCTCTAGCTAGTATTGGACAAGTTGTAAGGCTCCCTGGAGTGAACTCAACAAAAGTTTGCCAAATATTCAGCATAGTATGACTAGATAGGAATCTTTATGCAATAGTGGTGAATATCTGTAGCTTGTGTGTAGGATGAGGGTGAAGGTTCGTTCTCTGAGCTTGTGGGTTGGTTTATGAATGTTTCCTTACCAGGCTAGGTAGCATCTTCAGCAGCGTTTAGGGGATGTCAGTGTTCAGGTGTGGGTGTGTCAAGTGAGGGTCTTGTGATGGGTCAGCTATGAGTCATCAGAGAGAGGTTTGTGATGAGTCTTGTAATATTAATCAGGTGAGGGTCATAAGGAGATAAATTACTGATGGGAGGGGGATGGGTCAGGTGTTAGTAAAGGAATCTTTACTACAGTAGAATGCAGCTTGCCAGATACTCAGCATGGTATGACTAGATAGGAATCTTCATTGCACAGTAGGATGAAGCCACTTAAAGAGTTGATTAGCCTTATACCCATTAAGGTTAGTTATGGCATTTCTTCTTACTCTGCTTCTCAGCCTTTCCCATGGGGACAGAGCATATATTGAGAAGATAATTCTTCTAGATCTTACATGGAAGGGATGCTTACACCATCCCTCAAGACACTTGCACACATCTTCAAGATCAGCAGATTTCCCAACTGTTAATTTTTTTCTTATCTGAATTGTTTAAACTTGCTTGCCTTCACCCATCCTCAAACTGCGTCTGAAACCAGAGTACTATTGCTAGTGAATGATTTAAAATGCAGTAACATAAACAAATTGATGCAGTGATTATGCTACCTGGTTGGATAAAGAAATGTCTGCAAGTCAACAACCAAACTCAAATGGCATTAAGTATCACACACAAACCAATATTCTAGGGTTTCCATCACATTGCAGGTAGAGCTGCATTTTATTGCCTATTCATGAAATTTCAGGCCAAATTTTGGGATAAATCCACTTTACAGGTAGTCCTTGTCTTATGACCACAATTGAACCCAACATTTCCATTGCTAAGCAAGACAGTTGTTAAGTAAGTTGTGCCCCATTTTTGACCTTTTTGTCACAGTTGTTAAATGAATCACTACAGTTGTTAAGTAAATAATGCAGTTAAGTGAACCTGACTTCCCCCATTGACTTTGCTTGTCGAAAGCCATCTAGGAAGGTTACAAATGGTGATCACATGATCCGGGGACAGTGCAATTGTCACAAATACATGCCAGTCGCCAAGCACCTCAATTTAGAGCATATGGTGGTAGGTGTGAAAAAGTCATAAGTCACTTTTTTTCAGACCATTGTAGCTTCCAACAGTCACTAAATGAATGATTGTAAGTTGAGGACTACGTGTTTCCTGTACAAATATTTTGCTTTGCTAGTGAAAGAAATGTATTAACCTGACTTTTGGGTATATAATACTGATTGCTGTTACAGGACATTCTTGTAAAGGTAGGCATTCATACTTCAAATATCTCAATATTTTACATGTTTCCATTTCCCAGTGCTTGTGAATAACTACTTAGCTTGCAGTACAAACATAACTCCATTTATTCTTCTCTGTCTCTAAGAAATTAGATCAAAGAATAATTCTGAAAAATGTAAACACATATTGTAGTTACTGTAAAAGCATATGTATATTTCAATTTCTGAGGCTGAAAAAACATCTGTATATGACTTTATTCATAGATTCCATAAGGCAAAGTGGCTTTTATATGATAATATAAGGTTGTTATATACTAAAAATTCAATAATTAAGTAACATGTCAGGATAAGTTAATGTGAATATATTAATACAGTTTAAGTTGCTTTTTTAAGTTGAAACAGTGGAAAACTACAAATAAATCTGTCTGGATAGATGCATGGATTTTTATTAAGAGTGAGAAACGTAGATGCTACATTATAGCTAGTATTAAAGAAAAAATAGCACATCTATCTTTTCTCAGTGAACATTAATAGATGTTGGATTTATAAACTATTGAAATGAATGATATTTTTATGGAATAACGTAGAATTATTTATTCAGATTTTTCAATGTTATTTTGAAATTTCAACTTTAAAAAAAACAAATGTCCCAGATTGGTATTTTATAATTTAACTTATGTTTTTTATTATTATTATGTATACTTTCATTTTGCTTGTATTTATGTTAAAGGGGAGTTAAAGCGCATTATGAACTTGGTTATTTATATAGTTGGTTAATGTTAGTTAGATTATGATTATTATATTTGTAACCCTGTACTCAGCTCTGGGAAGTGGGGGAGGGAGAGGGGGCGGGTTTGGGGTGGGTTGGTTTTGGGGATTTTTTTGTAACTTTTATAAAACTTTTCAATAAAAAACCCAAATCTATGTGCTTTGTTGTGTATCATAAATACCAGATCCTTTTGTATACATATATTAAAATCAATTGGGAAACTAAGAAAATGGCATCTGAAATATTTTATAACTTAATAGGAAAAAATAGTAAATTGTATCTTCTAGAAATCTTTGGCTGTATTCACAATTGCAAAACCTAATTAACTGTGTATATAAATAAAAAGTAGAAAGTATTATTTTCTTAAACTGAATATTGGATTTGTGGGCTAAATTGTTGTCATATGAATAGAAATAATATGATCTACTTTTATATGGTGTATTTGAAGCTTAAAGTACTGTAACATTTCATTTCTTAAGATAAGAAACATACTGGACAGATTTTCTGCAGACTAGCAAATTTGCATGAATGCTTTTTAGAAGTAGCTTATATAAGAAACTTAAGAATTAAGTTTCTAAAAACTTGCAGTTCATGAATAGTTTATAATAATCAACATATCTTCATAACAGTTTTTGAATAAAATTGAGAAGATTTGCTTTCATTGCATATACTAATAGAATTTGAATTGCAGTTATCTGGGCTTCAATTGCCATCCTTCCAACTGGTGTATCCAACCGTTTTTCTTCCCTTAATAGAAGTGGCTACTTATTAAAATGAATTTTGGTGAGCACAATAAAAACCTACAACCAGTAATATGCCATGTCGTTTACATTACAAATAAATTAAATGCTGATAATCATTTAGTACTTCTCTGAGGGTTAGGCTTTGAAGTTGCTTTGTTTATTGCTTTTATTTTAAATCATGGAAAAATAGCTCAAGCTATAATATTTTTATCTTCTCTTAAGAAACGTGATCTTTACCCCACACTGATTGTAGCTACTCTTAATTACAGCAAACAGAAATAAAGCATTTTGTAGGCTATGTTTTCAGTATATTGTTATTCTGGAAGTTGGATTGACCCTTCTGTTTCTTCGTCATTTTTGTATCCCTGTAAAGCATGTTGTTTGCTCTTCATTTATCTTGGTCTGAGGAATAGACTATTCTGCTATCATCTTCTGAGGAAGTGCTGGAAATATCATTTAAAGGTGGTGAATGTTTCTTTTCTCTTGAGAATCGGAACTGCATCATACCTTAGTAATATAGGATTCTAAGAATATTTTACTATACTTTTTATTGATGGTATTTTCTTCCCTAAATAAACATTTTAAGACTGCTGGAATTGCTTGCTGTTTCCAAGAAAGTAGATTATCAGCTGATACACAATCAAGATAGCAGCATTCAATTTTATCAGCATCTTGCCAAATGACTACAGTCCTTAACACATTCTAGTCATAAATATGAATATCGACAAACAAATTTTGGCTAGTATAATTTTATTTCTTTGCATTCAATTTTTTTTACTGATATAGTATAATTTTGAACTCTAGCTCCTCAAAAATACCAAAGCCTATTCTCATTTACTCCTTTGGAAATTTTCTTAGTGACAATCTTACAGAACAGTGCTTTATCATTTATCACTAGAGACTTCACTCATCTGTTTAATAAAAATTAAATACGTTGCATGATCGTAATAATCATTAGGAGTTGGATTGTTCAGTTGGGAAGAGCATAGGTGAGCATAGGCATGAGGTATTTCATCAGCAGTAACTGCATACATGTGTTCCTGTTGATAAGGATAGTTTGCAAAGGAAGTCAAATTCCTTAATGTTTGTCTCTGTACTTGTAATTGTTTGATGTGCAAAATGGCAGATAGAATATGACACTAATAAAATATGAAATAAATAGTTTTGTGTGGTTTGTATTCCAAAAGGCAGTATGAGGAAGTCATATGGTGAAAATGTGGTCAAAGAAAGGTTAGTTTGTTTTTCATAGATTAAATATTATTCAGAGTGTGTTTTTTGTTTACCTAATATTTGAGGAAAGAGTCTTTACCGCACGTGCAACATTTTGGTAGAAACAAATTTAGTATTTTTTTATAGTGCTAAGGACAGATTAGGCAGGTGGATTGTTTTCCTTGATCCTTCACATTCATTCATTTTTAATCCTACCAGAAAGAAATGTAATAAGAATAAAAAAATGAACAAAGCTGGTTCACTATATTCAGTCATACCTCCTGACCAGATTGCTGAAAGGAAGGAATCTTAAGTATTTTCTTATCTCTATTAATATATCATATAATCATTGCATTTCTGCAAAGGTACCAAAGAAAGGTCATAAGTGTGAAAAATGGTCATAAATCACTTTTTTCAGTGCTGTTGTAACTTTGAAGAGTCACTAAAAGTTGACAACTACCTGTATCTAGTAGACATAGATACTTCTAAAACATATAGCAATAATGGAGTAAATCTAGTCAATAACAAATTAATATGATACACCCCCCCACCACAAACAGAGATACACACATACGTACATTCACAACATTCCTCATGTTTCTGTATAATTATGAAAGGATATCCACATGCGTAATATGAATTCTAGAATCAGAATATACACACACTTACCTGATTTTGTTTCTGCTTTATTCTTGTAAAAATATATTTAATACATAGTAAAACTTTTTTTAAAAAATATCAAAGCTTCTTTGAATAACAGTAATGAAAGAACCTTAATTGCAAGAATATATATCCATAGATTTAGAAAATCTGGTTAAACCTCTTGCTGTTAAATTCAAATTAGCCTTCGGTATTATTCAGCATCTTTAGTTCAATATTGAGAACCATTAGAATGTTAATTTCATTTTCAAAGTACCTGCATATATTTTGTTCATCATGAATGATGAATTCGCAGTGCCTTCTTATTTCTAGACAGCCTTAGCAAAAGCTGCAATTAAAAATCATAAAAATTAAACAACTCATAAGTACAGAAGAGTAAAAAGAGTGAGGGTTTGAAAATTCAAAAAATTAAAGTAATGCTAAGAAATTTCTTTGAAATCATATTCTGTAAGCCTTGGTAATGATACTAAAGCTATACAGAATTATCACTGAAATAAAACTATTAGTGATGTATGATACAAAAATTGTAGATTTATTTCTTCACAGAGCACAATTAATTATCTGTCTGTCTGTCTGTCTCTGTCTGTTTGTCTGTCTATCTATCTATCTATCTATCATCTATCTATCTATCTATCTATCTATCTATCTATCTATCTATCTATCTATCTATCTATCTATCTATCTATCTATCTAACCATCCATCCATCCATCCATCCATCCATCCATCCATCCATCCATCCATCTATCTAATATGATAGAGATCACTATTCATTTTAAAACAATACAGGAATACATTTCAGTGGTGCATTATGTGGAAACCTGTTTCAAATATTTTGAGTCATGAGATTTGAAAGAATCAAACGTGAACGCTTTCATTAAATCTGTTTATTTAATTCATATTGTTACTAGTATGGAAGAAAGGACCTTTTAATCTTTATTTATTATCTAATTATTTTGTTTAACTTCCAGAGCTCTTCTGAAAATGTATGTGTAGAAGAAAAATCACATTACTTAAAATATAGCATTTATTCACAAAATAAAACCAGACTTTTTTAGGCAGAATCAAAATAAATGAAATGCAAAGAAGTAGCTGCATGATTATGATCAATGTCCATATTTCTTTCACCAGAGATGCAAATACAAACTTTTGTTTTATTTATTAGTCACAATGTTTTTCAAAGTGGATTCAAAATACCAAGATATATAAGCAAATAGTGATCTATCAATAATATGGAGCAAATAAAAATATTCATTTCCTCAATTTTGGAGAGGCTTATAGGTATGGGGTCTAATAGTTCTGGCCTTGCACTGGAGCTTTATCCTTTTTGCTTTATCCTTAGTTTAATAAAATCTTTTCTTGGAATGTGAACAGTCTTTTTTTCTTTTTAATTAGTTGGCAAGCCAAATTAATGACTACTGCAATGTGTTTCAAATAGAAGCCCAATCACATCAGATTCTCTTCTAAAAGGATTATGCTCAGTTAGACTGAAGGCTCAGTGCTGAGTTTTTAGTCTGAAGGCTTCTGCAAGATTCTATTATATTTGTCAGCTGTTAATATCTAAGTAAAACTGCTAACTAAAGTCAATCTTATGTTTAGTGCATTGTTGATAATACACAGCTTTCTTTGTCCCTATGACAGATTACATTATTTTATTTTAATTCCATTTATATCCCGCCCTTCTCCGAAGACTCAGGGTGGCTTACAAGCTTAGCAGTTGCCTTCATTCTATGTATATGCCTGCTTATTAGGGCTTTCACACACACCCCAAGCGGCATTATTACAAAGTCAGCTTAATTGCCCCCAACAATCTGGGTCCTCATTTTACCTACCTGGGAAGGATGGAAGGCTGAGTCAACCTTGAGCCTGGTGGGACTCGAACCTGCACTAATTTCAGGCAGCTGGTGTTACTTAAGGAGGCATTAGCCCACTGCTCCACCAAGGCTCTCATTAATGCAGCAGTTTCCCAGGAAGGGGGGAACACATTCCAAGGAGGAGGGTGGTGGGTAACAAGAGATAGCACAGTCCAGAGCTGGATCATGGGAAGAGGATAGCCACTTCCTAGAATCTCAGGCTATGACTTTTATCTTAGGGTAGATTCTGCCTATATGATATAAGCCAGGGGTCCTTAACCACCATTCAGAACCAGTCTGCCCAAGCAATGGGTGATCGTGTGAGTGCGCACAGCTCTACTTAGTGGCATGCATGTGAGGAACCATCCCCTCTTCCCCCTGCCACTGCAGCCGGTCCGGAAAGCTGGAAAGGTTGGGGACCATAGATGTAAGCAGTAAAAAACTGAACTTAAAATCTGGATTGTTTTGCATCATTCCTGGGCTACATCTGACATTCCCTGTTTTTCATCATTTTCATGTAAGAGTGGAAGTGCTTAGTCAGCACTTGGCTGAGGCAATAAATGGGATGAAGCCAGCAAACTGTACCCAGGTCAGATAATATGGTACCAGGATAGTCTGAGTGAATAATGTGTCTTTGTAAATTATCAAGTTTGCATCTTGAGTATACCTTTGAGTCTGTGTGGTATTAGCAAAAATCTCTTCTATGGATTAAGTAAAAATCCTTAGCAATATTTTGTAAAGACGTTCATATCCTGAAGTATTGCAGCCATATTTATATTGCAGTTTTATTCATTCCAAATTCAAATTTTGGGCAATTTTAAGTTACATTTGATTTTTAGAGGATATTTTATATTATAAATAGAAACCAAATACATAGATCTGAATAGTGGTAATACCAGAAAAGTAATAACGAAAAACTGTTGAGTCATGAAGAGGACTAATGTGATGCTGTGAGGTTTAAAATTGGAAGTTATAATTTTTTCTTCACTTGAGCAGGTAGATCTATATATAACTGTATAGCATTTTATTATTAGTTTTCTGTATATTCATTTAGAGGTAAATTGTAATGTTTTCAAAAGAGTTACTTATTAATTTTTTTATGGGATTTTATCAATGGTAATTTTGATCGTTTTATTTGGCTAGAACAGTGCTCATAAAAGAGAACATTTTGATGTTATTTTTATTGTGATAAAATCTAAATATAAAAAAGTATTTGCGGAAATAAGACATCTTGGAATACGTATAATCAGAATATAACTTGAAATAAATACTGAAAATGCATTTAAACTTTTTTACTTATATCACTCTATACCAGGTAATGTTTTTCTTGATTATCTGAAGAAATCAATGTCCAGTATGCCTTAATAGTTGTAGAATATGAATTAATATAAAATATAATTGTCACTCTTCATTTATATTCATGGCCATTATGCAACTGTACTTACTGTGCAGCTTTTTTTCTTTAGGCACAAACTATTTCTGGAAAGTATTACAATTTTGTTCCTTAGCAATTAAAATCTTTGGTCCAGCAGTTAACTATTGGGCCTTTTTTCTCTCTGAGAATATTTCTTCAGAATTACATTCTATATCTGATATATATAGGCATACATTTCAGCTTCACCTAACTTTTCAATAAGGAAATGTACAATGAAAGTATTTTGGCAAACTATTCTGTGTCTCTTGGTGAAATAATGAATCGGTATACAGTTGGTGTAAGTTGAAGCAAATATGTCTCCAGGGATAGACATGGAAGAAGGAGTAGCTGAAAAAGTGAATAATATTACTAGTGTCAGTTTCCTTAAAATAAAAATTCTACTCAATCATTTCTATGCTGGACTCAGCAATGAGAGAGAACAAATTTAAAGAAATGTGGTTTTAGATATCAGAGATAGCTTCTTTTAAACAGCAGTATGAGATGTGAGGAAAACATATCTCAGTCAATCAGATTTTTTAAATTTTAGAAAAATATAGTAACTTTAGGCCATGATATGTGATTGATGCATTATAAATGTGAATCAAATTTTCACTCGTAACACAAAATTCCAAGTGACTGAGATATAAATTATATAAATCAATAGGGTTGCGTTTTATTTAAACATTAGTGCAATTTTGTTGTGCAAATGAAGAGGGGCTGGAGATTCTTAAAAAATGACTTAGATCTGGAAATTAAACGAATGTATAGTAACAAAATCTTTTGTCTTAATTTCCTAGCATTTTTTCAAGCCTACCTTTGAAGAAATATATTTTCACACCACCTTTGTTATTTTCATAGAAGTGGAGAAAAATTCATGCTATAAAAGAAAACACTGCTTTGTTGTTTGAAAGTGGTTTCTGCAGAGAGATATAACTTAGTTTAGAATTAAGTTTGATTGTATATATTTTAACTAATAGGGAAGTCCAAAATTGCATGTTATTTTCAAATCTTTTTTGTAGTTTTGCATTTGTCATAATCCCTTGTAAAACTGAACTGATGCTTGCTGTTTGTGAAGTTACATTAGAGCAATATATATCTTGATTTTTCCCGATGAAATGAAATATTTAGACAGAAGTATTTGAAGCAAACTATTACTTTTTGCTTATTCATCAGCAGAGGGCAGTGTAACCTCATATATTTGTAGGCAGTCAACTTGTTTATTATTGGACACAGTTAAAATATAAGGATATGGCATAAAATAAGCAGGTAGTATCACATATAAACCTGATGGCAATGAAATGACGATTCAGGTGAACATTATTACTACTACTTAATAGAACAGTGAAACTTTATGAAGTTATTTTCTAACGGCGAAGCGTATTAAGTTCAGCAAGTCACAGTGATTAGCTTCAATGATGATGCTATAAATAAAAAACATTACTACTTATTTGTTTGAAAAATAAGTTTCATCAAATTCTTATATGAATTAGAGATTCATCTGCAGGATCATCTGTTAAAGTGCTGCTGTGAATTCCTCTGAGATAGTAGTGTTTGATGACAGAAGTCAAGATGATTTTAAAATCATTTTTGTGGCATACTGACATCATTGAAAATTGGCTTCCATTGATTCACTTGCTTATACTGTGTATTTTTATAAATCTTTCTTATTCTCAATTAACCTTTCCCCCCTATCTCTTGCAAAAACTGTGATTTTAAAATGTATGTATATATGTATGTACCATGTTTTCCCCAAAGTAAGACCTACTCTGAAAATAAGCCCTGGCTTGATTTTGGGGGGTGGACCTCATATAAGCCCTACCCCTGAAATAAGCCCTAGTTTTGGGGTAAGGCGCATGCCTAAAAATCAAGCTAGGATGGGGGTGGAGCTTACCATTGCACCCAGGCCTCCCATGGATCGACACTTGCCTAACCGGCCCTCTTCTTTTGCGGTCAAAGGAGCAGCTTCATTCTGCAGCTTCAATCTGTAGCTCGGTTCTTACCTGCACAAGCCTTCTGGAAAGGCCTCTGATAAAGGGCAGGCTCAAGCTTCATTCTCAGCTTCAGAATGAAGGTGCTCTTTTGGCCGCAGAAGAAGTGGGCTGGCTGGGCTGAGCTGTTGGTGCTGCCATTGCAAAGTGAGTGGAAAAGACCCCCAGCCCCGCAAATAAGACCTGGTGCCTCTTTTGGAGGCAAAAAAAATAAGACTGGGTCTTATTTTGGGGGAAACATAGTATGTATGTGTATGTATTTATAACAACAACAACAAAATAACAACAATAATAGAGTTGGAAGGGACCTTGGAGGTCTTCTATTCCAACCTCCTACTCTGGCAGGAAACCCTATACCAGTGATGGCGAACCTTTTAGAGACCAAGTGCCCAAAATGCAACCCAAAACCCACTTATGTATCATTGGGTGCTGAGTGGGCGTGGCCCATTATGTGGGTGAGGCCAGTTGGGTGGGCGTGGCCCATTGGGTGGGCATGGCTGCGGTGGTAACGGCAGACTGGGTGGGACTAAAAAATTGAATCAACCAATTCCAACTTTGCGAGATCTTTTTTTTCCCTGCAAGAAGTTGAAATTGATTGATTGAACCTTTTTTTGTTTTTGCACACGGCGGCGGAGGCCTAAAGCGAAAAGGTTTTATAAAACCCAGCTGAAGGCCTAAGACTGGGGCAATGGCGCGCATGCCACAGGTTCGCCACCACGGCCCTATACCATTTCAGAGAAATGATTGTCCAATCTCTTCTTAAAAACTTCCAGTGTTTCAGCATTCACAACTTCTGAAGGCAGATTGTTCCACTGATTAATTGTTCTAGCTGTCAGGAAATTTCTCCTTAGTTCTAGGTTGCTTCAATCCTTGATTAATTTCCATCCATTATTTCTTGTCCTGCCTTCAGGTTCTTTGGAGAATAACTTGACTTCCTCTTCTTTGTGGCAACCCCTGAGATATTGGAACACTGCTATCATGTCCCCCCTCGCCCTTCTCTTTTTTAAATTAGACATACCCAATTCCAGCAACCTTTCTTTATATGTTTTAGCCTCCAGTTCCCTGATCATCTTTGTTGCTCTTCTCTGTACTATTTCTAGAGTCTCAAATCTTTTTTACATCATGGTGACCAAAGCTGGATGCAGTATTCCAAGTGTGGCCTCACCAAGGCATTGTAAAGTGGTATTAATACTTCACGAGATCTTGATTCTATCCCTCTGTTAATGCAGCCTAGCACTGTGTTGGCTTTTTTGGCAGCTGCAGCACACTCCTGGCTCATATTTAAGTGATTGTCCACTAGGACTCCGAGATCCCTCTCACAGTTACTACTATTGAGCGAGGCACCACCTATACTTTCCTATCTTGTCCATATGCTGGCTATGGAAGAGTGTATACCAATTAAAAGAAAGTCAAAGTATATACTATAAAATTGTATTTTGTTTAATGAAAAATACAGAAGGCTGAAAGTATAGATTAATTGTTATGTGAAGGGGACTGACTCTCTTCCTGCCACTCCAGTTTAACAATCAGAATAGGTTTTGATGAGAAAAAGAAGCAGTGAGAAATGAATAAAATGGATTCTCATTCCTGCCATTCCATTGATAAAATGTAGTACTCTGGAATGTATTTTAGGTTGATAGTAATAGAATTACTAGTAGGAGACCAAAAAAAATCTAGCCTCTTCCCCCCAGCCCTCTCCCCAAAAAATTCCATACGTAATCAGGTTTGGCACTAAATGTATTTGACAAAAAGTTGATTGTATTTATGTAAATTATATAATGGGAAAACTCTGGTTGGAAATTTATTCAACAGCCTTAAATGAAGATATTTCTGAAAAAGACTATCAATTACTCTTGCACAGAGATACAAAAATGATTAAGCAAGAGCACCTACTTAGTCAAATTGAAATAGTATCTTGAAATCCAAGTTACATAAGAATATGTAGCTTGAATTCCAAGATACTATTTCAATTTGCAGTTTTCTTTCATGAAAAGAGAATAGAAAGAAAATAATATTGGATCCTAGATGCGGCTGAAGAATTTTTCAATATAATTTTTAATATAATATATATTTTTCTTTTTACTATTCTCGGACATGTTGGAAACAAAAACTTCTAGATGAGAGAACAGAAAACTACATTTTAATTTCCTTAGTTTTTGACTATCAAGAAATTTGGTTGGCGAAAGGTGTTGCTGACAACTGAAGCCATAATACAGGTAGACGGCTAAGAACTTGGAAGAACAATCCTGTGGCAGTGTCTCTTATATAGATTTTAAAGGCTGGTGTATTTTTCATTCTAAAGTTACCAACAAGAGAAATCATAGCTTCATACTTTCTTACCCATAGCTCCCACAAGTTAAAGATTGGCATGTACATAAACTTGCACAGTTTGCCCCCTTCAGTAAGAAGTGTGTGAACTGAGACAGTTTGCTCCCTTTCAGTGAGAACCCATTTCAATTAAACAATTTGCAACCATATTTTTTTGCATACAGTAAGTGCAGCGCAAATGAAATAATTCAGATCCAAAGCCATGTCCCCATCACAGAACTCTTCTTACGGTATTTGAATCTTTAGCTTCTGAAGATTCAAGGCCCTCTTGATTTGTAAGTGATGCGGCACAGAGGTATGTAGTTTGTTTGTGCCGGGCAAAAATGGTTACAAGTTTCAGAGTGTAGTCTTAATTTGATGAACTGTTAATTTATAAATTACTGCCAGTATTTTAATTGCAAGGTTTTTTGGGGGAGGATTGTGATTTGAACACTTGTTTGCAGTATTTTAAATTAGGTTCTTTCCTTCCCTCTCTCTCTGAAAAGGAAAGGGAAATAATGTAATTTAGTATTGCTGAACAAGGCTGATTATCAATCGTTTTTAGCTGCAGTTTTGAAGTTTAAGGAGAAATATACATTTGATTAAGGTCAATTCTGTCTGCACAGTAAAAATGATAGAACTGATTTATGTTCAGGGGCTATATGAAAGCATAACTGGCAATGACATTTTAGTATGTGTTTATTTCAAATTTAGTATTCAAATTATAACTATTTCTGAGTTCATTTTTACTTTTGCCATTATAAAAAGAAAACTAATTACATTGAATATTCTAGTATTTAAATTATTTCATTCATAAATCCTGTTCCTGCAATCCTGCAGTGTAGATTTTGTCTACCATAACCCCCTCTCAGTTTTCAGTTTCCTTGAAGGAGAAATTACAGTCAGGTGTTTCAATCAATGGGATGACAATCAGGTGTGTGTATATGTGAGTAATTTATTTATTATTTATTAATTAGATTTCTATACTGCCGTATTCCCGAAGGACTCAGGGCGGTTTACAGGGCAAAGTTAAAAAGAGTTAAAACAGTACAAAGGTTAAGATAAAGTTAAAATTAAAATAGGATTAAATAACAATAGCCCAAATTTAAAATTTAAATTTAAAATTTAAAACTTTAAAACCCCTCAGTCCAGGCCAGATAAATCAAACAACCAGGTTTTTAGGTCCCGGCGAAACGAACGAAGGTCGGGGGAGGTCCGGAGTTCCACAGGCAGGTCGTTCCACAGGGCAGGCGTGCCCACAGTGAATGCCCTCCCCCTGGGGATCATCCGCCGGCACTCACTGACCGGCGGCACCCTAAGGAGGCCCCACCTGTGGGAGCGCACAGGACGATGGGAGATTGATGCTGGCAGCAGGTGCTCCCTAAGATAACCTGGACCCATGCCATTTAGGGCTTTATAGGTCATCACCAGCACCTTGAATCTCACCCGGAGGGCAACCGGAAGCCAATGCAGCTTGCAGAGGAGAGGTGTTACATGGGAGTATCGGGAAACTCCCATCACAACTCGCGCGGCCGCATTCTGCACCAGCTGATGCCTCCGAGTGGTCCTCAAGGGCAGCCCCATGTAGAGAGCATTGCAGTAGTCTAACCGGGAGGTCACGAGCGCATGAGTGACTGTGCGTAGGGCATCTCGGTCCAGATAGGGCCGCAACTGGCGCACCAGGCGAACCCTATGGGTTATGCGGGAATGTCAATGGGGGACAGGGAGAGAAATGAATTTTTAAAATTGCAAGATTTTGTTAATGTAATAATTATTCTAATAAGGTAGAATAATTTCATTTGGGCATGCTTGTTTGGACTATTATGCAAGAGTGACTCCAGACATGCAAATCTAAAAATTTGCTGAGATTTAGAAAAGCAAATTTGGTTATAACTTTATTGTTTTAATAAAATTGTTTATAGTACTAGAATGTTTGCCCCTTAGCAATGCCTGCAACTTGAAGTGGCCTATAAATAATTATTTAACATTTTAGCCATTGTAACTCAATGAATAAATACAAATTAAGACGTACTAGAAGAAGTCAGAATCTGTAGTTCTTAAACTCTGCTGAACACTATTATCTTTCTCAGTATAGGATTGTGCTATTTGTCAGAGAAAGAAGTCCTCCAGTTATTTTTAGAGATTAGAATTATGTTTCCATAATATTTTATTGAAAATGATTTAAAATTATTTATTTTACTCAGTATACAGAATGGTATTTTTCCTTTTTAGAGCCTAGGCGACATTTTTGTCTGACTTGTAAAATTGCTATCACTGAGAAAAAAGTTTGTAAACTTTATGTGGCTTCTCTTCCCAAACTCTTTTAAAAAGATAAAGTATTGTTGCTCCTTGTATATTAAATTTTAGGATTTGGGCTAGAAGTAGCATGGAAGAAAAATCAATTCTGGATTTAGGAAGGAGTTAGGACTATGGAAAACAAGAATGTGATCAGGTATCAAGGGGAACAAAGTAGAAAATGTGAATTTAACAATTAGATATTTCTGGCAGCTGAAAGTCAGGGGATTCAAAAGAATTCTCTCTGTACCTTCCTTGTAGAATATACAGCTTAAACTCTCAGAATGAAGTTTTCTATCTTTTTTTAAAAAAAAAGAAGATTGAGAAACCTTACTAAAAAGAACAGTCAGCTTATTTATAGAACTTTTTCTGTAAAGCTACTGTAGTGACAAGGCCTATTTTAGGATAACAGGCAGTGGTCAACAAGAATGACCTCTGAAAAACATGGTATACTTCCAGGAAAGCAAATTGGTGGATCTGTGTAAAGCCACAATAAACAATAAATTTTCAATATGTGTAGTTTGTTAACCTGCTTAGTTGCTATACATAAGGCAAACAATCAATAGGGAAAAAGGGAAAGAATTAATTGTAAAAGATGCACATAACAAGAAACATCATGTACCAACTTAATCACAAACCAGCAATGCGTATGTATGTATGTGCATGCAGATTCAATGTAGCTTGATTCTTTTGCATACAGATCAATATTGAATTTGGGACTCTGCAAAGGAGTAATAGGATGATTTAAAGCATGGGCGCTCAACCTTTTGGTTTGTGTGGTCCGCCCTGTGTGAAGAGGAATTGTCTTGGACCACAGATAAAATATATAATGTAGTTAGTATATATAAATCACACAATAATGTTAAATGTTTACAATCTTGTGGGGCTGCATTACTAGCTATCCAGGGCATGTGGCCTTTGGCCACAGGTTGGACACACCTGATTTAAAATATATTTGTTTGTTTTGGTAGAATTAAAAAGCCTAAGATAAAAGATAAAAATATAAAATTTGAATCAAATTTCAAGACAGTTTTTAGGTTGGAAAGGATCTGACATCTTAACACACGGTGGTTTATTGTCTGCCAGAATCAAGGATGTGACTATTTAACTAAAGACTTATTAAATACACTGACAATAATCTCTTCCTGCCAATATACAGTATATGAAGACAAAAGGCACTGAAAAGGAAAGTTAGAGCTTTGAATTCTGAAAAACTGAAAAGATATTAACTCAATTGTGGTTATTCATCCTTCCACTCCATAGGAAACTACAGGAAAGGAATAGAGAAAGAGAGAAAGAGAAAGAAAAATTAGAAATGAATTGTACCGATAGATTAGGTTTCTAGAAGCATGGTCCACATTATCTGGATAACAGACTGCTGGTACAAGAGGGGTTCTACTTCACAAAGATTTATAAATCTTTATTTGACCAAATCATGGTCAGGAATCAAGCTGAATCCTGTGGAAGTTAAAAAATCTGAATTAGAGACCATTAGTAAAGATGTATGCACTGTGGGGGAAAAAACTGTTGCTGCAATGAGGCCTATGAAAGTACATAATAAGATCAGAAGAACTTTGGTTTATAAAGTTCACGTCTTTCATTCTCTCTACACCAGACATGTCAAACACAAGGCCTGGGGGCTGGATCCGGCCCACGAAGTGGTTTCATGCGGCCCGCGAAGCCATCCTGGAAACAGTGAGGGAACGGCCCCCACTGCCTTGGCCCTGGCCCAGAGACCCTCCTTCTGCCAGAGACCCTCAGATCTGTCCCACTCCTGCCCAGGCCCTCATAGGCACCCTTGATGCGAACGATGTAGAGCTGGCCACGCCCACCCAGTAGGCCATACGCACTCTAGCCACGCCCACCCAGTAGGCCACGCCCACCCTGGCCATACCTACCCGGCCCCTTGAGGGCAACCGCAATGCTGATGCGGCCCTCAATGAAATTGAGTTTGACACCCCTGCTCTACACTAATTGTTGGAGTACAGGAAATAATTATACAGCAAATACAGCTTGTACTAAAGAAATAGAAGTACACATCTGCTCAGAAATTCAAATAAATGAAGTTGGTAATTGTGGAGAAAATGGTTAAAATAGTTGGAGGAAATAAATAAAAGGAAGGGTGATTTTAATTACTTGACCATTTGTTGGGAGACAAATTATGCAAGAACAACGCATTATGGGTAGCTCCTGACATCACTTACTATCATCATTTTCTTTCACGGGATAGAAGGCACAATAGGAGTACTTAGTACTTATCCTAGACTTAATACTAACAGCATGGAAGATATAGATAAGAAATAGTAGCACAGGAATATTGGGGAAAACCTGACAATAGATTTAAATCAGTTGGACTTTGGAAATACGTTTATAACTTTCATAATTAAGATTCATTGCACAAGCTTAGGATGGAGGTTCCCACAAAGAGTTTCTGACAGCATAATTGCAAAAATCCCAACAAAAATGATGGATAATAAAATAAACGGTTACACAAAAAGAGAAGGAAGCTTTGGATTATTTTCCTCAATAATAAATTGACAAGTGTAATATTTTCGACTGATTTGTTTAATTGAATTCTTTTTTTCTAGTTTTAAGACGTGTGGGGAATTCTGCATATTTATGCAGAAATATTGAACGTTCAAGTCACAACTCACAAACATTTAAGCACGACTGTGTATTATTTCTGAGAAATCTCAGAGAAGAGATAAAATGCCAGGTGACAGTAGAAAGGCAAAAGTCCACATCTTCAAAAAAAGAGAAAAGGATTAGGAAACTAAAGATAAGACAGTTTAACTTCAATATTTGGAAAATTATAGAGTAAATCCATTTGAAAACAAATATCAGAGGTCATCATGGCCTTGCCAGATTAAAGTTATCTAATTTTTAAAAACAAGGATTTGATTTAATAAATTGTGTGGAATGATACAGATACAATATGTTCTGCTTTCAGCAAAGCATTTGACAAAATACTTGATGTACTTGGCTCTTATCCTGTCTTATTCCAGAAAGCTATGGAAACCATTTTACTTTCAAAAGGACTTTACGTGGGCAACTCTCTAAGTATTATCATTTGCTTTAATGTGAGTTTGAAATTGTCCATTACCCTGTATCTGTAATGATTAAAATAATATATAAATACAATACAATAAATAAAACAACATATGGATGAGCAAGCTAACAATGTGTGCTGAATGGCATAAGCAACTAACTTAAAAACTACTTTGAATGGTCCTTATTGATGGTTCTTATTCAAACTGGAATGAAATATTAACTAAGACTCGGTCCTGAGTCATGTACTGTTTTATTGATTACCTAAATGAAGAAGTGGATGAAATGTTCATCAAATTAGTAATAGATCATGTAAAATGGATAGCTAATAACTTAAAGACAGAAAACTCAAAATAGTTTTAATAGATTTAGAAAAATGGATTTATAAATAGCACAATATAAAATTTAACTGAGACGAGAATCAAATGTATTCAGTAAGAGATTCCAAGATTAGTAATAATATTTATGAAAGTGTGTCAGTAATATGATGTAGCTGCAAAAAAGGCAAATTCAGATTTGGATTGCATCAACAGAATTTCTTTGTTTCCTTTTCCTTTCTTTTCCTTTCCTTCTGAAAACCGGGACTTTGGGCTAGTAAGGCAAACAGGCTTGGGGGTGGGGGGTGGGGTTTGGATGGAGCCAGAATGAAAGCTGGCCAACTAGTTATTCCTTCATTTCAGAAATCAGCCTCACTTTTGTTACTGGAACTCAAATGGAGGGAAAGGAATCGGCTGCTGTTAAGTGAGATATGGGGTATGATTATGGCAGATCTGTATTTAAAGATGAGATCTGTTACAATTTTGTCCAAATTGCTGGGTGATTCTCTAAATTCAGATAGGGATTCCATGTTTTTGGAATGTGTTCAGTCTGAACTAAGAAAGGAGCCTTTTTAACTTAAACACCATCAATTGTATTAGGTGGTATCAGAGCTGAAGATCACCAGTATCCTGCTAGGATAAAAACTGCATAGTGCATCCACAGAGCAACAAATATTAGCCTAAATTGCTCTCCCTGGTTGTCAGATGTATTGTGGATGTAAGAAGTAAATTGCTTGGTGGTATTTTTGAATTGAAACTTCCAGTACTTCACAAGCCTAAAAAAGGTTGCAGAACAAGTGCAAAGGATAATTAGAGAAATGATCTGTGAAAATTAAGTTATCTCTTGCCCTAGTTATTTCCTTAGGGTATAGAACTGTGACAAAAACAGATGATGTTAGCATGGTATTATATTGTCCCATGCCTTGAATTTATAAATTTTGAATAATGCAACATATATACAAACATTTTTAGCAGCCTTGATTATTATTATTTAGAATAATATCTTATACTAAATGTTATTTATTCACTTGAGTTATATACCATCTTCATATTCAGGAAACTGCTAAAGTACTAAACCTCCAATTTAGCATTTTTCCTCCATATATCAATTACAGCAGGGTAAGAACATATTATTTGATAAGTGCTTTGAGATTGCAGTCAGATACCATCCATTTTCTCGCTCTTTTGCTGTTTTAATGGAAATAATGCTGAGTTTCCTGACATGTATGAATCAAATCATTGCCCTCATTGAGGGAGCACATTGTTGAAAAAAAAAGACAGTAAAAAATATAGTCCCTATATTAACTAGGTTCCATACCATGTATACCTTAACAGTGGCAACCAATATCATAAATTGAACCCAGAAGCTAACTGATAACTGGCGCAGTTCACAGAACATGGATGTTACTTGGGCATGACATGGTCTACCCACCACTTGCGGACCAGTTGGTTTTCAAATGGTTCTCAAGGACAGCCACATGTGGAATACATTGCAGTAGACCAAAGCAAGGCATGAATGACAATAAGAAAAATCACACAGTCCAGGAAGAGCACAACTGACACACAAGGGGAATGCCACCCTGGGACAAGCTTCCAACTAGTCTTCAAGTTGGAACTGTCTGTCCGCGATGCCCTCTGATTGTACCTGAACATGGAAGTGCAACTCTATTCAGGACCAGAGATGGAAAATCCTCAGCATGAGGAGATTTGATCATCATAGCTACTGAATCATGTAAGGATTGAGTTTGAACGTATTCCTCCCTATCCAAGCCTTCACAACTTCATGTGCCAGCTGAAGGACAAGATATATAACTAGTATGATCAGTATATGGATGATACATGACACTAAACAAATGGGACTCAAGTAGATGTTAAATTGTAGAGATGAAAGCATGCCCCGATACATCCTTCAAATTAAAGCACTGGACTTTTACCTTGCTCATACCTATTTAATTTAATCTTGGCCAGTCAGAGCTATTTTCTTTCTCAGCTGAGCTTAAGAAGATTTATAACTATCTTGGAGTGGACCATGTTTCCTGTTGATTTGGAGGGATAAGATCGGAAAGAACTTCAAAGTCCCTCTTTATTTTTTGTAGAAGGAAATTTATACTATAATAAGTTGAAAAAATACAGGAAAAATCTGGAAACATGAAAAAATATAAAATAGTGGAAAAAAAGAAATAAGTGCAGAAAAGAGAAAAGAAAAAAAAATTAGGAAAAAGAAGTGACTTCCTATCTTCTTTACAGCAGTTAGAAACAAACATATTTTTCCTCCTCCCCCTTTAAAATTTCATACATATTTCCCCTCACTCCATATTCAATCTTTTTAATTAACAAAAGCCCAAAAAACCCTGGTCATTTTAAATTTTGTAATGAAAGTTCCATAAAGGATTTTTGACCTGTTATGACAATATATATTATTTCACTGCTGGTCAAACAAATCTACTTTATATTCTTTCCTTATAGACAGTATCTAATTTGCTGCTTTGAACAGAATTAATTGAGTACTGAAGTATTTTTGTATAGTTTGGTCTCTTGTCATTTTGGGCCTGTCACTCTCTCTAAGCACAACCCACATCAAAGGTTTGTTGTGAAAATAGGAGGAAATTTTGTTGGATAGGTTCACCACTTTGTACTGTTTGTAAAAATAATAAAGGGGGATACAAATAATTAACTAAATAAAAAAAATCTTCCAGGCAGAGTGCATAGGTATATCTCTTGAAATCTTCTCCTTGCATAATTTCTGTTAGTGGTTCAACAGCCCCCTGATTGATTAGGTTTTCCAAATTTACTCTCAGACTTAAATATATTTCTTCCTCTCTTGGTTCCAGTAAATGCCATTTCCAGGTCTTCAATAATTGCTCTGATTTGTTATTTTCATTTTATAATCTGGGATCTCCATTTTTTCCATTGACTTAATTTCTCCAATCATTTATATTGCAGATACTTCAAAACTTTAAATTCATTTTCTCTTCCACATTTGCAAATCCATTCAGCCAGGTCTTTCTTAACAAATTCAATTACTGAAGTTTTCACTGATTTTATAATAATCTTCCACAATTCCTCTACATCTTTTATAAAACATCACTGAGTTACCTTTTACAACTACAAATATTTTTTCCTGGTATTTGCTGTGTTAGTAATCTTTTTCTGCTTTCCTGATAATAGCCAGCTGGTAGAGCAACAATGAAAAGCTGTTCAGAACCACGAGATGGGCAGCAAATAAATTTGATAGATATATAAAGAGATAGGTAGGTAGGCAGGCAGGCAGGCAGATGAAATGATGATGTTATCCATTCAGTCGTGTCTGACTCTGGGTGAAATAAATGACACTCCCCCCCCTTTTCATCCTTTCTCTGCATCCTTAACTTTTAATCCCATTCAACATATTCTACAATTCCTTGTCTTTTAGTGTGGAAGAATCCATTAATCATTTCTCTTTGAAAATTCAAACAAACCTCTTTCCCACAGAGACATGTGCTATTTATTTGATTTTTTTAAACAATTTGAAAATGCTTTAAAATAAGGAGAGTCCCAACTCAGCTAAACCCTTTATCCATTTTAAATGTTCATAGTCTAAAATTTAGCAAGTTTTTTTTTGCTGTAGATTATTTTTGATTACTTGTAGTCATTTCTTTCCATTTCCTTTTATTCATGCCCTGGGATTTCCTTGTGAGGAGCTGCCTTCCAAAGTGCACATAGTTGTTGTCTCTTTATTCGCAGAAATTTCCCTGACCAGGGCTTAGTGCTCTGCTTCATTGTTGACCCCACTCTTCAAAGATGTGACAATCTGTCAATGCCGTGACAATGGATGTCGTCGCTCTGGCAACTGAGAATCAGCAGCCATTTTTTACTTTTGCTTCTAGCGTGCCTTTCCTATTCTTTTAGAGTTCAGATTTAGAAGGAGGGATGGGGTAAATGCTTGAGGGTTTAGCTGGCCATAACAATGTAGAAGTATGGGAACTCAAGGACATAGTCTGATAAGGTTTTGGCGGGCTGAGGGGCTGGTGAGAAAAGTCTGTGTCTTGCGTTAATTGGGGAATGTGATTTATGACAGCGTTTGTGGGGTGGGAATTGCAACTTGTTACTTTGTATCTGGGGGGGAGGGAATCTCAGTTTTGGGTTCAACTATGTAAGTGCCGATACTTTGTTTCCTAATAAAATGTTCTTTAAGGAAGAATTCTTGCCTTGAAGTTCTTTTACTGGTTTCATCTATTGGAACCATGACACTGTCATGTTCAGCTGTAAATAGATGTTTTCTTTGTGGTTGTGTAAGAAAATATGCACTAAGTTGTTAGAGGAGAGATAGGAGATAGAGGATATTTAACTAATAGCTTTATATCTTTTTCACTTAAAGCCTTTTCAGACAAAAAAAATCAAATATAATGCAAACTTGTCCTTTTATTTCTACAAGCACAAGCCCAAGGACAAAATGCAGTATCCAGTCTGGATCGGTCATATTTGCCTTCATTCGAGACAAAATGCAGTAATTGTGTGTGGTTTTATCTTGTGCAAATAGACAAGATGAATTGATTTTGAATGAGTGACTAATTGAGATAACTGAGAGTTAACAGTTTTCAGTTTTACAGGCTTGTGAATAAGCGTTATAAACTATATAATTATTTCTTGTAGTATACTTAAATCTCTTGATAATATATTTTAGCTTTACATTTGTTTAACTTATATATTTTAACCTATGATTAAAAGCTTTATTTGCATGAACATTCACCCTCTAAAATTAGCAGATGGGCTTCTTTTGCAATTTCTGTTTTTTGATGATACAAACACTGATACTCTTCACAGTTCAGTTGGGATGAAGAGAGCATTACCTGGAACTGGCATCTACTGTATTCTCAGATTTCTTTTTACTATTAAGTGAGTGTGTGTGTGTGTGTGTGTGTGTGTGTGTGTGTGTGTGTGTGTAAAATCATGGTCTACAGAAAAATTGACTAAATGTAGGCTGGAGGATACAATTACTAAGTAATTAGGTTTTTTTAATCACAGTGATTCATTGGCACACTTTTAACATTTTCACAGAGGTCTGTTCAGCACCTTCTAAAGCTTACAACCTTGTTTGGTAGGACATACCAAGCATACTGTACAACTATGCATATTCTATCTTATTTGGTGTTAGTATCTCTACCTTCAGAGCTGACCCAACTAATTTTCCAATCACTAGGGAAAATACCTTTATCCAGACTGGTTTCTATTGCTTTATGGTTATGGATAAAGCCATGGCCCTTTAGGTTGGAATATGGCAGTCTATTTTGGCTTCTATAAGGATTTCCAAGCAACTGAAATTTATTTATTTATTAAATTTCTACACCACCCATCTTACCTAAGTGACCTGGTTTATAACAAAATAATAAATAACTGTCATCTAGTATTATAGACCAGATTTCTATGCCCAAGAGCTGTAACCTTTGAAAGTCCATTCTCTCATGACAATTATATCTCCTTCCAGATAAAAGCTTGTTATTCACTTACATGTGTGAATTAGATTACAATGAAGAAATGGTTACTTATTTGTAATTACAATTCTTCAAACAATCATCAGAGTTTTTACAGAAGCAATCCTCCTATTCTCTTGGTCGAGATAAAGTCATTGTTCCTTCAAAACTGGGTGAAGGAAATGAAAAGTTTCCTTCAGGGTTTTTACAAAAAGCCTTTAATGTATAGAAAATTCTGAATAGAGCTTAGTGCAGGAGCATAGTCCATGTGTGTGTGTTCACAGATCAAAGTACAGGTAAATAACCACGGTAGATGTATAACTTGCAGGCTTTTAAGGGTTTTGGCTTGTTGGTGTTGGGGATATGTTACTAGATCCGAAAGACGGAACGCAGAGAATGTAAACATCAAATTATCACTTAGAACTCACCATGGGCAACATTAAATGAGTTTATTGTTATGCTTAGAAAATGCAGAAAGAAAGACACCCAGATTGACAACCAAAAGAATATAAACTTGGGAATTGGCCTTAATTGTCAGAAGCAATTGAATGCTTTAGAATGTTGTTCTGATATTGTAATAAAGCTCTGTTTTGAACCATGCCTTGCCATACTGGGAAGCTTCAACTGCATTCTAGCCTGACTATGGAGCACACCAGCTGGAAATGATACAACTCATATTTTTAAGAGATGTATTTTCAGTTCTTCAAATTATGTTGTGCACATTAATGCATTTGAGATCTGAATCAGTTACCAATGAGGCTTGATGTTGGGGCTATTATTATTTAATGTTGAATTGATCACTGAATGTAAGAATTTATTGGATATATTTCTTTTTGTTTATTTTTCCTAGTGCTGGCCCAAGACTATAATAGATGTGGCAGCTTGAAGTTTGATCCCCATTAATAGTTGAATTGCAGTGTTTCAGTATTGTCTACACGTCTTCGGTTCCATGTGCTGACTTGTGAAGTAGTTTTGAGGCTGAGATAGCCCCAGAGACTGCATGTTGCTCTAGCATTTGTCACAGCAGGAAAGGAACTTGTTTGGCTCATTTCAACACTTTCCTCTGTATTCTCATGGACAGCCATTCTGAAGAGCAGTGCCAGATGCCTTCCTGCTGCTTTATTTGGATTAACTTTCTACAATAGCAAAACAATGGGGTAATCTTTTTAATGGCAAACCCCGCTCCCGTTTATTCTCCTGATGTATTGCCTGAGATGAGGGTCTCATCCGGCCTCATGATGTAGTTGACTCATTAAGTGCAAATGAATAAATTAAGTTAATTTTCCAACCCAAGTAGACATTACAATACAGTCAGGATTAGAATAAGAAAAAGATCAGCAAAACATCAGCATCAATAGGCATCGGGTACCTACTGTATAATACTCCAAGCTTTTGTTAGACAAGTGGGCTTGCAAGCTGTATATACATTTTTAACAAATCATTCTTTTATATGCTCGGAAATGGACAATTAAAACTTTAAATAAGTTCCAGTTTTCACAGTTATTCTTTTGGTACGCTATTTTTGAACTTTATAAGCTGCCAAGATCTCCCTGAGAAAGAGGAGATCCTGTGATATCCCACATGCAGTCCTCATAGTTGCTCCTTATGAGTAGACCACAGAAATTGTTCTGCAGTCGGTGTTGAGCTGATGGGAGTCAGGAAAGAGCCATCTTTGTTTCCAGGCATGAACGTAGCTCTTTTTAAGGACATAAAGCTCAACCAAGCGTCATTTTTAATCACTTTGGATGTATTTTATTACCTTTGAAATATTAAGACCAGAATAGAGACTTATATGGTATTCACTGGATGAGTTGCCTTCTCTTTTGAGAAGTATGTTTAAATATTATTTTAAACTTTTGAAAAAATAATCACTTTTTGGATTAAATAGCAAAAGGGGTCTTAGAATATTGATTTCAGAAAGTAGCAATGAGTTAAGGCCTCATATGGAGGAATTACAATATTAAATAAATTACAAGCATCCTTCTAGGCAAATGGTGATTATTTGGGTTTCTTTGAAAGAAAACATGATATAGGACTTTTGAAGGTTGGACACCAGAGGGAGGTAGGAGATAATAAAGAGTTTAATTAAAGATTAAAAAAGGAGCAAAATACACCATCAATGGAATTTTTGATGGATATTTTTGAATAATGGTCTTTGGAATTATTTGATATGATTGATAGCTAGTCAGTCAATGAAGTTATAGAAGAAGAACAAGCTATATTGAATAAGTTTGAAGTTAATTTGAATATAGTTTTAAGTGTGACAAGTAATGAGAAGATATGGAAGATGTATTGAATATACAAACAAAATCAGTTTATATTTCATTGTTTAAAGGAGATATACAAGTATTAAATCAGAAAAGCAGTTTGCATAACTTTTTCTTACTGTATATACAAATCAGCTCTGTTAAAGTTTTGGAAGATTCTTTAAGAAGGGACAAAAAAGCTGAAAAGAATTCAACCTCTGTGACTTCATTTGAAGATGTTAAAAATCAAGACAGTTAAAAGTTTAGGAAAGAAATACGAGGTTGGGTTTTTTATCATGGTTAAAATAAATAGTTATATTTGGCAACCCATCCTGGACTTCTATGAGAAGGAACAAGTTTTTTGGATTTTATTTTTAGTTAACAGATGAGATATGGGGTGAAGAGAGTACTTATATTTCATGAGATGGTGATGTCACCATAATTGTTTATACTTGTTATGTTGAAGGGTGAAGTTATTTCTTTTTTTCTTTTTTCCTTTTCATATATTTTTCTTTTTAATTCTTATATTTTTACAGTCCATATTAGTTTTTATTTTTTTCTATTTATAATTTCTAATTACTTAATAAATGACCACAAAATCTTGCAGCCAATAAATAATAATATGGAAAACATCTGAAAACATAATTGAATTATTAATCTGGATAGCTATAATATACATGTCTTATGTTGTCATAATAGAAATCATAGTACATTTGGGAAATCACTACATCTGTGTGTTTGTATGTGTTTTTGTGGTAGAGAGAGATTTTGTTACATTATTAAGTAGAAATTCTTTATTTTGAACTCATCAGATAGGAATTAATAATACTTCCATCATGTAATGCTAAACTTATGTCAGATGTGTTTCATACAAAGTTACAGTTGTAAAAATCTGTTTCATATTGGTTTCTGTTCTGTTCTTCCAAACAAGTTTCCTATTCTAATTTAATCTGGACAAAATTTTAAGTGGATAGGTAGAATATATTTCAACATATTTCTTTCTTGACATTGAAAAGACCACAATAGGAAGCAACTTTTCAAGACATGCTGAAAAGGGCTGTCACATTATCATTTCCTTTTTACATATATTAATAGTTTTTCTTTTTGTTACTATATAATGCATACAGATGTCTATTTTGGCATCAAATATGCAATTGGAGAGTAGGAAGCAGAATTGTTTTAGAATGGTCTTTATTGCTTGCCAAAAGTACTAAACTGCTTTATTTATGGTTGATTTATTTATGGATGATTTCCAGATAACTGCAAATAATTTTAAAAATATCCTCTCGAAAATCTGTGATGAATTAATTAAGATATGTTGTATATTAAGGATTTTTCATAAAAGGTTTGCAATTTTTATAAGCAATTGACACCTCATTAAGAATAGCTTGCATTTATGCTACACAAATCCTATTGTCCAATATTATCAATTATCTCCACATTGCAGTTGCATACAAAGATTTAGGTGGTCCTATTTAAATTGTATATTTCAGTGAGCCCTCAAGTAACACAAGCTGTGTACATGATGCAAAGTTAAATGTGACTTTTTTTCAGATAGAATATATATCCTATATATAGTTGTTTAAAGATTCAAATAAGAAAACAGTGAATATGGTAGGATATTAATCTAGTTGATTCAGTGCCTTATTTATATAAAGTGGTTAAAAAGGCCAAAAAAAGTAACTGATGTGTCAACCCTACATTTAATCAGAAAATAATTGCTGTGGTATACAAATATTGTGGCCCTTTAACCTCTCATTTCTATAGTATATTATTATACATCCCTTATGTCCACAACATGATATAACAATAATCTGTGTGGAGGAGTTGTCTGAAGGAAACTTCTTTTCCAATCACATTGTCTAAAGTATAAAAAGAAAATCTTGAGAAGCCTGATAAATTTTGTTTCAAAATGTTTTAGACTAAGATTGAATGGTCACAAGCCAGACAAGATGCAGTTGGTTTGGAGAAAGATTGGTGAAGCATTTGGGGGGAAAAACACTTTGCCCAGTGTTAGGCATGGGATTGTGTAAGGACCCACCTCAGCTAACCACCCAAGAAAGCAGAACTCTTGAATCAGGCATTGTCTCAAAAGGAAACTTTTATTAGGGGTTAGTGACAGTTGGGAAGTCAAGGTGAGATCTGGGAAAAATCCCGCTTAAACGGTATAGTTAAACCAGCAATATTCCTCCTCCCACCAAAGTCGTAATGTCCATTTGAAATCCAGCCAATCCACTGGTGGCAACAGTGTGCAGGTAACTGGCACAGTTAGCGCACATCTCAAGGTCTTCTCCAGTTTTGTTTCTCTGTAACCGTCTCCCTGATAAGGGGGAGACATTCCTTTCTCTTTTTTTATTGAAAAGTTTTAGAATACATTTTAAAAACATAAACTCCCTCCCTCCCCCTCCCCCCAACTTACCCTCCCCCCCCTCCCCCACCCCCGACTTCCCAGAGCTGAATACAGGGTATTAACTTACAAACTAAAGCTAGAATATGCTAACTAAAAAAACACATTAAATTATATCACACTTTAACTCCCCTTAAACATAACTAAATAACTAACTAATAATGAATACCTAATGATACATCATATAAAACTAATACTTATTCATATGCTAAATGAAACTTTTTAGTCCCATATTTATTCTGAATATATTCGATCCATCTTCTCCATTCCACAATATATCTCTGTTGCGATTGTTCTTTCAGATATGCTGAAATCTTTGCCATTTCCGCCAGGTTTGAAACTTTCAAAGTCCACTCTTCTATAGTAGGCAGTTCCTCCTTCTTCCAATATTGCGCTACTAAAAGTCTTGCTGCCGTAATTAAATTCAACATCAATTTAGTATCTATAACAGTACAATCTGTAATAATACCCAACAGAAATAACTGTGGAGAAAACCTTATCCTTTTCTTAAATATCTTCTGCATGTTCCACCAAATTTTAATCTAAAAAGCTTTGACTTTTTTACAAGTCCACCATATATGATAATACGTTGCATCATCACAACCACACCTCCAACATTTAGGCTGACAGTTCGGATACATACTTGCTAATTTTTTTGGATCTAAATGCCATCTATAAAACATTTTATAAAAATTCTCTCTTAAATTTTGAGCCTGTGTAAATTTTACATTTCTAACCCATATCTTTTCCCAAGTATCCATTGTTATGACATCCTGAGAGACATTCCTTTCTCAAGTTGGGAGAGGCGGGAGAAGAAAAGTAGAAAGCAAAAGTTATCTCAAGCGAAAGCAAATATCCCCCCTCCCCACAACAGAATGGCAGTTCCCAAAACAAAAGCACAAGAGTAAATATGCAAGGAAGACAATAAGGATTTGGGGACCTGACAGATTGGTTCCAATGTGCTTTGGAGTTGTGTGGAAACTATATTATTATCATTACTATTATTTGTTAAATGTATTTGCCACCTATCTTGCCGCAGGGGCTAGTAGGAAAAGAAATACTATACATATGAAAGGATTCAACTAAGTATGAATATATCCTAGAAACTAATATCTGAAAGTCAGTGAAGAAATTGAACTGAAAAGAGGTAGATAGAGGCAACAGTCTGAAACCAAATCAACCATGAAGTACATTAGAGTAAAGAAAGATAACGGTTTTGGAATAGCTTTCATAGTCCCCAGGCTTGAATATAATTGAAAATGTCTCAGACATGCAGAGTATGCAAGGAAAAGTAAGAATATTTTTGATCTAGAAGAGTTCTACAAAGAAGAGTAAGAAAAATTCCAAAAAAGAAAAAGTAAGACTCTTATCTGGCTATATAAAATGTTTGCAACTTTTATTTCTGTCCAAGGAGGTATTTACAAAGTAGTGATTGGAAGGATGTCTAAACATCTGTTACATATATTCCGTGTTTTCTTAATAAACTATAAACAACTATTAAGTGTGCATTCAAATTTGCAAAAAGATATGTTTAACTTTGTAGCTTTCTATTTACCCAGGATTCATTAAAATGTTCAATTTGAGGAGGGGCAAAATAATTTAATTTAATTTTTTTTAATTTTAATCCCATTTATATCTCGCCCTTCTCCGAAGACTCAGGGCGGTTTACAATCTAAAGCACAAATCAATGTGCTTAGCAATAGCCTTCATTCTATGTATATGCCTGCTTATTATTAGGGCTTTCGCCCTCCCCCCCCAAGCGGCATTATTACAAAGTCAGCTTATTGCCCCCAACAGTCTGGGTCCTCATTTTACCTATCTCGGAAGGATGGAAGGCTGAGTCAACCTTGAGCCTGGTGGGATGCGAACCTGCACTAATTGCAGGCAGCTGGTGTTACTGAAGGAGGCATTAGCCCACTGCTCCACCAAGGCTCTTGTAGATATGCTACAATTCTGTAAACAAATACTAGGATGGAGACAAAGTTTTATGGTGAGCTGCAATATTTCCATATTATCCTGGACTCAGAATTACAAGAAATGTACCCAGGTTCCTCAACTTAATCTATTGTAATGATAAAGCATTAGGTTGTTTAAAGCATCTTGTCAGTATAAGACCACAGTAAAGTTTATCTTATGTTGACTTAAAACAAACATACTATTGTAATATAATTTATAAATTATTTCTCCCTATTATTATTAATTCATAGATGATGTACAGGTAATCCTCGACTTACAACCACAATTGAGCCCAAAATTTCTGTTGCCAAGCAAGGCAGATATTAAGTGAGTTTTGTCCCATTTTACGACCTTTCTTGCCACAGTTGTTAAGTGAATCACTGTAGTTATTAAATTGGTAACATGATTGTTAATTGAATCTGGATTCCCATTGACTTTGCTTGTCAAAAGGTCTCAAAAGGTGATCACATGACCGTGGGACATTGCAACCGTCATAAATATAAGTCAGTTGCCAAATGTCTGACTTTTGATCATGTGACCATGGAGATGGTGCAACAGTCGTAAGTGTGAAAAACGGACGTAAGTGACTTTTTCCAGTACTGTTGTAACTTCAAATGCTCACTGAGCAAACTGCTGTAAGTCTACCTATATATGAATCTGTTTAGAGTTTTTTAAAAGGAAGCTCTGCGTCAGTGAGGCAATAGAACAGCCAAAAAGGTAGAGGAAACAAAGAGAAGGTTAATGAATGTAGATTTGCGCAAGCTTTAATTTGGCTTGGATTGAGGTCCTGGCATTTATTCCAGTGATGGGAGGCTAAAACATATGAAGAATGGTTGCAGGAATTGGGTATGTCTAGTGTTTCAATATCTGAGGGTCTGCCATAAAGAAGAGGGGATCAACCATCCATTGCTTTTTGTTCTGGCTTCAGCATGGAAACTAATCAAGGAAAGAACCAGTCTAGAACAAAGGAGAAATCTCCTGACAGTTAGAACAGTTAATCACTGGAAAGGTTTGCCCCCAGAAGTTGTGGGTGCTTGAACAATGGAGGTTTTGAAGAAGAGATTGGATAACCATTTGTCTGAAATGGTATAGGGCAGGCATGTCAAACATGCGACGTCATGTGACATTGCGGGATGTATCGGGACTTTTTCCCCACTCCTGGCAATGGGGTGAGTGCAGTTTTGGCATGACGCATCTGGCCCGCGGGCCGGCAGTTTGACATGCCTGGTATAGGGATTCATACTTGAGCAGGGGATTGGACTAGAAGACCTCCAAGGTCCCTTCCAGCTCTGTTATTCTGTTGTTATTCTGTTAAGGTGAGTTTATAAGATATAAGAAATTAATATTTTTGCTCATGCTTTGATCTCATAAATGGTGTCACAAAATTAAAGATTGAGTTAGGGGAAAAAAATCGTATTAGATCAAGCTAGTTTTTCTTTGAAGATGTTCTGCTTCTTGGATGAGAAGTGAAATATCTTCAAGGGAAAACAAAGAAAGTCCAGTTGCCTTTTGAAAAAGCACCTTTGGGACAACCATAACCTGGAGGACGGAGAATCTCCATAGACATCTAGTAGGAAAGGGACACATGAGTTATATAGATTTTGTTTGATTTATGATTATTTTTCTTAAGAATTTTTTCCCCATCTAGACTCCAAATTCCAAACAGAAAAAACATGTAGTTATTTTCCATGTGAGGGTATGGGTATTTAGGTGGCTTGTTTTGGTTTGGGGTAACATTGCTTCTGCCAACCTAGCAGTTTGAAAGCACGTAAAAATGCAAGTAGAAAAATAGGGACCACTACGGTGGGAAGGTAACAGCGTTCTGTGCGCCTTTGGCGTCTAGTCATGCCGGCCACATGACCATGGAGACATCCTTGGACAAGCGCTGGCTCTTCGGCTTTGAAACGGAGATGAGCACCGGCCCCTAGAGTTGGAAACGACTAGCACACATGTGCGGGGGAACCTTTACCTTTACCTTTAACATTGCTTAGAGAATTTAAAATGGCAAAGATTTGAGCTGATACCTTAGCATCAACTAATTACTATGCAATATTGTTTTAATCATAGAGGTTTATGATCTGAATGAACAATGTTTTCCCCTTTTGTACAGAATCTATGTATACAGAGCTCTTCCTTCCATCCATAGCCCTGTAGTGTAGTACATTTAAGGTGAAGGAGAAATTGAAGAAGTTGGTTTGAATTTGCAGAGATCATCTTTTACTATGCTTAAATTGCCATATCAGAATTCTTTCCAAACTTTCAACATATACTCAATTGTATGTTGTTATAGGTATCATGCTACATTGTACTGCTTGCCAATTGCATTAGGTTTTGTAAGTTAGAGTAGTCATTTTCTTTCTTTGATGTGGATTTCTTTTTTAGTCCATTTAGAAATAACAGGATGCTATCATTATGCCTGGAAAGGCACACAGAACTAGAACAAAATATATTTAAAGCTGCACAGAAATTACACATGCAGGGAAGTAGAACAGAATGATATGCTAAAGGAATGTGTGACTGACTGTGAAGTGAAGCCCATAGAGCAGCTGTGTCAACATGTGCCTACAACATGTTAAAAAAAAGTTATTTTTTGTATCCTGAGGATAATTTCCTGTGCTGATTATGTGAACAATCACCTTGACGTGATAGGTTTATTTGCTATCCCTGGCATTGATTGGTGTGGTTTGATTTTGGAAAAAATCTGCCAACATTAGAGAGAACGGAATATAAAATTCCTAGCCTCTACAGATGACAGAATATTTGGTATGTGTTATTTGTTATTTTGAAGAATTGGTGTAGTGGCATTCTTTTTGTTCTTTATTTTGCTGTATAACAATGCCTTTTACAGAATGTTAGTGTAAGTTCCATCAGCCCAGTTCTGAAATACTGAGTTATTGATTTCTTATAAAGTTATGTTAATCATTTTAATCTCCACAGTGACCTCATTAGTATGATTAATTTTATTCCAAATCTTTTGGTCAAATTCACTTTTATTTGCTTCACTAGTTAAGAGAAAATGAACTTCTGATTAGGACATAATTCAGAGAATATTTATGGCCTTAGCCTTCAGTGTACATGGTTTCTTACTGGAAGAAAGGACAAAGCCTTTTCCCATTCTGCAGCCAACATTTAAACGTCATTATATTCAAGAACTGATTATGTTGTTCTGATTAAATTATCATTTAATAGCAGGTGGCTTAAAAGGATAAAAATATTTTTTCTTGCCATAGACCACAACTCTGAATATATAGTATTTATTTATTTCATTTTAGTTTTAATCATGTAGACATTTATTTCCTTGATGATGCTGTGTGCAATGAGAATAGATAATATGAAATTAATGTATGCTGACAGCTATTATTTATCCAGTATATCAGTAATTCCCCATAATGGAACTGAAAACATTTTTGTCCGTTAAATTTTTTTTTTAAAGATAGAACTAAAGTTTAAAATCTTGAAAGGTACATGTTTTGAAAATAAGTTAGACACTGATAACATTGATTCCTTTTTGTGAATAAAAAACAGACAATGTGCTTTTCAGGACTTTTTATCAAAAGAACCCTGTTTTATTGTAACTTTTATAAATGGATAGCTGATATCAAAGGTTATGCAGTACTGACTACAAGTTGCTGGAAGGTTATCATAAAAATATTGCTGTCCATTTGTGACCTTCCCCGATGGCTTTCAACAAAATCAGTGGTGGAGGCTGGATTCACTTAATGGCTGCTTGACTCACTTAACAACTGTGGTGATTCATGTAACAAGCATGGCAAAATAGGTTGTAAAATCAGGCACAATCCACTTAACAACTGCCTTACTTGGCAATGGAAATTCTGGTCCCAATTGTGTTGTACGTTGAGGACTACTTGTATGATATTTGTAATATTTGTATGATATTGTTAACGAATGAAGGCAAAGAATGAAGGATATTTTTTGAATTTCAATCAATACTCAGAAGCCTAGATACCTAGATTTATTTGTTATTTGAGAGAAATGAGTGGCAAGTACTCCTTTAGTCTTATGTAAATTGTTTGAATAGGCACATACTGAATTATGCAAGTCTATTTTTATTATGTATTTCAGTTTCTAGCATACATCTTATGGACTTCATACCATTGAGTCTCTTGAAAAGCATGAAGATTAATCATGCTGCCCAGAGTTGTGTTTTGAGATAGGTGACCATACTCATATGTTGACAACAAATAGATAGATAAATAGATAGATGGATAGATAGATAGATAAGATAGATAGATAGGTAGATAGATAAGATAGATAGATAGGTAGATAGATAAGATAGATAGATAGATGATAGATAGATAGATAGATAGATAGATAGATAGATAGATGTGAAATTTACATATATTGTACTATGCTGATTCTCATGTTTTGTCACAAATAGCCTTACTGCATATATAAAACAAATGGAAAGTATTCCTTCAGAACTTTCCTGAGAGAATTCTCATCTCCAAATATGTTTTACGAAACAATGAGCCACTTGCACTGCACAACTAGTCCTTGTTTCAGATATTTGTTTTTATTGTGTGATGGCATTTTCTTCCCCTTTCCCAAATAATATATATGGCAAGTGTTTTAAAAATGCCTATAATTGCCATGTTTTAAAGTATTATTCCAAACAGTTCTGAACCCGGGAAGATTTTCTGAGGTAGCTTAGTGAATTTTGTGATAATTTAATAGGTAGCCCTGTTTTGAGCTTGATGATTGATGCTCCCCCCTCCAAAACAAAACAAAACAAAAAACTCCCACCAACATGAACTAGCCACAGAGAAAGGAAGAAAACTATCACCACACAGTGCCCCATGGGTGGTGCACAACTATTATACTGGCCAATGTCTTTGAAAGCAGCTGAGAGATGAAAAAGAGCCGAACAGTCACACCTATGCATCCCAAGCAGACTTCATCTACAAGTTCAGCCGATGCCATCTCTATATTGTATCCCAGTCTCAACCTGGATTAAAAGGTTACTTCCTCCAGGGCTTTTTAAAGCTGTGCTTTTCACCATCTACTCATTAACCTTTGTAAACCCGGACAAAGGTAATCCAGAACTATTGGATCCATTGACAGCATTTTATGGAGGGGGAAATAGAATAACCTCCTTCACAGCTGGCTGAACCCCTCCCTCAACAAGTCAATACTGTAGCATGGACTCAGCCACACACCATTATTAATAAACAGATGGTTGGGTTAATAGTCCCAAGGATCCTGCTCACTTTTTCAGAAGTAATTGGGTATATTTCAAGAGGATAATTCCCTTTAGACCCAAACCGATGTCATTTGTACATGCCAGGTCAGCTCCCTTGTTCATGATCAAATCAATGATGAGAGTCACCTTATTATATACTAGCCCAGGGCTATCTAGGATCCAGCAGTTGACATCAAGGCTGGCAAGTGGGACTGACCATTAATTCCCAAATCATCCAGCTCTCAGATTCCCACTATATTTTTCTCTGCCTGTCAAAACCTGAATTATACTCTCCTCTCTGCCACCAGCCCTCAAGGCTGTGGAATCCAACCGGTTAATCTCAGTCTACCCGACAGATTGTAAATGCTAACAGTGAATCTAAAATTTGTGTTATATTTTAAATTATGACTCCCCTTTGTTCCTTACATTGTTTATTATACTTTTATATAAACAGTTTGCTTTCTGAAGACTAGAAACCTCTGGATATTCAGAAAAGACATATTTCATCAATGAATTAATAGTGGTATTCATCCTACCTCAAACTCCAGAAACATTTGGAGCACATATTTTAGCCTTTTTAAATATTTAAGGAATTGTTTTTCATGATTGATACCACTGTACCTTGACGTTAGATGGCATGTGATTGAGAAGGTTGGGAAGAAACTGTGACTCTTCTGTGAACTACCTCTCATGTGCTTCTCCTCCAAAAGTAATAAAGTGAGTGTATGCTTAATATTCCCCCTTCATGGATTACTGCCTTGTCGTGGTGAAGGGGCTTGCATAATTCAATGAAGCTATGAGCTATGCCGTACAGGGCCACCCAAGACGGACAGGTCATAGCAGAGAGTTCTGACAAAACGTGATCCATTGGAGAAGGAAATGGCAACCCTCTCTAGTATCTTTGCCATGAAAACCCCATGGACAGTACCAAAAGGCAAAAAGATATGACGCTGGAAGATGAGCCCCTCAGGTCAGAAGGCGTCCAATATGCTACTGGGGAAGAGCAGAGGGCTAGTACTACTAGCGCCAGAAAGAATGAAGCGACTGGGCCAAAGCCGAAAGGACGCTCAGCTGTGGATGTATCTGGTGGTAAAAGGAAAGTCCGATGCTATAAAGATTTTTTCTCCAAAGGAACCTGGAATGTAAGATCCATGAATCAAGGAAAGCTGGACGTGGTCAAACAAGAGATGACAAGACTGAACATCAACATCTTAGGAATCAGCGAACTAAAATGGACAGGAATGGGTGAATTTAATTCAGATGACCATCAGGTATATTACTGCGGGCAAGAATCCTTCAGAAGAAATGGAGTAGCCTTCATAGTCAATAAAAGAGTAGGAAAAGCAATACTGGGATACAATCCCCAAAATGACAGAATGATCTCAGTTCGAATCCAAGGCAAACCATGCAATATCACAACAGTCCAGGTCTATGCCCCAACCATTGGTACTGAAGAGGATGAAATTGACCTGTTCTATGAAGCCCTATAGCACCTTATAGAACTAACACCAAAAATGATGTCCTTATCATCATGGGGGATTGGAATGCTAAAGTAGGAAGCCAAAAAATAACAAGAATAACAGCCAAGTTTGGCCTTGGAGTACAAAATGAAGCAGGGCACAGGCTGATAAAATTTTGTCAAGAGATACAATGGTCATAGCAAACACTCTTCCAACAACCCAAGAGACGGCTCTACACATGGACATCGCCAGACGGTCAACATAGAAATCAGATTGACTATGTGCTCTACAACCAAAGATGGAAAAGCTCTATACAGTCAGTAAAAACAAGACCAGGAGCTGACTGTGGCTCAGACCATGAGCTTCTCATTGCAAAATTTAGGCTTAAACTAAAGAAAGTAGGGAAAGGCCACTAGGCCACTCAGGTATGAACTAAATCATATCCCTGAGGAATATACAGTAGAGGTGACAAATAGATTAAAGGAATTAGATCTGATAGACAGAGTGCCTGAAGAACTATGGACAGAGGTTCGCAACATTGTACAAGAGGTAGCAACTAAAACCATCCCAAAGAAAAAGAAATGCAAGAAAGCAAAATGGTTGTCTGAGGAAGCTTTGCAAATAGCTGAGGAAAGGAGGGAAGCAAAAGGCAATGGAGAAAAAGAAAGATACACCCAATTGAATGCAGAATTCCAGAGAATAGCTAGAAGAGATAACAATGCCTTCTTAAATGAACAGTGCAAAGAAATAGAAGAAAACAATAGAATAGGGAGGACCAGAGATCTCTTCAAGAAAATTGGAGAGATGAAGGGAATGTTTCATGCAAAAATGGGTATGATAAAGGACCAAAATGGCAGGGACCTAACAGAGGCAGAAGAGATTAAGAAGAGGTGGCAAAATTACACAGAAGAACTATACAAGAATGAGCTTAATGTCCCTGATAACCACGATGAGGTAGGCACTCACCTTGAGCCAGACATCCTAGAATGTGAAGTGAAGTGGGCCTTAGGAAAGCTGAGCAAAAACAAAGCTAGCGGAGGTCACAGTATTCCAGTTGAGCTATTAAAAATCTTAAAAGACGGTGCAGTAAAAGTGCCACACTCAATTTGCCAGCAAATTTGGAAAACTCAACAGTGGCCACAGGATTGGAAAAGATCAGTTTACATTCCAATTCCAAAGAAAGGCAGTGCCAAAGAATGTTCAAACTATCGCACCATTGCACTCATTTCACATGCTAGTAAAGTTATGCTTAAAATCCTACAAGCTAGACTCCAGCAGTATGTGGATCGAGAACTACCAGAAGTACAGGCAGGATTTCAAAGAGGCAGAGAAACTAGAGATCAAATTGCCAACTTATGCTGGATCATGGAGAAAGCTAGGGAGTTCTAGAAAAACATCTACTTCTGCTTCATTGACTCTGGTAAAGCCTTTGATTGTGTGGATCACAACAAACTGTGGCAAGTTCTTAAAGAGATGGGAATACCAGACCATCTTATTTGTCTCTTGAGAAACCTATATGCGGGTCAAGAAGCAATAGTGAGAACTGGACACAGAACCACTGATTGGTTCAAAATTGGGAAAGGAGTCCAGCAAGGGTGTATACTGTTGCTCTGTCTGTTTAACTTACATGCAGAGCACATCATGAGAAAGGCAGGGCTAGATGAATCAAAAGTTGGAATTAAGATTGCCGGGAGGAATATCAACAACCTAAGATATGCAGATGATACCACTCTAATGGCAGAAAGTGAAGAGGAACTAAAGAGCCTCTTGTTGCGGGTGAAGAAGAAGAGTGCAAAAGTTGGGTTGAAACTTAACATTAAGAAAACCAAGATCATGGCATCCGGCCCTCTCAATTCCTGGCAAATAGATGGGGAAGAAATGGAGGTAGTGACAGATTTTATTTTCCTGGGGTCCAAGATCACTGCAGAGGGGACTGCAGCCAAGAAATTAAAAGATGCTTGCCCCTGGGGAGGAAAACCATGGCAAATCTAGACAGCACACTAAAAAGCAGAAACATCACCCTGCCAACAAAAGTGTGTTTAGTCAAGGCCATGGTCTTCCCAGTTGCAATGTATGGCAGTGAACTATGGTGCTGGAGAAGACTCCTGCAAGTCCCTTGGACTGCAAGGCGATCAAACCGGTCAGTCCTAGATATCAACCCTGACTGCTCTTTAGAAGGCCAGATCCTGAAGTTGAAACTCAAATACTTTGGCCACCTAATGAGCTTCTAATGAGAAGGAAGGACTCATTGGAGAAGAACCTAATGCTGGGAAAGGTTAAGGGCAAGAGAAGAAGGGAATGACAGAAAATGAGGTGGCTGGATGGAGTCACTGAAGCAGTAGGCATGAGCCTAAATGGACTCCAGAAGATGGTAGAGGACAGGAAGGCCTGGAGAACGTTGTCCATGGGGTCGCGATGGGTTGGACACGACTTCACAACTAACAACAACATGGTTAATATTCAGAAGAATAGTAGAGATTTGATCATGGAAGAAGAGGGAGGTCACTTGACCAGTTTCTCCTTCCATCTCCTGCTCCCAGGATCACTTACCACATGTTTCTTATGTTCCCTCAACCATCAATTTCATTCATCAAGAATGAAACAATGGGATAAAAATAGCAAAAGTTATTTCCATCCTCTTTCTCTATTTAAAAGGACATATTTGACTCAAACTAAGTATCTTTTTATAATGAAGATAATTAAGTATATGTTTTAATTTCCTTAATAGATTAAGGAAATAGATTAGATTAAGTAAAGAAAAGATGTGTGAAGAAATATCAATATGCCAAAATAAATCCATTTTAATTTGTGGTAGCATGAATATATATGTCAGGAAAGATAAAAAAACAGCGTAAGAATGATTGGAGCTCTGTTGTAGGGTACAATAACAGGATCTTGAAAATCTGTCAGGTTTTTTCCCCTGGTTTGTATAACTATGTACAATAAAGGCAGGGTTATTCTGAGTCTCTTTCTTATGTTCCCCCTTTTGTAAGACTATGTTGTCATTTACATTCTCTTATTATCTCTTAATGCTTCTGCAAACGGTTTTTGTATTCCTTCGTTAACTTTATCTCTGCATTTCTCTACAATTAATTTCATTATGTGATGCAATCAGTGCTTATGTTTGAAAAGAGCTCCAGAAATACATCGGAATATGTGATGAAGAAGCACTGCAAAGCATCTGAAAAAAATGATTCTGAGGCATATAGTAATATTATGATAGGAAATATGCGTAAGAAAAGAAGTGCTTTAATACATTAAGACTGGAATTCCATTTGCTTAAAAAATACTGTTTATTGAACTTGAAGCCATTCTTACAGATAGTTATTCTTCTGTTTATAGGTCAGGTTAGTTTTACCTTGAGGGCACAGAGCTGAAGATACCTAGAAGCCAACCACTGTAGATTTGTATAGGTTAAAAATAGTACTTTGAAGTATATCTGCAAACTTGTTGGTTTACACCAAGCTGCGATCACCAGTTGTAATTTTTGCTGTTGGCTTCTGACAACAGGAAAAGTCGCTCCCATAAGTCACTTCTGCTGCGTTTTCTCCTGAGGGCTCCAATCTCACCCCCCACCTGCTCCTACTCTGTAACATGCACTTGTCCACACACTATAGCGTGGACCTGCAACACTCTCCTAGTGTCATGTTGCTCTTCCCAGCCTGCTGACCCATAACATCCATATTCCCCTGCATTCCTTAAATTAGATTCCTGCCTTTTCCTGTTTCACAACCCCTGTAGTCTGTGGATTATGATGCAGCTGGGACTGCTAGGATTGCCATTGCTAAGCGGTACCCTCATGTGATGTTGCACTTTATGAATGCATCATTTAGCAACATCAATCCCTGTTCTATGATTACTGTTGTAACCTGAGGATTGGTGTTGTAACTGCTTTTAATTGATTTTACCATTTGTTGGAGCTCTTGTCCTAAAAGACTGCTTGTTATTCAGAGAATTCTGTGCGTTACTTCAGTGGTTTTATTTACTGTACTTTATTCTTTGTATATGAGCTTATTTTAACATATCCAATTAATCCCTTCCCTAGTGTACCTGTAGAAAAGACATGGTGACAATATCAATGGACATCTTTGTGAGAAAATTTCAACCAGATAGATACCAGCTGTGGAAACAAGGAAAGGATTTGTATAATATTGATCATACAAAACCCACCCCTGAAACCACCCCTGAGGTGAAGGCCTGGTTGCAGAGAAGAAAGAAAACAAAGAGATGTTCCAGGTGGTAATAATGTTTTCCACTATTTATAGTTAAACTTAAAGTATATGGTTTCATGTCTCAGATGTTGTATTTAGAAGTTTTTATTTTATTTTATTTTAGTTAATTTGTGTCTTATTAAATTTAACACTGACCTTGGGAGTCAAAAGGTCGTATTTCATCATGGACATGTTTACTGAATACATATATTGATTTTGAAAAATTGAACAAGAAAGCATTATTGAAACTTTAATGTTTGGAGGTCTGAGCATTAATATATTTAGACTTTTTCTCTTTATGGAGGTGTTCTGAAAATGTTGCCAAGAAAATTGCATAGACTTGTCCAGCAATGACCAGGAATCAGGGCTAATTCCAAGGCATAAAAAAGAACAAAAGAGGCAATTTTCTAAACAATGCTTTTCATCAAAAACATATATTTTATCTTTTTTGTATACCTATTATTATGTGATCAAATAAATATATTTTAATAAGTAAACATTATTTTTAACACCCAACATCTATTTTGATGTTTTTCCCCAACATAAAAACACATTGTTTTCTACTTGCCCAATATTTTTCCAATTTATGTGTTTATATTCCTCTTTTCTTATCTAACGTCCTTTAAATATTTTAGACAATAGTCCCCATGCCAGTGTGGATGAAAGATCAGACAATTATGGGAACTATAGATCAATACATCTGAACACTTCAAAATGTAGAAAGCTTTAATAGATGTATTTATGTAGTGTTGTCTGTTTTTCTGTTAGATCAGGATTTATAATTTACAGATACTAAAAATACTTCAAAAATTGACATCTGTGTTTATTCTAAAGTGTGGTAGATGCTTTCAGATTTCTCTTTGAAGCCACACCAAAGTTTGAGAGGAGACAGGGAAATGCACAATGTTAAAGTTTGCTGAAATTTCTCTTCTGCGCACTAAGTCATATATAGTAGTAATTACAAGAATGTCTAGTAAAATAAAGACTTGAAAATAAAAATGACACACAAAATAAAAATGCAATATAACAGCTAGCAGCTCCTGACGGTCACAATTCATTCATAGTTCAATTTCATAAAAGATTAGACAAAAACAGAACAAAAACAAATTCTGCCTCTTTTTAAAAAACCCAGTCGTGAAATGTAAATTAGGCAATGAAGCAAGCTCTTTAGGAAAAGAATTACAGAATCAAAAACCAGGTGCTTTTCCTGGGTTAGTTCTAACCAAACGTATAGAGCATGGGTGTCAAACTCGATCGTGTCACATGACGTATTGCGACTTTTTTGCCTTCGCGGAGCCAGGGTGGGCATGGCCTGCATCTGGCCCGCAGGCCGCCAGTTTGACACTCCTGATAGAGAGCCTTTGCAAATGATCTAATCAACAGGTAATCTCTTCTAAGAGGAGCTGACAACTAAAATCTGATTTAGTAATATCCTTCATTTTAATAGATATTTGTTACATTCTATTATAAAATATATTTGTGTCAGATTGGTAAAATAATTGCATTTGAAATGTTTAATGAATTTAATCAATGTTATGACTATAATATACTGTGGTAAAATAGATGTAGCTAATTAGACGTTATTGCACTTTGGATGTAAATGGCCGCTGTGGATGTGGAAAATATGATATATTCCATGCTCTACATTATGTTAGGCAGCACTATCATGAGAAATATGAGCTGTGCCTGCATTATGTCTCAGAATCAGTGGTGGGATTCGGCCGGTTCTCACCACTTCTGCAGATCCGGTAGCTACTTTTTTGTTGTCCAGGCCCAGAATGGACTTTCGGAAGCAGCATCCACACAAAAAACTGCTTGTTCACATATTTGAATTCCACCACTGCTCACAATGATATTTTGACTGGAACAAGAGAACTCTCAACAAAATTTATTTGAGAAACCACAGTTCTTCTTTAGACTTATAAAAATTTGCAGGAATAATTTGAGGATTGTTATTTGATTAATAAAACTTTTAATGATCATACATGTTTTTCAATACTACTAAATTGATTACGATTATCTCCTTCACCCCAGATTTTCAGTATAAATATTGAATGAGTTTTGCTTTAACTCATCTCCAAATCTGATAAAGAAATTGAATTATTTCTTATATCAAACCTGGGAATGTTATTTAAAAGTTTTCTATTCTCATTCCAATATAGCAAATGATTGAATCATTGCCTAATCATTGCTTGACTTCTGTGATAGATATGCCCTTGCTTGATCTCTTCTTGATCTCTTTATTATTTTTTTTATAATCTTCTCTCCAAAAATGATAATTCTTGCAGGATATTACACTTTAAACAAACATCTCATATCTAATTATTAATACATATGCATACTAGCATTTACAACTTGATAAGCTTTAACTGTAGATCATATAATTATTCAGTGTTACTTTTATATTGCTACAGAATTTGGCATATTTATTATACAACTACCATTTGTACTTGTCAGAGAAATTATTTCCTTGTCAGTACAACCTATATTTATCTGGATAGTAAAGTTAAAATTAAAAATGGATACATTGTAGTAATTATGTTGAAAGTTTTATCAGATGTATGTACATGGATTGCAGTTATCCACTATGCTAAACTGGTGGTTGCATTTTTGTGCTGCTTAATTAATAGTCCTCACACAAGTGAAAACACACATGAGATGTTTATCTCCAAAATGAAGATAAAATGTTCAGTTTCATCTTTGCTCTAATATGTTACAGAAAAATATTTTAATTTTACTCTTGGGAATAATACATTTTCAGACAGAATCCCATGTATATAGAAACACCAGGTTAAAGAAAAAGTTAAGTGATAATATTTGTGTTGCAATCATTTATGTTAATACTGCTTAATTTAAGGTACTTATGTAAAGATGGAAATCATTATTGTGACATGATTTGTGCAATAGATTTTTAAAGGGCAAATCACGATCATGTTATATAGCATTGCTAGAGAATTAATAGGCACCATCAGCTTCAACAGTGCCTTCATGCCTCAATGAAAAATATAAATTATACTACAGCTTAAGGGAAATTATGTAGATTTTTAAAAATGTATTTATTAGACTCATCAGATTGAGAAGAAATAACCTTAGTATCTGGTTTATTTAAAAGAACAATGGCAAGATATAATACTGGTTTGAAATTCTTGCTTTGAGCTGGTAGTTTTTCTAGTTTCAGATATATTGGAATTGTTCTAGAAGACACTCTTCTAATGGTTCAGCACTCAGATACATTTTCTAGAGCTATTTATCATGCTCAAGTGAAAAACTTTGGGTAAAATTAAGATGGCTTTCAGACAGAGACTTATCTATTTCCATTTTTTCTAAAAATAGGAAACTTTCTTTTTGTTAAGTAATAGTCCATTTCAGCAGCATGTGTCAAAAGATGGGAATTCATCCTCAGATAGAAGCAGTTTGCTAATAAAAGAGCAATAATATGTGTGCATTAGAATTTGAAAGAGCACCAGTCAGGTTCTCCATCTTTTGTTGATTGTGAATAATCTTAATAGCTAAATATAATTTCTAAAATCTTATACACTGTAGTCTAGTAGTTTCTACTATAGAAATAAATTCTCAGTATGTACAGGTAGTCCTTGAGTTACAATCATTTGTTTAGTAGCCGTTTGAAGTTACAATGGCACAGAAAAAAGTGGCCATTATGACCATTTTTATACTTACAACCACTGCAGCAGCCCTGTAGCCATGTGATCAGAATTCAGACACTTGGCAGCTGGCTTGTATTTATGATGGTTGCAGAGTCCCGGGATCATGTGATCACTTTTTGTGAACTTCTGACAAGCAGAGTCAATAGGGAAGCCAGATTCACTGAGCAACAATATCAATATCTTAACAATTGCTGTGATTCACTTAACAAGTGTGGCAAGACAGGTCGTAAAATTGAGCAAAACTCACTTATCAACTGTCTTGCTTAGCAATGGAAATTTTGGGATCAATTGTGATTGTACATCGAGGACTACATGTAGTTCAATTCAGTTAGAGATAGAGCTGTTGCTGAAGCTGTACTTGTGACTGACAAAAAAAAAACCTGTATAGTTTTTGTAAATGCTACAGAAGAGTCAATTGTCAAAGTGTCTTCCACATTTTGTGACTGAACATCAGTGCTTTTTTTGTAAAAAAAGAAAAAAGAAAAAAAAGGTGCCGGAACTCACACACGTCATACAACCCGCCTTGCCTACCCTACAAGGTTACATCCAAAAAAGGTGCCGGAACTTCATTCTGGGCGTTTTATGACAAAAAAAGCCCTGCTGAGCATCATTGCTAAAGATTGATAGAATGCGATTATAAGCACTGTCACATTCTAAATAACGGTGAACCAAGTAACCAACTATAGAACTTGCTTTAGCAGGGTTATTTGAGGTCATTTTAGTTTAATGCTAGTTTTAAAGTGTAGTAATGACAGATTAAAAGGTTAAATTCAGTCTATTGTTAATGTCTTCGTTAATAAATTGTAAACACTATCTCTACACAAAAAGATGAAAAAATGTCATTTTTTCATTTCTTAAAGCAAGCAGAAAGAACATTTCTATTGGTAGCTATTTTATCTTACTCAAGCCAGATGTTCCATTTTGACAGCAGTATCTTTTATAACAGCTTCCAGCATACCCAATCACGATCAAAAAAGCTTAAAACTCATGAAGACAAGAAGCCATCAACCATAATGGTTGGTACAGAAATCACAGCCACTGAAGCAGCTACAGATTGCTTCAAGGTCAAAGACAAACCATCACAAAAAGTAAAGCCAGTAGACACAGGAGTGCCTTCTGGGGAAGAACAAGTCACAAGCAGCATGCACATAGATAAACATTTATTGGATAACAAAAAGATACTGGGTGAGATAAATGGTATTTATTTTTCATATATTTTGCAGATTGTTGATATTGTGATTCTAATTTATACCCTATTCTGTTCCATTATGCTTCTTTATTCCTGCAGTGATATTACACAATCATGATCATTTATGTTATGCTTAGTACCCTTGTAATATTTGTCAATAATAAATAATGGAATGTTGTCCCAATAAAGCAGTAATAATTCAGAAGACAACTATTGCTAAGTGCTCTTAAAGTTTCAGCTTTATCTCATGATTTCCTAACAGCTGAGGAGTGGATAACAACAGGGAAAATAATAACTACTGATATATAAAGTATATTTAGGAAGGGATTAAATTGCAAAAAGGCCCTTCAAATAAAGTACCTATGTACCTTATAATGTATAGTTTTTCACAGTGTTCCATGTAAGCATATTGTTACATGGCACAAAACTACTGGAATTACAGCCTGGTTTTTCCTATTAAATAGAAGGCCCCTTCCTCACTTATATTACTATTAAAGAAGCGATGTCTAAGTCTGCTTGTTCTGTAACTGTTTACCAAGGATTAGAATTGAATTGTGCTAAGCTAATAAAATAGTTTAAAAACATAGAGTTGGATTTAGAACTTCCTTCCTTAAAGTTGAAAAGACTAATTTTGTTCATGGAAGACTGAGAATCTAATTTGGCATTTTTATATTATAATGGAAGATGTAATCTTCACTGAGTCTCTACTTTCAAGAATACTAATGTCTGCAAACAATTTGATAAAATGGGTAGAGAGAGACTGTTCATAATAGTGGGCAACATATATTGTGGACTGTAAAAAGAAGTGATACTAGAAAACATGTTTTTATTATAGTATTCATTATGAAAATGTGTTTTCATTACAGTACACTATTCAGCACAGGATGTATTTTTTGCCTGTAGAATGACCCTAGATCCAATAAATACATACAAAAAATATTTAGATTAACAAATCCATTTCTCCAAAATTTAACAAAGAAGAAACGACTTTATTCAATTTTAATCTGAAGGTTAATCTGAAGGTTTAAAAGTATCAGTTATTTCTCAACTGTTAAAAATATTTGATGTTGAAATCAATTATCTATCACTAAACTTAAAATGTCTGCAGATAGGTTTTCTGTATAATAATGAAATGAATAAGAACTGTTAGCGTCTATTTTGTCTTTATGGTGAATTTTATTTAGGTAATTCCCCTTCAAGTTCACAACTTGATCAAGTTCCTCAAACGCATAATGTACAATCTGAAAAGGAAGAGAAAGAAGTCTCTGACGTTGCACATATTTGTTCTGAAGAATCTAAAGTGGCTTTGCTTTCATGTCCTGGCGGCAATCAAGATGTTTTAAAAGCTTCAAATATTTCAAGGCAAGCTCCAGAGGATGCTGCTTCTGAAATTGTGAGCTTTGAGAAAGAAGAAATTAGTAGTGTATCCACAGAAGAGGACGAGATTAGTGATGCTGAAAGCAATAAAAGTGATCTGGAACCAGGGGAAATATCAACGGTAAGCACCAGGAAAGATGATAGAATATGAGAGAAAACCTAGTATTTAGCTAGAAACAATAATAAAATCCCCTAATTGGTTTCTTATATTTTTCTGTTACAATAAGGCAGATATCCTTTCATAAATTGTTTTAAGATACATTAATAATGCTTGCAACAACTGCATGTAGATCAGCATTATGTTGCAATTATGAGCTGTGTGTAAGAATGAGATAATGTAATAACCTGTGGCTATAGTTTTGTATATTTGTATATGATTATGGTGAGGATTTGAACTAGTGCCTTTATAATTGTTTATTGCATATTACTTTCTATTAAGTGTTTAGTTTTTCCCCCATTTAAATGAGACTTCAAAAAGCAATAACTTGGGACTAGATTTGCTTTTGGCACTTGTACAGTTTTGGATTGACAGGGTTCCTGAGAAAGTGGAAGGTATATTTTAAACGCAAGAATAAGGCACCTTCTTCCAACATTTTTGTTCTATAAAGGGATGAGATGTAACAATCTCAAAGCCAGTCCTTCCATCTTAATATAATGTGCTAATAAACATCTCCTCAATAATGAGATTTTGCATATCAGCTTATATTTAATTCATTTGCTTGGGTACTTTTTGTTATTCCTAAATGGTTTCCGAATATTTTCTAATATGTTTGTATGCTATGTCTGTCTACCAAGGACTCTATCCAGATGTGATTCAAATATCTGCACAAATACTTTGCTTTGTTTAGTGACTCCACTATATTCTTTAATCATAAGACCAGCTGTGTAATGCATTAAGCTAACCACTCTTCAGGGTAGCAGACAGACCTGGCTATCCCAACAGCTCAGAAGTATACAATGGCTGTAAGTTGCTAATAGATTACATTCTGGTCTCTATCAAGCACTTTCTGGGAAAAAAAACATCACGAGTGATCACATGACTGCATTTTGGATGCTAGGCAACAGGACCGCATTTACAGCCATTTGCAGTGTCCCACAACCACACAACCACAATTTATGATTTTTTCAGAAACCAGCATTTACTTTTGATTTCCGCCAAAAAATGTCTTATAGCGAACAATGAGTTTGCTTAACAACCATGGTGTTCGCTTAACAATCATGGCATTTGCTTTATGAGTACTATATTTACATAACTATATCACAAAAAGGATCATTCCATCAGATGCAGTCATGTGATGACCTGCTTTACAACTGTCATGACTTATGACCATAATTATGGGCTCAATTATGGTTGTAAGTCAAGGACTACCTGTATTGCTACCATCAAGATTAAAATTAGAGAATAATTACTTTTTCTCTGAAAAAGTAGTGTATTTTCAGATGTTGCTGAAATTCTAACAGTAGGTGCTAACAGTGTAGAATAGCCTCAACTAGAAGAATATGAGTTATCATCCCAGTACTCCAACTTAATTAGGAATGGGTTATAGCAGATCATAACATCTTAGAGAAATGTTAAATATCCACTGTCCCAAATAATGCTTCACAATGTGAGGTGCCAAGACCTTCCCAGCTGATACAATAGTAGAAATTGTATATGTTTTAAAAGCTCTCATTTACCAGAATGATGTATTCTAAACTTATCTCCAAGTGTTCCCAATCCTTTTTCCATTTTGTGATGGCAAAAGTCATTTCTATTTTTTTCTCTTGAAGACTACTAAACTAAATTAAATTGGCATTGCAATTGGAAGATATGTGCTATCTGCTAACCATGATACCAATACCATGAATTTTCTGTTTCGTCTTACTGTATATATGATCAAAATTGGGGCAACCTTTTGTGACTGGGCATGAGCCTTCCCCAAAAACACCGATCATGAAAGCAAGATATTGTACAATACATTGCATAATTTCTCTTCTCTTCTCTCATCTTAAATACAGTATATGTTGTCTTTCGTAGATATTTGAAGGAGAAAAAAACAAAACATCAAAAAGTTGGCGTCATCCACTAAATAAACCACCTGCCAGATCTCCTATGACGCTGGTTAAACAGCAGGCAGTAAGTGATGAAGGTGAGCATATTTTAAAAGCACCATGTAATAATGTATTTTCCAGCCAATAAATTAATATGCATGCATTTTAAATGTTGCTTAGTGATAAAGATGAAAAGGTATTTGATCTCATGCCAAAAATTCAATAATTGTAGAATGAACTGCATTAAATGTTTTTGGCATGTTTCCTGAATACATAATGTCCTTTCTATCCTTCTATTCTCTTTGTCTTTTGAATGCATTGGAAAAAGAACTGGTAAGATACTCAGAACTGTTGCTTAAATACTGTAATTACTTCATCCCAGAATATAAAAAGCTTTAGAACATCATAAAAACATTATTTTAATGAAGCATTAAAAAAGATATCAAACCCACTTAGGGAGAGAAATTGTACCTTGAATGGACATTTGGATCTGACACAGTTTTGGGTCAAGAAATGTTTGATTTATTTCTCCTTTATTATGTTCTGAATTTTGTATCTAATTTCAAGTATGAAACAAGAGTGAAAAGGTGCATCCTTTTATATTGCTATTAAACTAAGGTCAGTGGTGGGATTCATATATGTGAACAAACAGTTCTCTGTGTGGATGCTGCTTCCGGAAGTCCATTCTGGACCTGGGCAACAAAAAATTAGCTACCGGTTCTGCCAAAGTGGTGTAAAGTGGCTGAATCCCACCACTGATTAAGGTAAAGTTTCCCTGTCAATCATATCTGATTCTAGGGCACAGTGGTTATCTCCATTTCTTGGCAAAGGGAGCTAGCATTGTCTGATAATCCTTCCATAGTCATGTGGCCAGCATAGCTATACGGAATGCTGTTATCTTCCCACCTATTAATCTATTTGCATTTGCATGCTTTCGAACTGTTACTGTATTTCCTTTTTTTGTTTCCAAAAGAGGCACCAGGTCATATTTTGGGGGGTGGGTGTCCAACAGTCTCACTTCATGGTGGCACTGATAGCCCCGCCTAGCTGGCCCACTTCTTCGGCCAAAGGAAATTCCTCTGCCAATGAGAATGGAGCTGCAGGTTGATGCACATGGCACCCCCCCCGGCCTGCATTTTGCCATCAAAGGCCTTCTGGAAAGGCCTCTACAGCCAAGAACTGAGCTACAGATTCAATCCTTAGCTTGGTTCTCGGCTGCAGAGGCCTTTCCAGAAAGCCTCTGACGGTGAAATGCAGGCCAGTGGGCACCGCAGAACAAGTGGGCCAGCGAGGTGAGGCAGGTGTTGATTCATGGGAGGCCTGGCTGCTATGGTAAATGGGGGTGGAGCGCATGGGGCAGCTTCACCCCCCTCCCCCGCCCTAGCTTGATTTTTATGTGTGTGCTTCACCCAAAACTAGGGCTTAGTTTTGGGGTAGGGCTTATATTAGGTCCACCCAGAAAATCAAGCTAGGGCTAGTTTTGGGGTTAGGTCTTACTTTTGGGGAAACACGGTAGGTGCAGAACTCAGATTTCGAACCCAGGCTGTTTCAGATGACAAGCTCAGTGTCTTTAACTGCTGAATTATTGTGCCCCAACACTATTACACTACACAACTAATTATGGTTTTATAAGTTTATCATTTTTTCTAAAAACTCCATATCTACTTTTTATCTCTGAAGTGTTAAAGATTAATCATAGAGTCCTTTAAAAAAAAGGAAAATGCATTTTATAGGCTTATTTGTTGTTTTCTCTTAAAATTCATGGTCAGTATTGGGCTGCGGCATGCCAACAACCGGTCTGCACAAACAAGCAAAATCTCGTCCATGGGATGCAGGCAGCACACAAAGCCATGCACTCTCCAGTCCATGGAAAAACCTTTCTCCATGGAACCGATCCCTGGTGCCCAAAAGGTTGGGGTCCTTTGCAGTAGACAACTACAAGGGAAAAAAGTATTGAGTTTGATGCAGTATAGTTTAATTTTTTTTCTAATTTGGTTTGCTACATGTGTAAGAGGGATAGCTGATTAGTCTAAGAGATTGTTAATTTCTTTGAGAGTCAGAATAACATTGAGAGAGGTAGTAATTTGAAACAGGTAGTAATCAGGTTGTCATAAAAAAGTCTTAAGTAGTAAACAGCAACAGACCAAGATTTATCAGACAAGAAAGCGGCCAGTGGTTGTTGGTCATGACAGCTATATGTAGCCTTCATAATCAAAATCAGCATGCCTCTAAATAACAAGAAAAAAAACAATAACCATTCTGAAGTGTCTGTCAGGTACTGTTATTTAGTTATTTAGTGTTAGCTGAAAACTGCAATATGGTTGCCCAAATTACTAAATCAATGCTAATCTTTCTTTGCTTTCTCAATATAAAGGAAATGCTGCAATTGCCTATAGTCTTTGATTAAACTAATGCAGATACTTACATCATATTTTTTTTTTGCTGCTTGGAGAAATGAAGGATGTTTAGTAATAAACCTTGGGCATCTGTCTCCTGCCTTAGTATTTTACAACCATAGAATTATTCTCTTTGATATTTCTAGACTGATAAGGAATAGATCAGCTACAGAATATGACTTTGTTTTTGTTTTAATCTCCTTGGTGAATAATTGAATGGATCTATAGATGTGTATCAGAACTGGTATTGGGGTGGAGTGATGTCACCAATTCACTGAATACAGTACTTCAATTAGTTGTGAAGCATCTGTCTTCAAATTATAGAAAGTTCTGAGCCATCAGCCATCAGCCATCAGCCTCAAAACACTCCTTTTCCACCTGGCTGACCTGGACTGACAGGGATTTTAATTATGTTTTTAATTTTTAACTCTAACTTTTAATTTATTTTAATTTTAATTTTACTTTATTGTACAGAGGCCTTTAATTTTAATTTTTATCTTAACTTCTGTATTTATTATATGTTACTGTTGTTAGCCGCCCTGAGTCCTTTGGGAGATAGGGCGGCATATAAGTCCCAATAATAAGTAAGTAAGTAAGTAAGTAAGTAAGTAAGTAAATAAATAAATAAATAAATAAATAAATAAATAAATAAATATGCTTGTCCTAAGGCAGGGATATCAAACTCAATTTCATTGAGGGCTGCATCAGCATTGCGGTTGCCCTCGGGGGGGCGGGTGTGTGTGGCCAGGGTGGGCGTGGCCTACTGGGTGGGCATGGCTGGACTGCGTGTGGCCTACTGGGTGGGCATGGCCAGCTGTACATCATTCAGGTCAGGGGTGCCTGTGGGGGCCTGGGCAGGAGTGGGACAGATCTGAGGGTCTCTGGCAGAAGGAGATGGGACCGGGGCAAGTGCCAAGGCATGGTCCACTGGAGGAGCCTCACTGTTCATCTTAGGCCATGCAGGGGGCAGGGCTGGATGTTGGCACGGAGGTCAAATGCCCATCCCATCCCTCAAGCACCCGCGGCACCAAGCCCAGCTCCACTTCCCCAAAGGGGCGCCCAGCTGCACTTACCTCCTCATCAAGGCTGCTGCTGTGCTTGCTCTCCTTAGCCAGGTTGCTCATGATGGGTACAAGGGCAAAGTCAAGAGGGAGGCCCACTCCCTCTCCATGTGAGGAGACCTGGCTTTGTATCCAAAGCTTCCTTAGCAATAGGATGGGAGACCCCCCAGGATAGGCCAGGAGGAGGGGGCAAGGGTATGGTGAAAGGGCAGCAGGGAAGGACTAAGGCAGGACTTCAGACCCTCCCTCTCCTTCCTTCCTTCCTTCCTTCCTTCCTTCCTTCCTTCCTTCCTTCCTTCCTTCCTTCCTTCCTTCCTTCCTTCCTTCCTTCGAGTGGTGGGAAAATATTTGAGATGAGGGAGAACAACAGGCAAGAAACACAACTGGGGAAATGTCATCCTTCGTGAGGAATGAAGAAATGCACTATTGCCTGGAAGTGGCCAGCACATGGCCCTCGCCTACTTCACATATCCGACTTGGTGGGCTCTGATGGAAGGGATGCCATGAGCAGCATGAGAGTCAATGTTACCTGTGCAAGGCTGCCCGGCCCTCAGCCTGCCTGGTTTTGGAAGGCAGTGGGGCACTCTCCTCACAGTCCTGAGAGGCTGAGCTGGGTGGCATGAATCTGAAGCGAAGCGCAGTGCTGCCCAGCCCCTAGCCTGCCCGAAGTAGGCAGGGCCATGTGCTGGCCACCTCCAGGCAATGGTGCATTTCTTCATTCCTCACAAAGGGTGATACCTCCCCAGCGCGCGCCCAGTGGGCAGGGCCGATGCAGCAGGTGCTGGTCCTTCACTGTTTCCAGACGGCCTTGTGGAGCTAAGACTGAATGCGTTTCAGCATAGATGGCCACCACAAAATTGTACATTGGTTCCCGGCCGGCCTTGGCGGGGGTCAAGGCAGCGGGGGCTGTTCCCACACTGTTTCCAGGATGGCTTCACGGGCCACATGAAACCACTTCGTGGGCCACATTCGGCCCCCGGGCCTTGTGTTTGACACGTCTGTCCTAAGGAGACAAGATTATGAGTGGGTTTATTTTTTTATTTTTTTACTTTAATCCCATTTATATGCCGCCCTTCTCCGAAGACTCAGGGCGGCTTACAATTTAAGCACAAACCAATGTGCTTAGCAATAGTTTAGAATGTTCTCCTAATTTACACAAAAAATTCTGTATTAATGTTATAAGCCATCTGGTAAAATTATTCAATTTAAATGAAATTGCTCCATTTTAAATTAGAGATTATTTTTGTGTCTAACGATGATAGTAAACTTTGGCTGAACTTAAGTAAAATGTTTGAAAACAAGGACATTTTGAGCTGTCCTTGTCAGACTTCTCTCAGGTCCAAAGAACTAAAGAAGCAGAGATTTGAAGTACATTTCCCCTCACCTGTATCATTCTTCCATTTTAAAGAAACAAGCTCTACCACATATATAGAAATAAATTGGTAGTGTAGTCTGGGTAAGTTCTCAAAAATTACTAGTCTGCAGAATAAATAAAAACTGTGCTGAGATGTAGTTTTATATTTCTTGTGCTTTTCATGAAATAGCAGAGACAGAGTTTTATCCATATTCTGCTAGTTGTGTCAAGAATGAAATTTCCGATTGGCTGTTGCTACCAAGAAAGTGCTTAAATACAAGATTATATTAATAAAATTAATGGGTATGTTGCAGAATAGAGAAGGTAAATCCCATCTTCCATCTTGTTATGCAACCACCGTACATGCAATACTTGTAGGTTATAATCTGGGATAGAGTTGAAAGAAAAAACAAAAGTTATCGCATAGACACTGTCATAGGAGTAGGAGAAGTTGAAATGTGTTAAGAAGCTGGCAGGAGCAGGAGACAGGTGGAAGCTGAAAGAGGAGAGAATGTCTTGCAGGCAAAAATGGATGCCAGTTCTAAGATGAGTCGTGAGGGCGCAGTGGTTAGAATCCAGTAGTGCAGACAAACTCTGCCCACAGACAGGATTTCAATCCTGACAGGCTCAAGCATGACTTCCATCCTTCCAAGGTCAGTAAAATGAGGACTCAGATTGTTGGGGGCAAATATGCTGACATTGTAAACCACCCAGAGAGTGCTTGTAAAAGCACTATGGAGCAGTATATGAATCTAAGTCAGGTGTGTCAAACTCAATTTCACTGAGGGCCGCATCAGCATTGCGATTGCCCTCAGGGGGCCGGGTGGGTGTGGCCTGGGTGGGTGTGGCCTACTGGGTAGGTGTGGCTAGAGTGTGTATGGCCTACTGGGTGGGTGTGGCCAGCTCTACATCGTTCGCATCAAGGGTGCCTATGGGGGCCTGGGCAGGAGTGGGACAGATCTGAGGGTCTCTGGCAGGAGGAGGGTCTCTAGGCCAGGGCCAAGGCAGTGGAGGCCGTTCCCTCACTGTTTCCAGGATGGCTTCATGGGCCGCATGAAACCACTTCGCGGGCCGGATCTGGCCCCCGGGCCTTGTGTTTGACATGTCTGATCTAAGTGCTATTGCTATGATTCAAGACCAGAAATTAAAATGGGCAGGAGGCTCACTGGGTACAGAGGATGACTCATTGTGGCATGTGTCTGCCCTATGCAGAGAGAGAAGAGGATCCTAAGACATAATAAATTAGCTCAAAATTTTGATAGTGGTAAGAGTTTGTCAGTTAACTTTTAATGGAAGTTCTTAATTAACTCATGGGGGTAATTGGCTACATTTTACCTTAGGTATGGTGTTATTTTAGCAAAAGTAATATTGCAGCTGGCAAAGAGACAATCAAATTGTCTTTCAGAAAAAAATTGTCTTTCAGAAAAACCAGTATCTTTGTTTTGCTAAAAATGAAGAAAATTGGAATGATTCACAAAAAAGATCTGATATTGGCATATTTTGTCTATTCAATCCTGATAATTTTTGACATGTAATATTAGTATTGAACTGAAATAAGGCAAGTATTAAGCCAAACTGAAGTAATTTGAATTATGCCAATTGATTAACTTTAGAAGTGCTTCAGCATCTTTTTTTTAAACAAATGATTTAATTCAGCTTTTGTGCACTGTATTGTCTAATTCAGCTATATTAACATTCATTTACTACTAATTATTAACTTTCAACAGACTAGACCTGTTGATTTCATTGGAAATTGTTTTCCAAGTAAAGACTCAGAAATATCAGTGTTATTTAAGGATTAAATCTGGGCAAAAAAAGATAATCTTGTCCTAATCATTATGTAGGCATCCATTCACTCAGGAAAATTATTCCTGAAGCAAACAGGCAAGGTGTAATTTTCATTTCACTGCTCTAGGAAGGAGAGTGTCCTAATTCAAGAGGGTTTCTAGCAAGTAGAATTGTCAGGAGTGTTTGGAGGTCCTTAAGAATTCAAATACCTTTTCAATGAACGTCTCTGATTACAGTGTATTTTTTCCCCCAATGTCCTCTTTTCCCTTCCCCTTTTCCCTGTTATAATTGTGTACAAAATTGATAAGCATAAAGCTAAAATGCAATTCTGCTTAACTGACCTATTGCCTCCTAAAACATTCAGACTGCTCCATATTGAGCTACAGAATTGTTACCCAGTTTAACCCAAATTCCTATACTTCAGCTCAATTTAATGATTCTGTATGAAATTAAGAACAGTGTCAGTGGTGGCATACAGCAGGTTTTGTTTTAAAAAGTGTGATTATCTCTGATACACTTCATGTGGCATTATTATTCAAACAAGGTAGGTAATTTTCTAGATAACCTAACTGTGATCATTTTGGGTAATAGAAATTCCAGTATTCACCCTATCCCATAGCTTCTTAAATGGGCCTTGTTTCACATTGAGGTAGCTGAAAAATAAAATATAAAAAGAGATTCTTATATGAAATAGTTAAGCTGTTAGAATACTAGATACAAAACAATTCTATGGGTGGAATAAAATTGAACTATCCTAAAAGTGCAGCGGTCCATGGTATTATAGGTACATTGATTATGAGAAGAAATCATCCAAATCATCCCCATCACGTTCTGTTGGACAAATCAAGGGACAATCAACTGTTTCCACTGGATATAAATAATGATTTCCTTGCCTAGTATGCACTTAGTTGCCCTCATTTTGAACTCTACATTATAAATGCTTTTTTATACCCCGATATACCCATTCGTCCCTTATATAAGGGACGTGGTGGTTCAGTGGGTTAGGGCTCTGAGCTTGTTGATCAGAAGGTCGGCAGTTTGGCGGGTCGAATCCCGAGTGCCGCGTAGCAGAGTGAGCGCCTGCTACTCGTCCTAGCTTCTGCCAACCTAGCAGTTCGAAAGCACGTAAAAATGCAAGTAGAAAAATAGGGACCACTACGGTGGGAAGGTAACAGCGTTCCATGCTCCTTTGGCATCTAGTCTTGCCGGCCACATGACCACGGAGACATCCTCGGATGAGCGCTGGCTCTTCGGCTTTGAAACGGAGATGAGCACCGGCCCCTAGAGTTGGAAACGACTAGCACGCACGTGCGGGGGAACCTTTACCTTTACCTATACCCATTCGGGTATTTATACCATCTAATTCCTCCTATTCTTTCAAAAACAAAGCATGACACACAACTGTGCTTTTTCCATTGTTTTTGCTCTTCTTTCTGCTTGAGCAATTTAGTGCCTGTTTTTTTTTTTGACGGCTGGGTCCCAGTGTCCATTTTACTACCTGTGCTGCTGTAAAATGGCTTCCTATTTTCCCGTTTAGGAATTTGCCACTTGCTGTTGTCTACAAATTCTTAGAAAATGAAAATCTGCCTTATTCCCTCATCATATATTTGTCTTCATTAGTTATAAACAGCCAATGCCAATTATTACCTTTCCTTTCCTTTCCTGATACTTGCACTCTTCCTTTCATATCAGCATCATATGCTGATTCTCCAAGGAATAGCGAGCCCTCATTATTAATGTTAACTACAGCTTATGTAGTAGTTTTTCAACGCTCCTGATAATAATTTTCCCCATCTGTAAGTCATATTTCTGATTCCACACCACACCATTTATTCTGTACTGGGTTCTATTCTTTCCTGCTTTTTACAAACAGTCCAGTTGTTCACATTAATCCTTATTCCCAAACATAACAGGCCCGCTTTTACAATTTTGTTGTAACATTCTTCTGAGCAGGTAGTGTTGTTAACTTTGCTTCCAAATGTTTGCTTTTCAGCTGGCTTTAGCTCAGAGGTCTTCAAACTTGGCCTTTTATGACTTGTGAACTTCAACTCCCAGAATTCCGCAGCCAGGCACACTGGCTGAGGAATTCTGGGAGTTGAAGTCCACAAGTCATAAAAGGGCCAAGTTTGAAGACCCCTGCTTTAGCTAATCTAGGCTGTGTTGAGAAAGGTTTCTGTGAAAGGGCTTGTTTCTCAGTCTACCCTCAATAGGAGGATAGTTATTCTTCACATAAAATTTAAATTACTCTACTAAAGTAACGAATATGTTGGCTAAACAGGACTGACTTTTTTCATTTTATTCTGAATGCTATGTTGCTTTCTGTTGTTCTGTTCCCCAAATGAATTTCTGTGGCTTATTTAGCTGATGGTTATATTGATTAAAAATACATCAAGAAATCATAACAGAAACTTATGAAAAAAGAATACAATTTCCATGTCACCCGATTCTCCATTTATGTTTGAATAATTTTTTTTAAAAAATCCAAAATTATATTGTATTTAGATCTGCTTGCTTTGCATTATGTGAAGAACACAATAAAGAAAATGATAATAGGAGTCAAAATTTGTTTGAATTTTCCCAACAATTGCATGCTTGAAGAATAAACATGATATAGTTTCACACTAAAAGTGCTATTAAAATATTTTATAATTATTGATGTTTTTAGATATGTCAGAAAATTAATTATACTGAGGTATGTATTTCTAAATTAAGATCAGACTACTACATTTCAAAAGTATCCAAAATTTGTAATTAAATACAACACTCCAGTCTCAGTTCCCCTGTCTGATCTCTCTATAGCATTAAAGAATGTAGGCAAATGTATAGCTGTCTACCTCTGTTTCTCAACAATCCATATCCATGCATTGACAATAGATTCTTGGTTGTCTCAAACAAATACATTTGAGAGTCACATTTGGTGCACTCTTTCAACTGGTTACAACAGGGATCTTCAAACTTTGCCCTTTTATGACTTGTGGAGTTCAACTCCCAGAATTCCTCAGCCAGCATGCCTGGCTGAGGAATTCTGGGAATTGAAAGTCCACAAATCATAAAAGGGCCAAGTTTGAAGACCCCTGGGTTACAACATCTGAAGTTGTGTGTTACAGTAGCTAGAAGAACTGGGTACTTTTGCATTCTCACTGTTTTACTGGAGGTTAAGTAGATGCAGTTTTCACAAGTTTGTTCCTTTCATATCAAAAGGCAATCAGTTTAATAGCAATGGTATGATAGTTGGCACCGAGGCTTTGGTAACTACACTTCTACAGTGCCATTTGTCTGCTTACATAGAACACAACAGAACTGGTTTCCAAAGGTTTTCTTAATGAAATATATTTCCAGGCTTAGCAGCTGAATCACTAATACTGCATGTCGGTGGTAGACAGCTCTTCTGAGCCTAAGTCCTGTTGACTTACAACCTATTTTGATCTCAAAGGTTACTAGTGGTTGGCAGGCAGTTGAAGATCTTATTTCAACCATCTAATAGTTTGTAGGCATTGGATAATCTGCATCTGAAATTGATGTGTTTTCCTAGGGTGTGTCTAATTAGAACTTTTCAGGAACATCATCTATTTATTTATATGATTTATATGGCTGTCCATTTTATGTAAGGTAGCTCTGGGAATTGACAACAATAATATTGTCCTTCCCTCCAAACCCTATAAAAGCAAAATCTGGTATCAAAATTATCCAGTCCATCTAACAATACAATTTTCAGGCTGTAACTTCATCTTAACTTGAAGGATCCCATCTGAGTCCAAGCTTTTGAACTTGTGCTGGAGCCCATCCTCAGGGAACTTCTCAATCTCTAGGATGTATGCACTGTGCACTTGTTTAGAGATTGAGACGTTCCCTGAGGATGGGCTCCAGCATGAGTCCAAAAGCTTAGAAGAACAAACCTCTGGTCCCAGTGACTGACTCAGATTGAATCCTGCAACATTATTCTGGTGTCATGAGCAGATACCGTCAGTCTTGCAAATAAACTGGCCGCATACCATGTAACATGTCATTAGGCCTCAAACTAATGTTTTGTTTTAGTTTTTCAGTTCTGTTGGTGGAGGACACTAGCCTTGAATAAATTTGCTTTTAAAAGCAGTATTCATTGTCTCTGTTTGTGCAGAAGGGGAAGTTGTAACCCCAAGTTTCAGTTGTGTTTTCCATCAAAAAGCACATTAGCTGTAGATAGTTTCTGACAAAGATTTGAGCAGGTGTAGAACCTATACTTTTGAATGTCCAGAAGATCATTCAAAGAATGGATGTTACAGTTAAGCATCTTGTTCTTTCAGCATATAGGGTACCATTAAATTTCTTCTGTGCAGAGGATTTGCTAATCATAAATTAGTTAATAATATCCCAAGATCACATTATGATACATAATTTTCTTTAAAGTATAAAAGATTTTAATAACTTTAAGGAGTTATTTTCAAAATAGCACATTGTTCTGTGTGTCAGTGATAGGCATGTTTGACTATCACTTGATATAGATTTTGGCAGGAATGAGTAACTTGTCATAAATAGGGAGTTAAGAGAACTGGTTGACTGTTCGGAATTCTCTGTATCTTTGAAATACAAGCTACCTCTTCAACCTGAATTCATTTATTCTTATGCATTTTCATGAAGTTGCCATTCATTCTTTTTTAACTTCCACTTAAATAATTGTTTGCTTTTACCTTCCAAATATAGTTATTTCATATGTCAATTTCTTTTAAGAACTGCCTGAGGCTCTCTTAATTGAAGAGGAAATACAAGAAACAGAATCCTGGGCCAAGCCTCTCGTCTATCTTTGGCAGAACAGAATACCAAATTTTACTGCTGAAAAGGAATACAATGCAGCTGTTGCCAACTTGGAACCCTATTGTGCCATTTGCACACTACTCAAACCTTACTATAAGGTAAGGAAGTTTTTATTTGAAAAATAAAAGTACAGCTACACAAAAATTCTAGCACTTACACAACTATTTTATTGTGAAACTACAAAATGTCTCTTTATTCTTAGCATGTAAAGGTTCGAAAGGTAAATACACCTCCATCCAGCACATCAAAATAACTACTCTGATTCCAGGGAGGTATGTAGACATTGTAATAAGGTAAAAGGTAAAGGTTCCCCCGCACATGCGTGCTAGTCGTTTCCGACTCTAGGAGCCGGTGCTCATCTCCGTTTCAAAGCCAAAGAGCCAGTGCTTGTCCGAGGACGTCTCCGTGGTCATGTGGCCGGCATGACTAGACGCCAAAGGCGCACGGAACGCTGTTACCTTCCCACCGTAGTGGTCCCTATTTTCCTACTTGCATTTTTACGTGCTTTCGAATTGCTAGGTTGGCAGAAGCTGGGATGAGTAACAGGCACTCACTCTGTTACGCGGCATTTGGGATTCGACCTGCCAAACTACCGACCTTCTGATTGACAAGCTCAGCGTCCTAACCCACTGAGCCACCGCGTCCCTTAGACATTGTAATACTTACCATTAAAAAAGGAAGGAAGGAAGAACTATGCTTCTTGTTTGTAGCAATCGTCTTTGTGACAAAAGAAATAGAAGGAAATTGTGTGTGTGTGTGTGTGTGTATCTAAACTAAGAGTATAATTTCACTTAGGATTTACCTCAATGTAGATAGGCACATACACTCAAATTTAAATAATGAATGCATATTCCTCCTGTCTTGGATCTCCTCTTTCACTTTATGCAAAGCTGATTTTCATATCAAGATCCTTCCCATGTACATGTAGGGGAAAGATTAGATCATTTTGTAATTTTTTTAATGAACTATATTTAAACTTTTCTTTTTTAAAAATTCTATTAACAACATTGCTTAAATTATATTTATTTTTTTCAGTTACCATTTTGGTACTTTCCTGCTTGCTGTGGAAAGCCAAAAGTTTTGTATTATTTATTTATTTTGATTTATTATAAAACCTTACAAAATAGATAAATACAGGTAGTCCTCAACTTACAACTACAACTGAGCCCAAAATTTCTGTTGTTAAGTGAGACATTTGTTAAATGAGTTTTGCCCCACTTTATGACCTTTCTTGCCACACTTGCAGTTCATAAGTTAGTACTGTAACACGGTTGTGAAGTGAATCTGGCTTCCCTGTTGATGTTGCTTGTCAAAAAGTTGGAATAGATGATCATGTGACCTTGGGACACAGCAACGATCATAAGTATGAACCAGTTGCCAAGCATCTGAATTTTGATCACACGATCATGGGGATGCTGCAAAGGTCATAAGTGTGAAAAATGTTCATAAGTCACTTTTTTCAGTGCTGTTGTAACTTTGAAGGGTCACTAAATGAATTGTTATAAGTCAAGGACTATCTGTATTGTATAAATCATAAAATCAAATGAGATATAAAATATCAATAATATCCTAAATCCCGGCATAAAGCACAATAAGAATGGATAATAACAAATTTATTTTCATATATGGAACTAAAACAATTAGATAAATAGGTGCTAAAAAATTGCAGGAGAATTTTTAAAACCAAAAGACTGATCCTGATAATAAAGATACTGATTTTTTTTAAGGACAACATTGCACAGTTGGGCAGCTACTTCAAAAATCTTGTTTCACATAGCTGCCTTTTCCATTTCAGACTGAAATAAATATTTTCTCATCTTCTAGTGTTTACATTGCAATTATTTTGACTCAGTCTCAATATGAGCGTATGTTCTTCAATGCGTTTACTGTAGTTTTCGCTGTTCAGATATTAATGATATGTAATCATGGATAATAATCTATTTTACCATATGGCTAAATAAAATAAATATGCATTTGGATACACTGATAGCTGTGATATTTTTTCTCTTTTTTTGTTCTTACAAAACATTTGTCATTTTCATTCTATTTGCTACAAAAATTGGCAACTTCTAAAAAGACTCATGTTCTCCCTGTTTTGTATATATTGTACTCTGTATATTGTACTAAGCATCCCTAAAATTTACCAATTTATGCAGTGGTGGGATTCGGTATGTGAACAATCACTTCTCTGTGTGGATGCCACTTCCAGAAGTCCATTCTGGGCCTGGGCAACAAAAAATTAGCTACCGGTTTTGCTGAACTAGTGCGAACTGGCTGAATCCCACCACTGAATTTATGAAAGGGTGAACATCACATTGGTAGTTAATTAGTGTAGCCTCCATTTTTGGCCAGAGCTTAGATCTTTCTTTTGAATCTGAATCCAATCTAGTTCAGCAACTATAGAAGAATGATATTCCTGGTTGTATACCTCATGAGACAAAATTTCCAGGTCTTAATCAAATACTCCCTGGCTACAGCAGATGCAGTTTTACTTAATAGAATGACTCTTGATGCTTCCCTCATTGTCAATATACTGCTTTCTGCTCTTTTCTTATTTTACCAATTCTAAAAATTAATAGTAAGAACTAAATGCGGTGACAGAAACAAGAAAGATTAAAAATAAGTGCCAAAGTCTGCTTCAACTTCTAATTTTACAAAAATAAAAACTTCAAAAAGAAATTGCATCAAATGTAATATTATTATAAATTATGGGCAATTTACAAAATAAATTACAAGAAAATTGAGTAAACGTGTTTCTATTTATAATTTATTTTTCAGGCTGATAAACCTAATGAAGAAATATATGCTTGGTCTGAAACAAAACAAAAAGAAATACGTATGTCCAATGAAAAGACAAAACCACTTATTCCAGAGATATGTTTTATTTATAGCGAGGAAAATACTGAAAACTATCCATCCAATGGCTTTATTGAAGAAGATGGGACTAGTATGCTAATATCCTGTGCAAAATGTTGTGTACAGGTCCATGCAAGTATGTATCATAGCTTTACATTCCACTTTCATTTTGTTTGCATTGTTCAGCTAATCTTTGAGTAACTACTATAATTAATCAGTCATTATTCCTACAGGAGATGTAGGATGATATAGAAATCATTTGTATCAAAAAATGAAAGAGCCTAATACTGGTGAAATCAGAAAATGGGTTTAAATATTCTATACAGCAGAAATAGAGCATGATTTGAATAACTGAACGGTTGTGTTTGCAGGAATCTATAGTTCTACAACCTTGTTTTACACCATGACCTAAAAGCTTAGAACACTTAAGTGATTTGATTGAATCACAGCATTGATCATTACCCAGTACTGGCCCTTCATTATAGAACATTATTACTATTGTGATCAAATAGTAGTTTTTCTCCCATGGCAAGGGTATTGGATTACCGTATTTTTCGGACCATAAGACGCACCGGACCATAAGACGCACCCAGTTTTTAGAGCAGGAAAACAAGAAAAAATTCTTTCTCCTTCTCTCTCTCTCCCTCTCTTTCTCTCTCTTTCTCTCTTTCTCTCCCTCCCTCTCCCATTGTCCCTTCCTTCCTTCCTTCCTTCCTTCCTTCCTTCCTTCCTTCCTTCCTTCCTTCCCTCTTTGTCCTTCCCTCTCTGCATTAGAGCAGTACCCGCGGAGGTGGCCCTGCAGCCCAGCTTTCTCTTGCAGAAAGCAAGGTGAAATGGAGTGAGGGAGATTGCCAAAAATGCGAATCGGCCGATCTCGCGCTCCTGCAAACTCCCTCGCTCGGTTTCAGCTTCCCTTGCTACAAGAGAAAGCAAGCTGAAACAGAGTGAGGGAGATTGCCAGAAATGCGAATCGGCTGATCTCGCACTCCTGCAAACTCCCTTGCTCGGTTTCAGCTTCCCTTGCTACAAGAGAAAGCAGGCTGAAACGAGGCAGATTGCAGCAGCGCGAGATCAGCCGATTCGCATTCCTGGCAATTTCCCTCACTCCGTTTCAGCCTGCTTTCTCTTGTAGCAAGGGAAGCTGAAACCGAGTGAGGGAGAGTGCAGGAGCGTGAGATCGGCGTTTCTCAGCATGTGCCGATTCGTGCTCTACTTGCAGAGGTTGGGGCTGGCCATACGGATCACCTTCGGACCATAAGATGCACCCTCGTTTCCCCCCCCACTTTGGGGGGAAAAAAGTGCGTCTTATGGTCCGAAAAATACGGTAATAAGCAGGCTATCATAGTCAAAGAATTTTTGAAGAAAGCTGCTTTGAGGAATGAGAACTGTTGCTTTTATTTCAGCTGCATATTTTTGAGAAAATGCTTGTTCTTCACTTTCTTTAATCACAGCATACAAATCTTTTTTTTAATGGTTCAATTACATGTTACTGCTTTAGCTAGATAAATAACAAAGTGCAAAACCTGTCGTATCATTTTTGCTCTTTCCTTATAGGTTGTTATGGTATTCCTTCTCATGAAATCCACAATGGATGGCTTTGTTGTCGATGTAAAAGAGGAGCCTGGACAGCTGTAAGTTATGAACTTCCTTTAATTGTTCATAATCCCAACCAACTAATCTCCATATTATGTGTGACAATAAAACATAAACATATGTATCTCAGAATTGACAAATATTTATTTTATGAATTTAACATATTGTTTTAATTATTATTGTTTGGAATGAATTTTTGATATCATTTTGGTATATGGTAAATAAACCATATAAAAATTAAGAACAATTGGAAAAAATCCAAATACTGAATATCTTGATACTAATAATAATCAGAAATTGCTCTCATTATTTGTTGTTGCAATGTGGCTGATAGTCAACTAGTTCCAGACTGTAGCTAATTAACTGAGGCTTTTTGATACCATTCTTTTAAATTGCTGAGTACTGCACAAGTTATTCCAAGTTTGCATAATATTCCATCTAGAAAGATTAATGGACTGTCAATTATTTATTACCACTCTTTGTAGCTAGATGAACAGACTGAAATTTAAAATTGATAACAATGAAGGGTAAATACTTAAGTTCAAAGGTGCAAAGCAGTAGACTGAAATTCTTTGTTGAATATATATTATACAGGTAATTGGTATATAAAAGAATTATATAGAATATAATGCTGGTGATGACCTATAAAGCCCTAAATGGCGACGGTCCGGGATAAATAAATAAATTTGAGGGAACACCTGCTGCCAGCATCAAGCTCCCTTCGTCCAGTGCACTCCTACAGGGAGGGTCTTCTCAGGGTGCCTCCAGTTAAAGATTGCCGGCGGGTAACACCCAGGGGTAGGGCCTTCTCAGTGCGCGTGCCTGCCCTTTGGAACCAGCTGCCCGCGGAGCTTAGGACTGCCCCCGACCTCCGTTCATTCCGCCGGGACCTGAAGACCTGGCTCTTTGAGCTCTCTGGCCCAGCCTGAGAATTTTTTAATTTTTAATTTTAACTGGTTTTTTATTTTTCTCAGGGTTTCATTTAATCTTTTTAAATTTGTTTTTAACTTTTGTATTGATTTTCTTTTAAATATCCTGTAAACCGCCCTGAGTCCTTCGGGAAAGGGCAGTATATAAATCTAAATAAATAAATAAATAAATAAATAAATAAATAATGTACGCCTCAAAATAGCAATAATTTGAAATCTTTATTTTCTATTGAGATTTTAGTTTTATGATATTAAAGAAAGACATGTTTCTGATGTTCTTCTATTTTACAAATTATTTTATGTGGGATTTGGGGGAATGGTAATGTACTTTTAACGAAAATATTTATATCTTATGCTATGTTTATGCTTTCTGATGGCTGGGGTTGAATGGTTTCAAGATGCATACCTCTTACTCCTTGAATACATTTCCTATGTTGTTCCAGTATAAGTTTCTTTTCCTGCAAGAAATGCTGAATCTTTTTATAGTTTACTGATTTCCTCTAAAAATTAAGTTTATTTTTATGGTAAATTCAACTGAATGAACCCAATAACTAAAATCTTCAGAATAATTAAGTTGTAAGATTGTAGAAGATAAAACTACTGAAATTTGAGCCAACTTTCACATTTAGATATCAATTATTCAAAAATATATGTGTGCTACTGTATTATTTTTATTTTATAAGTGCTGATAAATTCAACATGTAGTACAGTAGTCCAGAATTTACCATTCAGTTTGTAAAAATTGGCATTTCTTTCCATCTAAAGCTATTGTAGCCCTTCCAGGTAAACCATACAGTAAACAGGGCTAGATGAAGTACCTCTACTTTATTACAAGGCTACATTCATACAAATTTGCAAGTCTGATGGTACAAACTTCCCACTGTCACTTTTAACCACTTGATCTATTAGGGCAGATCCTTCCTAAGTTTTTTTCTCTGACCATTAAGCCACTGAGGGCCTCCATGTCTCTGTTTCCTAGACAGCATATTTTCCCCTCATTCCCCAAGGTCGTCTATACATTACATTACAGCTATGAAATTATGCACGAAATTATATTTACCTGCTTGCTTATTTGGGTTTATCCCGTGCTTCATTCATGTGTGACTGTTAGTAGATAACATTCCCCCATCCAGTAATGAGATTAAAACACTAACTTTTTAAAAACAGCATTGCCTAAAAGTAACAAGAAACAACAAGCAGTACTATTCTTAGTGCAGGGGAGAAAATATTGCAACAGATCCCCAAGGCCCTCTAAAAAAGTGTTTTGAAAAGCCTTAATGGCCTATTGAAACTGTAACACTTTTGGATACAATCAGAGCTATGAGGAAATGCCCCAAGGGAAGGGGGCAATGACGAGAAAGGCTGTTCCTAAGGTCTCTCAGATCTGGGCGCTCAGTTAAAGATGGCAGAAGGCAGCCTCAAGATACCCAGATCCTGGGCTAAGTCGTTCCTCGTAAAAACTGAATACCTAAAACCACACTGGGCTACTTTATACTTTTAAAAACTAATTTATTTTGCTAATTGACTTTTGTATCTATAATTTTTCATAACATATTTGTATGTTATCTCTGATGTAACTGAAGAACTATCCTTTGTCCTACACCAGGGGTAGGCAACCTTGGCTCTTTTATGACTCGTGGAATTCAACTCCCAGAATTCCTGAGCCGCCTGGCTCAGGAATTCTGGGAGTTGAAGTCCACGAGTCATAAAAGAGCCAAGGTTGCCTACCCCTGTCCTACACAAATTAGGAAGAGAAGGATTAGTAAGTGAACTTTGCAATAAATAGTGACTGCCTCAGTCCTACTATGGAATATATTAATTTATTTATTTTTTAGGAAAAGAAGTAGACTGAACAGGTTGGCAGGGACAATAATTCCTTCCAGCTGTTGGTAAAGAACAAACAGAAGGTAGCAAATATGATGTGCATATTAACCAAGGCAGGCAAATAAAATGGCAAATGCCAATGTAGAACAGATTAATACAAAAACATTGATTCACACATACAGCTAATTCAGAGTTTGCTTGGTGAACTGCTATTAAAATGTTCCTAGAGTCCATTTCTGAATGTGTAATACGTTTTCGTTTTAGCAGGGTAGGCATTCTTTCCAGGCAAAATTGAATTTTTCTTCCCTTGTCGGTTATCCGAGAAAATTGTGAAAGGTTCCTTATCAGACAATCAGAAGTTCTGGGTCTTATGAAACTGCTTTTGTTACAGCTTCTGTAAGAGTTGTGGGTGGGTTTAGAAAGGAGGGGGAATGGTAGAAGTCAATCCCAAGAACTGACAGTGTGTCTTTTAAGTCAGAATGTAATTATCAGTTTAGTTCAGTAAATGGAGATAAACAGCCCTGCTGCTCTAACCAGAGTTTGTCAGTTTTATTTCAGCCAAGGAACTGACCTGGCACCTTTTAGCATTAGTAAGAATTACCATGAGTTTCATTGAGTAGGTAGCTCAGTAATGTTTAGAATGATGAGGGCTTCTCATCTAATAATACCTACACATAATGATACAGTCCTATGAATAGATAAATGTAAGAGTAGGTTTTAGTGCTGGAACCCAAAACTGAAGTCTAAAAATAAGCCTTGAGCAACTCTATGAACAACTGTTTTGCAACCTATGTTCCAGCAGAAAGTGAAACAAGTTAGTCATAGATCAGAAAATAGATCATTGTATTTGCTTGTAGAGCCATAAATTAGGCATCAGGCTTTCATCTGAGTTGCAGGGGATCAGGCAGTAACACTGAAGTAAAAGTCTAATTACAGAAGTCAAGCTTCAGTGCAGAGGTAGGTGCAGTTGCTGGAACCAGTCCAATAGTCAAGAATTCATGCAACATGCATAATTCATATAACATCCAACATCTTCTGATGTTGCAAATGTTCCTACAAAGTATCTCACCTCAGTAGGGCCCTTAATATTCAAGAATTCTTTACTACTAGAGTCAGACAAGGAAAAACATCAGGTGTTTCCATTGCAAGTGATTATTCCTTTGCTTTGCTATCATCTTAACCTCTATACATGCTACTGGCATTCTCAAAACTTGGGAGGCCTTCCTCCAACTCCAGGTCAGGGTCCTCTATATCAGAGAGAGGGGAAGGCAGCATCTGTATTGGTTCTTCTTTGGTTGACATTGGAGCTGAGGTTATTTTTTTCCCCCCTGAGTTATATTCATTCCAGGAAAAGCAGCTGCCCACCATCTCACCCAATCATTAGTTCTGATAATTTATCAATCTGTCTACTTTATCCATTCTGTTTTCGTTAATCCTGCTAAATGTTATAATTTTGTAGTCAGTCATCCAATTGAATCACATGTCCAAAATGTATGAATTTCTGCTTGCTGATCATCTCAAGCAAGCAATGGTTCTTTCATCCAGATCAACCAATTGATTCTTCCTGCAATCCATGCTGTTACTTTCAGTAATTGTCACTAAATCCCTAATATGAAGGCAATTGCATTCTGTTTCTTACCCTTTTGCAATAACCAGGTTTAACTGCCACATGTTAACAGAGATGGGAAACTATTGCTTTAACAATTTTGATCTTGACTCCCAAATATCTTTTTCAATGACTTTGTCTCTAGGATTTATCTTTACTTCTCCTGCATATTGTCTACCTTTTTTCCCCTGAGTATGGAGATAATAAAAGGTAAAGGTAAAGGTTTCCCCTGTTCAGTCATGTCCAACTCTGGGGGGAGGTGCTCATCTCTGTTTCTTAGCCAAGGGAGCCAGCGTTATCCAAAGACACTTCCATGGGCATGTGGTCAGCATGACTATATGCTGAGGTGCACGGAATGCGGTTATGGTCCCACCAAAGTGGTACCTATCTATCTACTCGCATTTGCATGCTTTTGAACTGCTAGTTGAGCAGGAGCTGCGACAAGTAACGGGAGCTTACCCAGTTGTGTTCAGGTCTTAAATCCGGACTGTCAGCTTTCCAGCTAACAAGCTCAGCATTTTTAATACTGACTTTACTTCTCCTGCACATTTTCTACCTTTATTACCGAGCCCAGAGATAGTCCAATCTACCATTTTCATGTGTTTACCCTCTGTTTCACTAATTGTTCTGATCAGTGCTTTTTTTGTCAAAGAAAAAGGTGCCGGAACTCACACATGTCATACAACCCGCCTTGCCTACCCTACAAGGTTCCATCCAAAAAAGGTGCCGGAACTCCGTTCTGAGCGTTCTATGACAAAAAAAGCCCAGGTTCTGATTAATATTATCTTTCTTGTCTTAAAATTTTGCCTCAGGTATCATTTATGATTTACTCTTTATTAGTCTCTAATTGCAAGTATCCTTTTAATTTCTCACGTTTTTAAAACATTTTATTTTTCTTCCCTTTTTAAAAAATGTATTGGCATTCATTATCAAAATATCTTTATCTTTTTTTTGCATGGTGTTGAAAACCTGTTGTGTTCAGTCCTTGTATATCCATTTTGTTGTCCAAGGATTTCTCCATCTTTTTTGGGGGAAAGTGGCTTTTCTTGTTATAAAATCTATTTTGATCTTTTCCGTGAAATTTTGGGTGGACTTCTCTGGCATACCTCCTCCCTTTATTTTTCTAAAATATTTGATATATTTAATAATTCATGATTGGTTCCATAATAAACACTAGAAGTATTCTGCTGGACTGGATTGTATTTTTCTGCCTTCTATTTTGAATTATTCATTGATCTGATTCCACTGTTACCCATATGGTAATGTCCAGTGTGGAGCTTGCTTTTCTGTTGCTTGAAGCAGGTATTAGCAGTGAACATAAGCATTCTCTTTGCAACACTCAATTGACAATGTCTACTTCTTCAGTTTCTCTAGCTTTCGTATCCTAGTTATGCAAAGTACTACGCTCTTTCTAAATGGTATTTGGCACATGTTCTAATCTGCCATAAAATTCTTCAGTTTGTATTTACGATTGTATTTTGAAGAGAAATAATTTAAAATAATGTTAATGCTCACTAGATACTGTATATATACAGTATATTACAGTATATGTGGTATGTAGAATGAAATACAGTTATAAAACAGTTTCTAGTCCATACCACCTTTCCCCTCTTTTTTAGTTCTTTTTTTAGAAGACCCCTAAAAAGATATTTATGAATAAATCCCTTAACTACCTATAGTCATCCCTACAGCCTTTCCTTTTGGCAGTACTCACAATGACTCAATTCTTGCATCATTCAAGACATTTCCCACCCCTTCAAATGATTTTGTGCATTTTTATTTATTTATTTATTTTTGCACTGTTTACTATGTGTCTGCTAATAGTTACTGAAGAAGACAAAGAATTCTGTATTACCCACCTTTGGAGGTGGGGGCTAATTTAAAGAAAATCAAGAAGGGAAAAGAATGGCCCTGCTTTGTCTGGAGAATAAAAGAACCAAGAAGTTTAATAATTCATCTGCCCTGTTCTTGAAAGTGAAACTATATTCACCCATAGCTTCTTGATTGAGAGGAATGCCTCATTAATCTTAAACGTTTTTGAGCAGAAACTACTAATAAAGTCAGGAAGAATAATGACTAACAATTCAGGGAAGAAGGCATCCTGTACAGTACGTAGTCCTGAATTTATTCTTCTGGCAGTCCGTTCAGACACGAATGCCTTCATTTTATTTATAAGGCTAAATGGGAAGATAAGAATTCTAACAGTTTATGTTAAAGATTGAAAATCAGTAAATGTGTATAAATTAAACAACAGTTTTCTACGGTTTTCTCATTCATACTAAAATATTTATTTTCTTCATAATTCTGAGCAGCAAATGTATAATGGAGAATATAAACTGGAAGTCTATAGCTCATAACATATGTACTGCAGGATGTACTGCAATTCCATATTGACCTTAGCTAAAGTGGGTTCCATTTAACTAGCTATGCATGCTTCTGAAGAAATGCATATTATCTGGTATATTCCCAAAAAAAATCACTGAGGAAGGGATGGTTGGTACTTCCTCTTATTAAGTGCAGTTTGAAAGTGTGTGTGGATGTTTGTTTGTTTTTCCTGCTTGTTGAATAATCATCTCAGGTTTCTCCTATATAAGGATTCTGTTCTCTTTTAAATCTAGCTTGGGACAGCTATGATTGCTTACCTGTTTTCTAATGCTCTGTTGTTGTCCTTTTAACAGTTGCATCATTGCAGCTTTGTTGTGTTTGCGTGAGTTCTTTTGAGTTGCTTTGCCCACAACTCCTGGAGTTTTCTTCCCTCCTGCCAATTATGAATATGAAGCTATCATTTCCTATTCAAATGTTAAGCACAAAAAGGAATATTCCTTCCTTCCTTCCTTCCTTCCTTCCTTCCTTCCTTCCTTCCTTCCTTCCTTCCTTCCTTCCTTCCTTCCTTCCGTGTTTCTGTGGAATAGGGCTAAAGGTCTTTTGTTTCTCAAGGATCTGGAGTGGCTCAGCAGTCTACTCTTTATACTCTTCCCCTTGTCAGCTGGGGGAATACTGATTGGCCTAAGCATGTTCTCAGCATTTTGAGGCTGGTAAAAGTGAAGATGATTGCAAATTGGCTTCCAATGTTGATTGAGGGGAGTGGAAACATTTCGTATGGAAGTGTCTTTTATTTATGTATTTCTCACCTTTTTGACCCCCCAAAGCTTAACTGATGACACAATTGAATACTTTTTTTGGGGGTGGGGGGGAAATGTAAGATTATTTTGTACGCGTAATCCTGGTAAGAAAGACTTGCATTCTAAACACATTTAACTTTTCTTAATTTAGGGGCATATGTTAAAATATTTTTTTAGGGGAAAAGTTACAATTTTTTTCACTTTCACTTTTTTTGTTTAAAGTCTGTATATGAAATTGGGGAGGAGGGAAGGCTGAATGCCAAAAACGTTTTGGAATACACCTTTGGCTGTCTATTTGGCAAGGAAATACAGACATTCTGTTTTCTCCTGAGACTTCTTTGTATACAATTTTAGTAATATATATTATAAATAAAAATCTCTGACAGTGTTAAATTTATCTAGCTGAGATGGATAAACATACCACAATATCTAACAGAGAGTCCAGTTTACAAGCTATGCTTGCTGTAGTTTTAACAGTGACAGAATTTTCGTAAAGCAAACATGCTGAGAAATATGTCTTGCTAGTTCTAAAATGTGAATATTCAGCATTATTTCATTTAAAAAACGACTACTCATTCAATTCTTCAACCATACTATTTTTGTCAATTTATTTAGAGAATTTTTCTAGTTTGAGTGAAATCATTAAACTGAGTCTAAATTTGAGATGTACTTGACAAGGATTGGGGAGTGAAAGACTTAAGGAAAGATCTGTATTAAAATAGAAAATAGAATTGACTGCTATGATGCTGTAAAATTGAAATTTGGCTTAACAAATATGGAGATCTCCATAATCACATTTATTAAAAGAGGTTCTACATAACTTGGCAATTTACCAATAATCCCCCATATTGTCCTTTCCCTCAATTCAAATGCTGGAAGCCACGTTATTGCCTTTCCTCCCCAAGCATCTTTGTCCATGAAACAAACACAAATTATTTCATTTTCCATAACCCTGACATGTCTTATTTTCCTCCCTCTCCAGCCTAATCCTGTTTTATTTCTCAAACCTAAAGGACAGATTCAGGAAAATACCCCTGTGCAACAAAATATTAATATTTATATTGAAAGATTAGTATTGCATTAAGAACTAATACTAATTCCTGCTTGAGCTAGCATTGGACCACTGTGGAACAGAAACTAAGAAGAAACTTAACTGATAAAGATACTTGAAATATTGATGGGAAATCAAACTTTTAACAAGAGCACAAAAACAGGATATTGATTTATGAATTGATATTATTGTTATTTGTATAACATGATGAAGATGCTTATAGCTAACTTTGAATACATTAGTGGTGCCAAAATTGTAACTGTGTAATGAGGGGAAAATGGAAAAAATATGGGGAAGAAAAGAGTATCAGGGAAAAAATACTGGATTGTGCAGTACTGTCAAGTAATCTAGCATTATTGGGTGTCTTCTCCCCAAAAACGTTTCTTTGTCAATGACATCCTTTTTAGGTTTCATGCTGCAACTGGTATTTACTTGCTGACATTCTATCTCAGAGGTAGTCTAGCAATGAGATGGAGGCTCCAGTGTGAGGACAGGCCCTAATCAAATAATAGGATAGGATGGGATGGGATGGGATAGAATAGAATAGAATAGAATAGAATAGAATAGAAATTCTTTATTGACCAAGTATGATTGGAAATACAAGGAATTTGTCTCTGGTGCATAAGCTCAGTGTATATACAAACAGCAACAAGTGATAAGTCATAGATAAATGATAAATCATAAGATACAATCATAAATCATAAGATAGAAACAACAACTGATAGATCATAATCTACCAATAGAAGAAGGTAGAGGGAAAGATGAGAGGTGAGAAACATGAGGAGATGAGAAGATGGAAAAGATCAGAAGAATTATAGCAATACAGCCTACTACAAATATCTTTTGGCATAAGGCAATGCTGTGGGAGTTAGGTGTTTAGCAGAGTGATGGCCTGGGGTGGGGGTGGGGAAACTGTCCTTATGTCTAGTCATTCTGGTGTGCAATGCCCTGTAGTGCCGTCTTGAGGGGAGAAGTTGAAACAGTTTATTTCTAGGATGTGAAGGGTCTGTAGATATTTTGTCAGCCCTCTTTCTGGTTTGTGCAGTGTAGAAGTCCTCAGTGGAAGGCAGACTGATTGCAGTTATTTTTTCTGCAGTCCTAACTATTCATGAAAGTCTGTACTTTTCCTGTTTGGATTCTTTGCCAAACCAGACAGTTATTGAGGTACAAATGACAGACTCAATAATTCCTCTGTAGAACTGTACCAGTAGATCCTTAGGCAATCTGAACTTTCTGAATTGATGCAAGAAGAACATTAAGTATGATTCCATTAACTGTAATATTTCATTTCATTTCATTTCATTTATTGGATTTCTATACCGCCCTTCTCCCTAGGGACTCAGGGCGGTTCACAGGGCATATATAAATAGGTATACAAAAATTAAAAGAAAATTAAACCGTGCCCAATTAAAATACAGCAATAGTAAAATAATAAAACCAATTAAAAAACCCATATTCCCCTTCAGGCCAGACCAGCTAACTCAAACAAGTGGGTCTTCAACCCGCGACGGAAGGATCGGAAGTCCGATGCCATCTGGAGCTCAACCGGCAGTTGGTTCCATAGTGCCGGGGCACCCACAGAGAAGGCCCTCCCCCTGGGGGCCACCAGTCGACATTCCCTGACTGGAGGCACCCTGAGGAGGCCCTCTCTGTGGGCACGCACAGGGCGGAGGGGAGTTGACGCCGGCAGCAGGTGGTCCTCGAGGTATCCCGGACCCATGCCATGTAAGGACTTAAAGATCATAACCAAGACCTTGAACCTCACCCGGAAGACAACTGGTAACCAATGCAGCTCGCGGAGCAAAGGTGTAACATGGGAGTACCGGGAAACTCCCAAGACAACTCTCGCGGCCGCATTCTGTACCAGTTGGAGCCTCCGAGTGGTCTTCAAGGGAAGCCCCATGTAGAGAGCATTACAATAGTCTAGGCGAGAGGTCACGAGCGCATGAGTGACCATACACAGGGCATCCCGGTCCAGATAGGGCCGCAACTGGCGCACCAGGTGAACCTGGGCGAAAGCCCCCCTAGTCACGGCTACTATATGGTCTTCCAGGGTAAGTCGTGAGTCTAGGAGGACTCCCAAGTTGCGAGCCCTATCCACGGGGGGTAAGAGCTCACCCCCCATAGAAAGCGGTGGAACATTTTGAATGTCCCGGGATGCCGGAATGTATAGCCACTCAGTCTTGTCAGGGTTGAGTTGAAGTCTGTTCCTCCCCATCCAGACCCGAACCGCCTCCAGGCAACGGGACATCACAGCGAGGGCATCACTGGGGTGGTTTGGGGTCGAAATGAAAAGTTGGGTATCATCAGCATATTGATGATACCCAACTCCAAAACCACGAATGATCTCACCCAGCGGTTTCATGTAGATGTTGAACAGGAGAGGCGAGAGAACCGACCCCTGAGGAACTCCACAAACGAGAGACCTAGGGGCCGATCTCTGCCCCCCTGCCAACACCGACTGCGAGCGACCCAGGAGATAGGAGGAGAACCACTGAAGAACTGTGTCTCCCACTCCCAATCCTCTGAGACGAGTCCCAAAACTCGGGCCCGTCATAGAGGTTAAGAGTGTTTAAGGAGGCGGGTCGCATCCAGGAGAGGGGGGCACCCCTGAGGGCATACAAGTCCGTGCTGGTGTATTGTCGCATGAGTCTAGCAAGTCCAGGATAGGCATCCCATTAGTTATGTCCATGGGAGGATCGAAACATGGAGACAGATATCTGGGTCCCCACCCAACTACACTGCCACTCAGTCGGGTGCCCCCAGAGACAGGCCGCCCCCCGCCCTCTCACGACGGGTTGCAACTCTGTTCCTGGGGGTGGACCAGATATCCTCTGGGTAGGCAAACCCCATAGAGCTCCCACCTCTATGGGGCTGCAAATGGAAAAGTCAGGCCACTCTCCCACCGTGGCCGGTACCCAGGTGTGTCCAAAATCCAAGGTTTAGGTTTTAGGTTTTATTTAATTTGTATACCGCCCTTCTCCCTAGGGACTCAGGGCGGTTCACAGGGCATATATAAATAACAATACAAAAGTTAAAAAAGATTAAACCAATGCCCAGTTAAAAACAATAATACAATTCTAAAACAACAATTTAAAACCCATAATCCCCCGTCAGGCCAGACCAGCTAATTCAAATAAATGGGTCTTCAGGCCACGACGGAAAGTTCGGAGGTCTGATGCCATCCGGAGCTCCACCGGCAGTTGGTTCCATAATGCTGGAGCGCCCACAGAGAAGGCTCTCCCCCTGGGGGCCACCAGTCGGCATTCCCTGACTGGAGGCACCCTGAGGAGGCCCTCTCTGTGGGCACGCACAGGGCGGAGGGGAGTTGACGCCGGCAGCAGGTGGTCCCCAAGGTAACCCGGACCCATGCCATGTAAGGACTTAAAGATCATAACCAAGACCTTGAACCTCACCCAGAAGACAACTGGTAACCAATGCAGCTCGCGGAGCAAAGTAGTCAAGGCGAGAGGTCACGAGCGCAAGGGGAGGGGGGGGGTAGGCAGGAAGATGATAAGTATATATGTCCAAGGCAAAAAGGGTAGGCAGGCCAGGATAGTAGAGATGGTCAAAGTCGCCGTCGTTGCTGCAGAAGCAGTCCAAAGGCGGTGCAGGAACCACATCATCTTTGCTCCATTAAGATGACCCGCGGTCATCTTCTCCGCCGCTAAACGGCCCGAAGACGCCGTCGCCGCCAAGATGACTGACAGTCGCCCTCTCCACCGCCAAAACGGCCCGAGGGCAACACCGCCGCCGAAAGCAGCCCGAGGTGACCTGGGGCAACATGGGGACCCCACCGCCGGCAAGAGGGCCAAAAGCCCAAAAAGCGGCAAAGCCAGCCACCGGCCACCGCGAACGGGCCACACAGTCCCAGGAACGTCGGTGCCGCCGAAAGCAGTTCGAAAGCAGGCCCCAAAAACGTCCCACCAGCTGTTGGCCGCCGAGAACGGCCAGAACACACCACCTTCGCCGTCGCCACCAAACGCGAGCCGCCGCCGCCACCAAGCGTAATATCCATCTTTCTCCAATTAAAAGTTCATTAAAATTATATTTAAAAAGATTTTTTTAAAACCACAAACAGCAATATCTATGTAGTTTTCCCGCTTGAATGATTTCCCTTCAACATATAGTCTCATTTAATTACCAGTCTCTTAATGACTGTTCAAAGTTACGTTGTATCATAAGTACCAAAAAGGTACTTATGACCTGCCTATGATTACAACTGTGGCACCATCCCCTCTCCCCTGGTCCACATGTTCTCAGCTCACCTTTATGACTTGGTGCAGCATTCAGCAGTCGCGTGACTGCAGTTTGTAGCATTTTATTTTACCAGTTTAACAACTGTAATAGCCACAGTGATTCACTTTATAACCATTGCAAAAGTGGTTCTGAAATCAAGTCAGGTCATGTGGTAACATGCTTAGTGACTGCACTGACCTACAACAGAAATTCCAGGCTCAATTGGGGTAGTTACGTAAGTGAGGACAACCTGTGTCATTAACCTTGTACCTGCCGGCCTTTGGAAAGGCAATCCAAAACCTGGTTGTTTCCTCAGGCCTTTTGATCAAAATGAGCAGAGATGTTTCTGGGTGCCATGTATTGTTTTAGTTGATTTTTAATTGTATGTGTTGTTTTCTTTTGCATTTGTTGCTTGATTATTTTGTACACTGCCCAGAGTCACACTGATTGAGTTGGATGGTACATGTTCCAAATAAGCAGCAGGGAAAAATGATTGCATATTTGTGAAACTAACAGTTTGAAAGCCTGCACTGGAAAAATTAGTGTAACTAACAGTGACATTAAAGAAATTTACACTTTTAAAAAGCTGGTCTACAATTTATGTTAATGTCTATGCAAATTAGGGGAAGATTCATATAAAATCTTCCTCTGTTAGGGATGTTGGAAACAAAATTTCAGATATGCCCACAGATTTTTTTAAAAAAAATCTGTTTAGAAACCTGGATAGAACATGCCCTCTAAACATAGATAATAAAATGGATTTAATTTTTACTGGCACTAAGTGCTAGTGATGACATAGCTCTTTTTCTTGGTATCAAAATCCAAAGATGTTTTTAAAATGGTAAATGAATGTCCATTGGTAATGGTATGAATAATGCCATTTATGGCAAATGAGACAAAATTACTGTTGATAGGGACACCAAGGAATTGGAATTCAGGCTGCACTAAACAAACCCCTTTTCTTGAAAATATTGTTTCAGGGTACTCCTGGATTCATTTCTGAACTTGAATACTCAAGTTTTGACTGAGGCTTAGATTGCATTGTTATGCTTAACCATAATGTATTCCCAAGAGTGCCAGATCTTGCAGATCGATCAATTACATAATTATGTTTAGTTTAATTTAAATTTAAATTTATCAATTGAATTATGTTTTGGAATCCTCTCTACTGCAATTTGAAAAGTTCAGAAATTCCAGAATGCTGTATAGAAACAATTGACTGTAGCCAGTCATGCATATGACTCTATTCTTTTAAAAAAGCTACTTGAAAGAAGTGCTTTGCAATACATAGAAATGCATAGGAACCATATCTGGTTCATAAAGCAGCTTCATTGTTTGCAAAGCTGAAGCAGTTGCTTTGAAAGCTGCTCCTACCTGTGTCCACTTCATGCCATGCATAACTAGCTACCATCCATTTTCAGACATGATTCAGAGTGTTGGAGTGCTGGCTGTCATGTATAAAGACCCAAATTGGTACTATATGACAAAGTCTAGTAAAAATAAAAAGAGTCCCTCCCAGGCCTGGGAATTCTTTTGCAAAAAAGGTCAGAATATGATTCAAAAGCATTTTATTTCATCAGATGTTGTACATAAATGGATTTTGGCTGTTCAGTTTGGAAGTTTCACTTTTTTTGGTTTTGCTTTGTTTGCACTTAAATATGTAAGTGGAAATCGAAATACTTTATTATGGTCATTAACCTGCATAAGGGAATTGGCATTCAAAATTAGTATTCAAAATTAAATTGACAATATCAGGGTAATTAAGAAAGGTAAATGCAAAGAAAGAATTTTGGCTAAAAACTATATTAAATAAAAAAACATTGTTGCTTGCTTAGGCTACATATGTGTAACAAAAGAGAAAAGAGATTAAAATTAGCAATATGTGTAGCATAAACTTTGAATTCGCGAAGTATAAAATGGATACAAATATAAAAAATAGATAAAACAATAAAATTATCCTAAAAGGATTAGAGAATTAACAATATAGGGGAAGAATTTGAATTCATGTTTAATCATATTCCTCCCTAGCCATTCTGTAGACACCTTGTAGAGCCTTGGTGGAGCAGTGGGCTAATGCCTCCTTAAGTAACACCAGCTGCCTGCAATTAGTGCAGGTTCGCATCCCACCAGGCTCAAGGTTGACTCAGCCTTCCATCCTTCCGAGGTAGGTAAAATGAGGACCCAGATTGTTGGGGGCAATAAGCTGACTTTGTAATAATGCCTCTTGGGGGGGGGGCGAAAGCCCTAATAAGCAGGCATATACATAGAATGAAGGCTACTGCTAAGCTTGTAAGCCGCCCTGAGTCTTCGGAGAAGGGCGGGATATAAATGGAATTAAATAAATAAATAAATAAATAAATAAAAATAATTGCTTTAAGAGCCAATTGTTGGTAGAAAAACAAATTTAAATACAACTTTAAGTGAGATTTGCTTTTAATGTTTCCCTGCTAAATGTAGATTATAAAATGGAACATTCAGCACCCTTATCAAGAAAACACAAATACTAAAATCCTGACCTTACTGAACTTGTTAACAGTTTTTTGTAGAACCCATGTCAATGTTTTAATCTTCAATCTAAATGTATTCATTATTTTAATTTTTGTGAGTCCCTCTCATAGTCTATTGTGTTTAATCTCTGCAGTTTGCTATTAAAGATGGTTAAAGATAGGTGAAAATAGTTTTCAAACAAATTGGTTTTTTTTCTTCCAAATGCTGATATGAAACTTGCTACATTTTAAACAAATGATTTTAGGCAACATTATAAGATACCAGGATGTACCTTAATGCAGAGGTCCCCAACATTTTGGGCACCAGGGAATGGTTCTGTGGAGAGAGGATTTTTTGTGGATCGGAGGGGGTGTGGTTTTGTGTGCTGCCTGCATCCTGCAGATGGGGCTTCGCTTGTTTGCACAGACCGATTTCTGGCATGACACGGACTGGTGCCGGTCCACGGACCGGGGCTGGGGACCCCTGTCTTAGTGTCTTAACATACTTTTAGTAGAATGAAATCAATGGGAAAAAATGAGGCTGGCACTCTTATATTTTCTAAGAATTATTTCAACTATTTAAGTAAAAATAGGAACTTGTAATTTTGCCATATTGTAGCCACAGATGCAAAGCACTTAGAAGGAAGGACACTCCATTCCTCCCCCCCCCCAAAGCACAGAGTACTGCTCATATAGGAATGATTTGTCTTGACAATGATTTCTGATTTTTTCCCCTCATTCAGCCACCCGAAGAATAATTGACAAAAAAAGATAAATCAATTTACTGTGAGAATTATACTTGCCTCTTTTTTGTTCATTTTAATAGACTCTCTTCACATTTACACTCCATAAGATTCATAGCTTTTAATGAGACTATTTAAATTGAAGATTATGTTCAGATGTAATCACTATAGCATGTGCTTGATGAGGAAATAACCTTCTGACCTGATCAGATAAGATGTGCTTGTAGAGAAAATGAAATCTAGTCTGCAGCACTTGTCTGGGGGCACATCTTTTAAGAACACTTATCTAACAGTGATAGCAATTACTAAGGTCACAGCTTTTTGTCAGGAGCAGCAGAGGTAGGTTGCCTTATATACCATTATCCAGATACCTAATCTGATAGTTTGCCTTGCATGTGTACTAAATGACTTCCGTTATTATACTAGTCAACCAGAATCAAACTCAATCAATCCACCTTTAACCTGCCTTGGCTGGTACTGACCCATTGATTTTGCTTTCCTGAAAACAATTCCCAGGTTCCCAAAATATAGATTGTAGCCCAGTATGATCTAAGTTCATAGCATTTGCCTAGCTAGCTGATCGCAATTGTATATTCCTGATGAGATTAGTAATATGCTAATTTTGCATTTTATGTTATTAATATATATTTTTGTAGTATTATCACATTTCATTTTGAACCTTCTAAGGTAGGGGTGTCAAACTCCTGGCCTGCAGGCTGGATGCGTCATGCCGAAACCGCACCCACCCAATTGCCAGCAATGGAAAAAAAAAGTCACAATACATCGTGACACGTTCTGTGACGTTGCGAGTTTGACATCCCTGTTCTAAGGCAAAGCCTTTTTGTAGAAATCTTCTCTCAAGTATTCAGAAACAGCCACATGTATTCATTTTTCTCATACCTTCTCCCAATAATTATACTAAGGGCAAGAGTAAATTTTACTATTAAATGTCTCTCTCTTTGTCTGTCTTTGTTAGGAAGAGGCCAAATTGTAAATTATTGTGCTTATTGGTACACTCATTCTTGTGGCTGAATGATTAGTTCTTGCAATCTATGGGAGGGGTCCCCAACCCCCAGTCTGGGCTGCAGCATGCCAGCAACCAGTCTGCACAAACAACCAAAGCACCATCCGTGGGATGCAGGCAGCACACAAAACCATGCACACTCCGGTTCATGGAAAAACCTTTCTCCACGGAACTGATCCCTGGTGCCCAAAAGGTTGGGGACCTCTGATCTATGGTATTCTCCAACAATTAAAAACTTTTCTTTTTCATTTAACCTTTCTGAGGGTCCTCCTTTCACAGCCATGTTACAACTGGGAAAACCCTAGTCAATAACAATATACCTTTGTTGTTCGTGAATATTTTTTAATTTTGCTGTATATTATTATTCACTTACTGCTTGTTCATGACAGCAGATTCATTAGTCACTATTTGATTGTCTTTTGATCCCTTGCCATTACAATTCTCTTTATATGCATATGTGTTTCCCAGACAATCTTTCATTTATATCAGGAGTTCTGAACTGCAGGTGCTTGCACCCTCTGTGGGTGCAAGATGATATCCCAGGGGGTGTGAAAACTTGGGTTTAGAAGTTTCAAAATTATAATGTATATGCATAATTCATTGCTGTTATTTCAAACCTTTGTAAGGGGTGCGAGAATATATCAGAAACGTTCTAGGGGTGTGTGGTAAAAGGTTAGGAACCGCTGATTTATATCATTGAACACCTGTGTTATATATGCGTGTTTATTATTAAGGTTTACCAGTCCAGCATTCACATACTACATAAAAGAATAGTGAAATAAATTTAATTGTTTTTTTTTAAAAGGTGGGGGGAGAAGAATCTTATTGTATTGTTCTCTGTTGAGAATTATTACCAAGCTTGTGCAGTTTGATATCACTGTTTTATGTGATAATGCCATCTTTCTTTGCCTATTTCTCTAAGACAGCTTGCTAATCACATGTTGATTGATTGATTATGTGCAATCAAGTCATTTCTTTAAGTGATAAAGCAGCATGTGATACTGAGCACCATGTTATAAAGCAAGGATCCGCAAACCCAGGGTAGGTGGCAAGATCCTCCAAGCCATCTTTATGCTTAGAATGAAGTACATCATTGAGCATTACCACAGAAATGCTTTCTGTAGATTTTATTAATTTACAAGACAAAGAACAGTTTTTCCATAAATACATGGGAAAGTATAAAGTATATAAGTATATATGAGTACATGAGTATAAAGTATCAAAGTACTTTATGTTTGATTTATAAATATTAAGATAGTAAAATAGGACGGGAGATTTTTACAAATACTAAGACATCAGGTATTTTAGGAGCAGCAAGCGACAAAGTATGAAGCTTCTTTCATTTATCTTGGCACTTTTGGGTGGTATATTTCTCATTAATTTTATACAGTATTGACTTATTTGGCAGGCTAGAGAATTTGCTAATACAGGTTGTCCTTGACTTACAACACTTTGTTTAGTGACCATTCGAAGTTACAATGGTACTGAAAAAAAGACTTATGACCATTTTTCACACTTACGCCCATTACAGCATCCCCGTAGTCACATGACCAAAATTCAGATGCTTGGCAACTGACTCATATTTATGACAGTTGCAGTGTCCCAAGTTCATCTTTTGCAACCTTCTAACAAGCAAAGTCAATGGGAAGCCAGATTCACTTAATAGCCATGTTACTAACTTAACAAGTGCAATGATTCACTTAATAACTCTGGCAAAAAAGGTTGTAAAATGGGGTAAAACTCACTTAATAAATGTCTTACTTAGCAGCATAACCTTTAAGCTTAATTGTGGTTGTAAGTCAAGGACTACCTGTAAACCAATTTAATGGTTCTGTACACATTAAGGAATGGATATGGAGATGGTTGACAGTCTATTTTGCCTTTAGATCTATCCATGTATGGAATGATTTGTAACCACACAATATAGGTTAAGATGAGATTATTATTATTATTATTATTTTCAATTAATATCTTGCCTTTCTGCCCAAGAGAGAAGATGTTGCATTTATTTTCTTTGTTATATCTGAACATTAGTGCTTATCCTGCTTCCATTCCCCAATTCCTTTAAATCCCAGTGAACTCCAAGGTCAAGTGGAGCATTAAATATGGGTTTACTCTAGTGTTTTTATATAGAAAGGAAAGTATTGCCAGTTTCCATTAATAATGGAACTGCTGTATTTTTGTGATATTTACTATCAAGACAGCTAACAAAGTCAAGAATCACATCAGTGACACACTTATCCTTAATGTAATAACTAATTGAGATCTCTCACAAACTTTCAACAAAGACATTTTTCAAAATGCTTGTTTCTTTTGCAATGAAGGAAATTCAGTTTATTCCTTTATTCCTATTCTGATTATGGCATGAACTAGAGGTTTATATCTTTTATTACGCTGAAACTTTTTCTAGCCTTGTGTCTACGGGGAAATCCTTTTTCTCTTAGTCACTCATTAAGTAAGTCCTTTGAATCTATGCCTATTTGATGGTTACATCTTGTGTTTCAAAAAACAGCATTTTTAATAGTTATAGTCAATTTCTGCAAGATCTATGAGTTTGATGCTATCCAGGCTGATTTATGTCCAGTTTTTTTCATAAGGAGAAGGCATTGTTTAACCTCAATACATTTTGTTCATGCGAAAGGTGGTATCCAGACTATATTTGAGATGGTACTTGATTTTCCTGGTTATATTTTTTTGACTTCCTTAGAGACTTCCTTTATCTCTCCAGCATTCATCAGACATTATCCTTTTATTTTCAGTGGATTACCAGTATTTTCAGAAGCATTATATAAGACGGGCACTATTAGATGTTTGGACTAAAATTAAAAAAAATAATTACATAAAAATTCCCAATTGGATATCGACATTGGAGATATTTATGCACCCAAAATTTATGAATTTAGGAAAGGTAATTACATATGAAGACATTTTATATGAAAGTGGAGAATTGAAAACAAGGGAAAAAAGTTTAGAAGATGGCATAGAGCTAGAATGGTGGGCATATCTGCAAATACAATCACGATACAGAAAGGATAAAAAAGAACCCTGGATAAAATTAAAACGCACAGAATTAGATAAAATTCTATTAGGAACAGAAGATAAAATGATAAGATATATCAATATTTATTAGAACAAGACACGCTAGAAGAACAAGTAAAAGTCACAATGCTAATTTGGAGCAAAAATTTTGGCTACAGTATCGATCTAGATAATTGGCAATTATTATGGGATAGGAAAAAGGGACGCGGTGGCTCAGTGGGTTAGGACGCTGAGCTTGTCTATCAGAAGGTCGGCAGTTTGGTGGGTCAAATCCCAAGTACCGCGTAACACAGTGAGTGCCTGTTACTCTTCCCAGCTTCTGCCAACCTAGCAGTTCGAAAGCACGTAAAAATGCAAGTAGAAAAATAGGAACCACTACGGTGGGAAGGTAACAGCGTTCCGTGCACCTTTGGCGTCTAGTCATGCCGGCCACATGACCATGGAGACGTCCTCAGACAAGTGCTGGCTCTTCGCCTTTGAAACAGAGATGAGCACCGGCCCCTAGAGTTGGAAACGACTAGCATGCATGTGCGGGGGAACCTTATGGGATAGGAACAGGAGGCTAATGTTAGCTACCACCTATAAAGAAAATCTATATAAGATGTTTTACAGATGGCATCTCCCCCCCACAAGAATAGCAAAAATGGATAAAAAAATTCTTCGATATGTTGGAAATGTAGAAAACTGCTAGAGACTTACTATTACATGTGGTGGGAGTGCCTAAAAGCTCAAGAATTTTGGCATCAGATAAAAAAATTGGCTGGAAGAGATATCACAAAAAATCGAATTAAAACCAGAAACTTTTTTTATTCAGGATTACTAAGGATAAATTCAGTAAAGGATCTTTATATTTAGTACTGCACATTCTAACTGCAGCAAGACTAGCCTATGCTCAGAAATGGAAGGGAAAAGAAACCCCCACCGAAGAAGAATAAATACAATCCTATCCTGCGCCGAAATGGATAGGTCAGTGATGGCGAACCTTTTAGAGATTGAGTGCCCAAACTGCAACCCAAAACCCACTTATGTATCGTTGGGTGCCGGGTGGGTGTGGCCCATTGGGTGGGCGTGGCTGCAGTGGTAACAGCAGACTGGGTGGGACTAAAAAGTTCAATCAATCAATTCCAACTTTGTGAGATCTTTTTTTTTCCTGCGAGAAGTTGAAATTGATTGATTAACCTTTTTTTTTTGCACACAGCGGCAGAGACCTAAAGCGAAAAGGTTTTGTAAAACCCAGCTGAAGGCCTAGGACTGGGGCAACGGCACGTGTGCCCACAGAGAGGGCTCTGCGTGCCATCTGTGGCACGCGTGCCATAGGTTCGCCACCACGGGGATAGGTTAACATTAGAGCTTAAGAACAAAACTGAAACAGACTATTACAAAATTTGGAATGAAGTGTATAAATGGCTAGAGTTAAGGAGGAAGGCTGGGACAAATGTTGATTGATAAGTCGACAGCTTAGAAATCTTTACACCAGTATTCTCTATAAGATAGAATTGAAAGTTATGTAACTGTAATGTACATGAGCCAAAGAATATTTACTAGAGAGTTCACAGATTCTGTACGTATATTTTGTCATATTGTAAAGAGACCTTTTTCTTTTTTCTTTTCACAAGGTAATACTAATTGTATTGTTTAAGCCAGGGAAGTTGTATTATGTCCACTGTGTTTCTGTGTTTTTAACTGTATATTCAATAACATTTTGTAAAAAAAAAAAAGAGAGAGAGAGAGAAATGCACAGTGTAATCTGCAAGGGTTGATTTTGTTATGAAGTATCAGTTGTTTTTTGTACAGCTGTGGGAACATTCCTCTAGGAAACTTATCTTAATGAGCAGCCTTCCTTCAGATAGTTGCTCACCTAAATTTATGAAGGGTACCTACTTGGTGATAGTGATCTCTGTACTTTTGACATAATCAGACGGAACCTTGGACTCAAGTTGATGCTGCTTCCTGCTTTCTTGATTTGTCTGCCCCTTTTGGGAAGCTTCTTATTTTTTTTTTATTCCATTTACATCCCGCCCTTCTCCGAAGACTCAGGGCGGCTTACAAGCTTAGCAGTAGCCTTCATTCTATGTATATGCCTGCTTATTAGGGCTTTCACATCCCCCCAAGCGGCATTATTACAAAGTCAGCTTAATTGCCCCCAACAATTTGGGTCCTCATTTTACCTACCTCGGAAGGATGGAAGGCTGAGTCAACCTTGAGCCTGGCGGGATGCGAACCTGCACTCATTGCAGGCAGCTGGTGTTACTTAAGGAGGCATTAGCCCACTGCTCCACCGTAAAATAAAAAAACCAGTAATCGTGATTCTTTGAAAAGTCATCTGTGAATCCACATAATTTTCCCCCATCCTGCTCCTGAGGCTATAAAGATTTCTCAGATTTTAGTGACCATTCTTTCAGTCAGATGACTTGAAGACTATGAATGAGCATGTTTTCTTTGGAGGAAGTCCTACCAAAATCTTATTCATGTGATAGGAAGATGATGTTCCACCCACTCAATAATTACCAGTGAGTAGGTGGGAGCTTTTACATTAGCTGAGAGGAATCAGTGATGCTGTGTGAATGAAACAGAAGTGAAGGAGGTTACAATCATCATGCTTTGCTGTTACCAAATGCCTTCATTTTTTTTTTAAAAAAGAATCAGCTTGCTTCTTGAGTGTAATATTTTTGTAATGTTTAAACAGTCCAGTTGTCTCTGTCATCTTATCTCCTCTTTTCTCATCCCTTTCCTTCTAATACTTTCTTCCTCCTCACTGTAAACGCATCCTGTTTTCCCCCCTTCTTTTTTGCAGTTTCTACTGGAAGGATGCACGTGTTTGTATTTTGTATTTCTATATGTAAGAAAGGTTTATGCATGTGAGAGAAAATGGTTTGTATTTGGGTCATCAATTAAATTTATAAATTATATAGCTTATTTTACATAAACTTAATTTTAGTCTAGTTAACATTTTTTAAAAAAATATATCCTGATCATGTCTTTTTTTGGGAATGCAGTTCTAGCAAACACACACACACACACACAGAGAGAGAGAGAGACAGAGACAGAGAGAGACAGAGACAGAGAGAGAGAGAGAAAGAGAGAGAGAGTGAGAGACAGACAGACAGACAGACAGACAGACCTGTAACGGAGAAGACTAAGGGTGATATAATGGCTGTCTTAAGACATCTGAAGGACGGTCATAAAGAGGAGAAAGTGGACATCAGATGAAACTACAGGGAAATGTTAGAAAGAATTTTCTGATGGTAAGAGGTCGCAGCCAGAGGAATGGGCTATTATCCCTGGAGATTTTCAAGCAGAGGCTGCATAGTAATCTGTCCAAAATAATTCAGCAGATTTAAGTGTAATTTTCATATATTATAACATTTAACAAAAGTCTGTACAAATTCTATTTCTAGAATGTCATGTGATTTCTCTACTTCCATTAACTTTTTAGAGCAGACATGTCAAACACAAGGCCCGGGGGCCGGATCCGGCCCGCGAAGTGGTTTTATGTGGCCTGCAAAGCCATCCTGGAAACAGTGAGGGAACGGCCCCCACTGCCTTGGCACTTGCCCCGGTCCCATCTCCTTCTGCCAGAGACCCTCAGATCTGTCCCACTCGTGCCCAGGCCCTCATAGGCACCCTTGATGCGATGTCGAGCTGGCCACGCCCACCCAGTAGGCCATATGCACTCTAGCCACGCTCACCCAGTAGGCCACACACACCCTGGCCACACCCACCCGGCCCCCTGAGGGCAACTGCAATGCTGATGCGGCCCTCAATGAAATTGAGTTTGACACCCCTGTTTTAGAGGGATTAAAATATTTAATATTTAATAAAATATTTTAATATCTCAAAAAAGCACTGAAAGCCATTAAAACACTGTTATTTATATTATGCTGTTTTATGACGGTAAAGATTAGATTGAGATTAATTGTTATTTATATTTTACAATCAATTATATAAAGTTTATTGCAGTTTAAGGTTAATTCTTCCTCTCCTCTGCTCTCCCATAGGAATGTTGCCTCTGTAATTTGAGAGGTGGAGCACTCAAGCAAACTACTGACAAAAAGTAAGTAACTTATCCAATAAGCTCCCTCGATTCCATCTTTGCTATTTTATCAACAATAATGAACTTTTAAAGTATTACCAATAGTTCAACTAGTGCATGGGAGGGCAATCCCATGTACTATTTGAACTGATGTTGAATTAAATGCTGACTGGAATTGCTGGGATATGTAATTCAGTAGCATCTGCAAGTTCCCTTAGTAATTTGCTCTCCGTGACAGGCACTGTTTGCATGAGAACTGAAATACTGGTTTAAAAATTAGGGTAAATGTGACATAAGAAGCTCCACTCATTCTCAGTTTCTAACAATGAGAATTTGGACACCAGGTTAATGAAAAAGTATTCACAGATGATCTTCATGACAAACATTACTTTTAGAAGAGTCTATAGGTAAACTATTGCTATTTTTAAAGCCAACTGTGATTAGTCATTACAATATCTTATTTTATCTTATGCTTTAATATACAAGTCTGCCTATTATTATTTTCCCACTGATAATTCCCTTGAATGTTTCATTTTGGAACACAGTAAATGGTTTCTTATTCACTTCATTTATTCACAGTGTTATACTGTATCTATTTATCTGTTTCATTCAGATTCTAGGCTTATGTTCAGAGCAATGTAAATGTAATACATTGCCCTGGTGATGCAGTATTTAGAATGCAGTATTTCAGGTTAACTCTGCCCATAGTTTGATCCTCTTGATCTTGAGGATGACTCAGCCTTCCATCCTTTTGAGGATGGTAAAATGAGGACCCAGATTGTTCAGGGCAATATGCTGACATTGTAAACTGCTCAGAAAGTGCTGTAAAGCACAATGCCTGAGTGCTATTGCAGTTGCTAATCTTTCCTCAAATCTCACTATATTCCAATTTTAAAAAAAACAAGAAATCTTTGTACTTGTTCAAAAGTGCTCCGAATATACAATTTTTCTTTAAAAAATTCTCAAAATTTTAATTTTTAAAAACATGGTATCTGAAGAATAATTATGTTCAAATGTGCATGTTACTTTGAGAAGTATGAATCAAATTCACTTAAAAATGCAGATAAAATGAAATCTGGCTAAAAATAGTTAATGGCTAAAAATTAAGTTAAATGTACTTAAGATATATAAAGTTATATCATAAGACTTAATGATTTCTCCAGATTTTTTTACATGTATTATCTGTGCAGATAAATAGTCAGTTGGGATAAATCCATTGATGCTATAAAAGAATGAAATTCCATACTGGTCCAATGTTTGTCAAGTTAGAGACAAAGTTTGACAAAGCTCTAGTACAGAGTATTATAGGAAAATGAATGTGCAGTTACAAGTTACCAGCTAAGCATGGAATAATAATAAAGGAGTATTAACTGAATTTGAATATTCTAAAATATTCAGTTTACTTCTAAGGTAATATTGGAATACTGAACAAGTAACCACTTTGCAATCAAAGAATAAATAAATTTTATTTCCTGTTTTAAGCAACTGTAAAAGTACATATTATTAAAATAGCATATAAATATATTAAATTCTTAGATATATAAATGTTTCATTCAACCAACAGGAGCGCATCACATTGGAGTGGCTGATGGATTAAAACAAGGCACCCCCTTACGTGCATTCTCTCCCTTCCTCCCAATTTTTTACTCTAAATTATTGCTGTTATGATTATTTATTGCTTAACTATTTTATTACCTTTTAAGGTTTGTAAGCTCCCAGAGTCGACTCTTGATGAGATGGGTGGCAAAGAAATCTAAGAAATAGAATAAAATAAATAATTTTTTTTAAAAAAAAATTATTTTAATTCCATTTATAGCCCGCCCTTCTCCGAAGACTCAGGGCGGCTTACAAGCTTAGCAGTAGCCTTCATTCTATGTATATGCCTGCTTATTAGGGCTTTCATACACCCCCCAAGCGGCATTATTACAAAGTCAGCTTAATTGCCCCCAACAATCTGGGTCCTCATTTTACCTACCTCGGAAGGATGGAAGGCTGAGTCAACCTTGAGCCTGGTGGGATGCGAACCTGCACTAATTGCAGGCAGCTGGTGTTACTTAAGGAGGCATTAGCCCACTGCTCCACCAAGGCTCTTGTAATAAATAATTGTAGTTGTCTGTTTTTCTTTCTCATATTTTATTGTTATAGAGATTAAATCAAAATATAACTATACCCTGCTTTAAATTAATTAAAATCATTAATATCACCTCAATATAGTTTTTAAAAAACTAAATATGAATTAAGTTTCAAAAATTGCATAGTTGATACAACTGGAAATAATCATATGGAGAAAAAGAGAAATTATATTGAATACAGTATTTTTATTTCATATGACTACCTGAAGGTCATATTTAAAAATGAATTCAACACTTTAAAATATTTAAAACCATGATCTTGATTTACATGCAGTTTTGGAAATATGCAAAAATAATTACATGAACATGTGTTTTAAATTTTTAAATTTTGTATTTCTTTTGTCTTTGCATGCATGTACTTTTCTGTAATTTTATAGGTGGGCTCACGTCATGTGTGCAATTGCTATTCCTGAAGTCAGGTTTGGTAATGTCACGGAGAGAACGCCAATAGACACGAGCAGGATACCATTGCAGAGATTGAAACTGGTGAGTAATAATACTCTAAATTGTTACTATAATATATAATTCATGGCCATAAGACATAGCAAATTTTAAAAATTATATAAACAATAGGTGCATTGCTGTATTTTCAATACAGTTAAGTATACCTTAAAATTGGTTTATCAATAGCAGTCTGGAAGCATTTACCGTATTTTTTGGACCATAAGACGCACTTTCCCCCCCAAACAAGGGGGGGGGGAAACAATGTTGCATCTTATGGTCCGAAGGTGATCCGTATGGCCCGCCCCAACCTCCGCAAGCGGAAAGCAAGGGAGATTGCCAGGAGCACGAACGGCACGTCCTGAGAAACGCCGATCTCGCACTTCTGCAATCTCCCTTGCTCTGTTTCAGCTTTCCTTGCTACAAGAGAAAGCAAGCTGAAATGGAGCGAAGGAGATTGCCAGGAACGCGAGATCGGCCGAAGGCAGCAGCTCTCCGCCCTGTTTGGAGAGCTGCTGCCTTCGTCCGCGCGTTTGAAAGAAACACGGCCGAAGGCAGCAGCTCTCCGCCCCGTTTGGAGAGAGAGAAGGAGAAAGAAAGGGAGGGAAGTAGAGGGAGAGAGAGAAAGAGGGAGAAATAGAGGGAAAGAGAAATAGAGAGGGAGAGAAAGAGGGAGAGAGAGAGAAGGAGAAAGAAAGGGAGGGAACTAGAGGGAGAGAGAGAAAGAAGGAAATAGAGGGAAAGAGAAATAGCGGGAGAGAAAGAGGGAGAGGGAGAGAGAGGAGAGAGAAATTAAATTAGTAACATGGTTGTTAAGTGAATCTGGTTTCCCCACTAACTTTGCTTGTCAGAAGGTTGCAAAAGGCGATCACATGACCCTGGAACAATGTGACCATCAATAAATATGAATCGATTGCCAAGCATCTGAATGTAAATCACATGACCCTGGGGATGCTGCAATGGTCATAAGTGTGAAAAATGGTCATAAGTCACTTTTTACAGTGCCGTCGTAACTTTGAACAGTCACTAAGTGAATTGTTGTAAGTCGAGGACTACCTGTACTTTATCATTTTTTTTTCCTTTTTTGTGGGGGGGGGTCAAGTTTTTGACACCTTGCTGGGCAACTGGTGGTACTCGGACATTGCCTTATCCTAAAAGTGGTACAATGGATAAAAAGGTTGAAAAGCCCTGTTTTAGTATACCGGTACTAAAAACTGGGTGCGTCTTATGGTCCGAAAAATACGGTACATTCACCTGCAAATTTATAACATCACATCATTTAGTGTTTTTTTTCCTTTGTGCTTTACTCTTTCTTCCTTTTATTTATTTATTTTGCTCCATTGCCAGCTATAAAACCCTGAAGTTTTCTTATGTTTCTAAAATAGGTTAGTTGAAATATTTACAAAGAGAAACAATTTTTCCAGCTATTATTGCAAACATGCTAGCTGTATATCACAAAGTTGTGCCTCAGCAAGCATCAAGTGGCAAGCATTCTTTGAAAAATATTCTTGGTACTACTGTAAGAGCCTGCATCGGAAGTTAGTTAATGCATGGACAACAAAAACACATTGTAGATTTAACTGAAACCTTGCAGAACATTTGACTATTGGGTATAGCTATTTATATATCCAAATAAAGATAAATAAATTTATATTTATTTGGATATGTAAATAACCATATCCAATTGTGTATATACCAAACTGTAGAAAGGTCAGGGAATGGATTGGATTGGGGTCTTGCTTTTTATTTGAAATATGATATAAAATCAGATGTACTAAATGCATTGGAAGATAAGTTTTTTTTCTAAGAACAATTTTTGTGATGACCTGTAACCATAAATAGGGATGTGTTATTGCCGCCTGATTAAATTTCTGAAAACTATCTTGAGATGGTGAAAGGCATCAGACATACAAAGGAAAAATGTAATAATGCCTAAAAAGGTAAAGGTAAAGGTTCCCCCGCACATGCGTGCTAGTTGTTTACGACTCTAGGGGCTGGTGCTCATCTCCGTTTCAAAGCCGAAGAGCCAGCGCTTGTCCGAGGAGGTCTCCGTGGTCATGTGGTCGGCATGACTAGACGCTAAAGGCACACGGAACGCTGTTACCTTCCCACCGTAGTGGTCCCTATTTTTCTACTTGCATTTTTACGTGCTTTCGAACTGCTAGGTTGGCAGAAGCTGGGACGAGTAACAGGCGCTCACTCTGTTACGCGGCACTCGGGATTTGACCCGCCAAACTGCCGACCTTCTGATCGACAAGCTCAGCATCCTAATCCACTGAGCCACCGCATCCCTTTATCATGAGCCTAGCTCATGATAAAGAAACCAAATTTCTAGCTATCCATATCATTAAAAACAGGGCGGCAGGGCAATTCTAGATTTACCTACATGATAAAGCATGGTTTTTAAGCATTAGGGAACCAAAAGTACATATTAAATGGAAAACTGCTGATGCTCCATTGTCATATTTGACTACAAAAGGAAAAATTCTTAATATTGAAGGGACTGGTGAAAAAGACACTGACATGAAATATCAAGAGGAACAAATCTGTTCTGCTTAGAGTTTATTTAAAACTATAAGAATTGAGACTTATCCAGGATTGTTCAACAAATCTGGACAATTTCCCTCTAGTCTTTAACCTTCCCCTTTTGGGGAACATTGTTGAGAAGGTGGTTGACGTACAGCTTGAGAGGGCCTAGGAAAAAGCAAATTATCTGTCATCCTGTCAGCCAGGATTGAGGCCTGGCCATAAATACTGACATAGCATTGGTTGCATTTTTGATATCCTTTGATGAGCTTGGGTCTTCTGGTCTTCCTTGATCTCTCAGCAGCTTTTGTTCTCCTTGATCATGAATCCTTCTGAGAAGATTAGGGGATTGGAGTGTGAGACATTGGGCTATGGTAGTTTTCCTTTCTTTGGGACCAGTTCCAGTCAATGTTGATAGAGGGCTGAGGTCAAGCCAGAGGACCTGCTTTGTGGTGCCTCAGGCTTCTACTTTCTTTTAATTCCTATTTAACATCTAAGCTGCTGGAGAGAGGTCATTTGTGGTCATGATATGTAATATCCTTGGTATCACACATCTCTGCCATAGGCTGATCAAGAACCACCACTGAGGTCCTTTATTTTTATTTATTTATTTATTAAATTTATTCAATACAAGATGACCCAAAGTCAAAGAAAGGAAATTTGACTGTTCTTTTTGGTTTGGGTTAAGATGCCTTAATGTGCTAACAACATTTGTTGTGATTATTTAAACATATTCTGATTCTCCTGTAACCATAGGTTTAGCAGACAAAATATGATGAATTTATTTAAAGTTGAGTGACAAAAAAGCAGCACAAAACTTATCTTAGGGCGTTTCAGTTGGGGCAATTCTCATCTTCAGATCTGGAGATCAGTGGTGTTTTGATTGTAAAATGAAGATGAAATAATAAAAGTACCGTATCTGGACAATACCCTTTCCCACTCAGATAAAGATTTTTTGAAACTCAGATGGACCATAGTGTATCAATATGCATATTGCTTCTTTGCTTTCATGTATGAATTTATCTTTGAGATCCAAGTCTTCCACAGCTGAAATTAAGGAAATTGCCAGCAGTTGCTCAAGTCAGAAGCACAGATGTTTATTATACACATGAAGTGTCTGGTTAGCTCACAAACAGCAAGAAGAATATTTTATTTTTAAAAATAGCTAATGTTTTCATTCCCCTCAGGGGAAAAGAGGGTAAAACAGCTTTTATTTACTCAAGCAATGAACTGTTCATATGCTTTGGACTTTTACATTGTCAGCATTAATCTTCATAAAATTCCAGATGTTCTGAGTGAAGTTTTGTATGTATATAAAAAATGAAAAACCCATTGACTAAATCAATTCAACAATAGTTTAATTATGAAGTTCAGAGCTGGTTTCCCTTTCAGGAAACTTTTGGGGTAAAAAAAAATGAAAAAATTAATTATGCACAACTATATTATGAAGATTTTTATTTTCACATTTTTGCAGTTGCATTCTTTTCTAATATGCTATTACTGGAAAAATAGGAAGTAACTTAACGATCGGCTTTATTTTCTAATAATAATTGTAAAACTGCAGTAATTGTACAGCAGAGCCTGACGGCCAAATGCAGTTCTATTAAATCTTAAAGTGCCCAGTAGCTTCCAAAAGTTGTTACTAAATTTTAATTTCAATGCAACTGAGGAAAGATGTTTTTAAATTATGCCTGGAGAATAATCATATTAACTATATAATTTTTATTAAATGGAAAGGGGAGGAAATTTAGTGTTTTTTCCTGATCCGCCCTCCCTTTTGTACCCCAGCATGCCTCTCAGAGGCCAAATGCTGTCTTCAATCTGGATAAAAAAAGAATGTACCTTATATAAAGCATTAGGATAAAGACATAGCCAATTGTGGCAATGCAGAAAAATAAAACTAAAATAATGTGCTTATGTATAAAATAATATAAACTACTGTATTTTGAGAATATAACAGTGATTAAAACAAAAATTAATGCTTGGAAGCCAACTTTTGGACTTCATTGTGTTGTCATTAAGTCTTTTTAAATTTTTTTTGAATGTTAGCAGACTGAATGACATGAGGAGCGATACTTATCTGTACAATGACTGGCAGTGACTTTTTCTTTTCTACCACATAGTTTCCTATTATTTTTACATTTCAGACATATTTCTCCAAGCAGAGGGGAAAATGAGTTTTGAACAGACTGAAGTTATTATTATTATTATTATTATTATTTATTTGATTTATATACCGCCCTTCTCCTTGGTAGGACTCAGGGCGGAGAAGTTGCCTTGGGCTTTTGGTTACCTCATATTTATATTTTAGAAGTGAATCCTCAAATCCATGAGTATTTTTTGGGTGAGGACTAGTATTTTGAAAATAAAATTACAACGCAGTGATAGCAAATCTATGATATTTTCAGTATGAGGTAAAGTCAAAGTTTTATCTGAATGTGCACCTGAAGGTAAATAACTTTAATATGTCAATTTTAAAAAAAATAAAATGGAACAGTTAGTATAGTAGTGCTAAGGGTATCCATACTGTAACCCACTTTTAAAATAAAATCTAAAAACTAAACAACTTTGCTCATTGTCTTGGATTTAATTTTACAAGAAAATGATTAAGTACAAAATTTTGAAAAGACAACACCCTTTTTTCTAGCAGTGTACAAATATTTGACACTGATACACTATGCTGTTTTCATGCAATTCCTAGAATATAAGCAACTATTGATTAACTTTCAGCATTTCAAAAATATTGCTGCAGGGAGTAATATGAAGGAAAGTCATTATACTGTACATTAACTTATACATTGACTATCTGACTTCCATATTTTCTGTTTTGGAATAATACTCAGAATTGTTCAACCATATTTCTATTAAAATACGTTGATGAAGAGTGAATGCTTGCATTTTTCAGTCAGAATGTTGTTAAAATATAGTTGGTAGACTAAAAATTCAAGAGGGAGTATTTGTTAGTTAATAATTTATGGTTGCATTAAAATGATGCTAGTGCGTAGAATATATCTTATCATACATTTTTGTTGATCTGATTTTAGTATCGTAAAAATGAATGAAACATTCATTTTCCTCAAAATTATATGTTGCAGTAAATTGATTTTACTGGTTAATTTTGTATGTAGGTAATATAGCTGTAAAATATTTTTTATAAAACATATATTGGACTAATATACTACTTTTAAAATCCTGAATGTATGGAAATGAATTATAGATTGTAAATTTAGTATTCTTCTTCTTAAATAAAGTTATAGTTTTGAAAAAATGATCCATCAAAACTATTCAAGACTTTAAATGATGGAAAAAAATTAAATACATTCTACAAGCTTCTGAGAGAACATTATTTTTACAATATTTACACATTAGAACACATAGACATTTATGCCTGTAGATCAATTATTAATCAATGTTTGATGTCTATAGCAGAGTAAATGAAATTTTCTCTTATATTATTATTTGAGATATACGTTGTTTATAAATGGTTAAATATCAGCTTTTTACATATCCATAAATAATTTGGTCAGTGGTACATATAAAGTTTATTTAGAAATATTGTAAGCATAAAAGTCTGTATTTATGAATAATGCTGAATGTGAACTCTAATAATTTACTTTCATACATTTGGAGTACTTAACAATATAGGCACTCCTCAAGTTATGAATGTAATGGAGCCTGCCCATTCCATTCGTAACCCTAGGATTCGTAGGAATAAATCTTGTACTTTGAACATGATTCACTCCCAGCTTTCACCCACACATTCTCTAATTTAATGGTGGGCGAATGCGCGGCTTGTTAAGTGGACATGAGGTATCTCAGTGTGGGGAAGGCCATGGGGAGGCCTAGTGATGGAACAGGCCACCTGCTTCAGACCACCCAAGCCCCCCCATTGAGATTCCTCATGCTCCCTCCCCTGGGGTCCCCACAATTGCTCCCCTGTTGAATCCTGCTGCTTGTGAATATCTGTCTCTTCTCCAGCCTCTCTGTTTCTTTCTCTGCTCCCAGCAAGAGCAGAGGGAGGCCTCCAAGGCCAAAAACAAACCTCCAGAACCACGTGGCCACTGCCCACAGCCTCTGTTCTGGGCCTCAGAGCCCTGGAGGAGGGCTCGGAGGCCTGGAGGAGGCCTCGGAGGCACAGAATGGGCTTCCGAAGGTCTGCAGAAACATCTTCTAGACTCCTTTCTGAGTGGCAGTAGCCCAGAAAAGGCTTCCAATGCCCAAATTGGGCCTCTGGAGGCCCACGGAAGCATCCCCAGCCTCCTTTCTCTGTTGCAGAGAACAGAGGCTTAAACTACCATGAGATCATGTGAAATCAGTAGCATGAGATCTCTTGCCACTGATCTCACGTGATCTTGCTTTAGGCCTCCATTCTCTGCGAATGCACCAAAGGCCTGGAGCAGCCAAGAAAGTGAAGGATCTCTCAATCTTCACAAGGTGAGTATCCACAGGCCTAGGGCCTAGGGCACAGGTCTGCAACCCGCGGCTCTGGAGCTGCATGCAGCTCTTCAGCCGTCTCCTGTGTCTCCCAGTCCTCTGCCATGTGCAGTCCAAAAAAAAAAAAGTGGGACTAAAAAAGTTCAACCAATCAATTCAAATATGCAGGGTAGGTGCATGTCATGCCTTGGCTCCACTCTTCAGTCAAACCCTGTTCTGCGCATGTGCGAATGTACGCGCATGCGCGCACATTTTTTGCGGCTCCCGGTTTTTCCTTTTGTGAGGGAACCGGTTCCGAGTGGCTCTTTCACTGTTTCAGGTTGCTGACCTCTGGCCTAGGGAGATCTTGGGGGGGGGGAAGGGAGGGAATGGCCAGGGTGAATATTGCAGTGCCACTGCAGTCATTTGTACTGGTGAACAACTGCCGTGGTGCGGCAACATTCGTAATTTTAGGATTTTTTGTAAACACTAGGGGGCGCTTATCGTGTAACTTCAAACGTTTGCTAAGGGTACACTTGTAACTCAGGGATTATTGTATGTAACAAATTTATTTAAAACAAATTTAAAATTTATTAAAATTAAATTATAAACAAATTCTGAGAAATAAGTGCAACAGCAACCTGGTTAATATTATCAGATTGATTTTATTCTCAATAGTTCCTTGATGTTATTTACATGACATTTTTAAAAGCATATCCAATAGGTTATAGTACTGTGTCTGTTGATGCAGTAAGTACAAATCCTATTTAATTCCAGGCAGATATTTTTTATATTCTCATTGTGTTTCCACCAAAAGAAGTAATATAGTTTTATATGATATCCAAAGTGAATTGTAGATCATCATTCTTAAAAAACAATGACTAATATATTAATTTTCTGACTGTGTATTTTTTAATAGTTTGGTATGTTTTCCATATTAAATGCTGAAACAATATAAAACATAAATATTACATATTCCTATTAATAGATTACACAACAATACTAATATAATATTCTACCAATTAAGCAAAATATTAAACCTTCATTTTAGAATAAACCTGAATCAGAGTGGACTCATTTACACCTGGGATCAAAACTGGCACAAAGACAGAATATAAGTATAGAGGGATTAAGGCATGCATGTCCAACCCGCAACCCATGGACCACATGCAACCCTGAACAGCTGATAATGCAGCCCCACAAGATCGTAAACTTTTAACTTTAGTATGAGATTTATATACATTAGGTATATTATATATTTTATATGCGGCCCAAGACAATTCCTCTTCATTCAGTGCAGCCCAGGCAAGCCAGAAGCTTGGACCCCCATGGATTAAGGGGCATGCAAGTCTAGCGGGGCAAAATTATTTGATTGGTATTCCGAAGCCAAATCTATAGGACATAGTTTGTCACAACTTTTCTAATTTCTGATGTTTCAGGTGCAAACATTAAGTCAATTGTTGAGGCTTATTCCAGGAAAGGCTTTTACCTGTAAGGGCTTCACTACATGGATTTTTAAGGCAGTCATGAAATAGACATTGTGATTTTACATTTTAAAACCCACTATTATGTCTGCCTTTTGTTTTTCAACTCTAACTACAATGCAAGTTGAGATGACAGTAGAGAAGCCAAAACGGGATGAATCTTTTCCCTCTAAATTATTTTGTTTAACAATAAAATATCTAAGAAAAATAAAGTTCTATACTGACTATATTTTTAATGAGGCAATGAGCTTCCTGAGTGAAGTGGTCTATGCTTTGTCTCATTTTTAAAAAGATGAATTGACAATGTCAAAATAAGCCGTATACTAGAGGGAAATAGTTTTTCTGAGAAAGTTTCTCATTCTTTATGGGAGTCAAAGCACTGTCATAATTTACTATGCAAGAGTCATTTTGTGGAATTTATTTGAAAGAATGTCATTTTTTGATATGTTTAGAGATTTCTGACCCATATTTAATGCTCAAAACCCTTAAGTGTTTGAAATGCAATAAATCAGCTTCTGATTTTTTTAAATAAAAATGAACAAACCACATACTGTATCTTTCTAAGTTGCTTTCCTCTTGGAAAATAGTGTTTATATCAATTTTCCATCAGAAAAATACTATCACAATTGGTTTTGTAGATCTTTCAGTTTTGCATTATTTAAATGGTAACACTATGCTGAGTTTTCATAAAGCATAAAGTTTTGTAAAGCTGCAATCTTATGTAGTTTTTGGGTGGGAATATACTACACTGAATGCATAGCATTCCATCTATAGTTTAATAAATAGACACAAAGAAAAGTGAGAATCAGGTTAACTCTTTATTAGCTGCCATAAACATAAAAGAGACAAATTAAACACCATGCAAAGAATATCAAGAATAAATACTGTTACAAAAGATAAGCATATATTAAATTTCCAAATGAGATATTGTCCTCAAAAATTTTCAGAGCTAAATTGCTTGCAGTAAGCCATGGATGAAATTCCTTCTCACCAAAATTAGATTCTCTTATTTGAGGGTGGTAGTAGAACATAGTGTGAAGGAGATAATATGTTCCAAAATATCTAGAAGAATCAACACTGTGTCGACCAAACATATTTTGAATCCTTTTCAGTGATATAAAATCATAATCATTATGAACATGTCACCTATACAGATTGTTGAAATAAAATGTTACAAATAAAAGTGAATTAATATTTAAAAATATAAATAACATCAAAAAGTAAAGTTAAAGGGGACTATTATAAGCAATCACATGAGTTGTGGCTCCAACTCATTGCAATACGCTGCTCAAGTTAAATTTATTTAAGACAATGTTCTTCCACAGACCTCTATGAGGAGGAAATATTTTCTCTGAATTATGGATATGTTATTTCCTGAGCTTTTATGAAAAACTTGTTCTGTATTCTACTTAAGTATTCTGTTTATTTGTGTGTAAACGATTTTAGGTATATGTGTATGCTATAATATATACAGAATTCATAATAAATCTTGTCATACAGTTAACCACAAATTAGAAGGTTACAGGCGAAAAGTACTGATGCCAGAAAAAGAGGCTCAACATGAAACAATAACTGGTTGATTTTTTTAAACCACTTTTCTTGTGATTAAGTTCCACAATCCAAAGACTCTCAGTGGCTTGCCTGTATCCTTATTTACTTATTTTTAAAAAGGAACTCAACCTCAAAGATTATGTATAATATAAAGCTACTGTTTGCAAGTTGTATAATGCATGGGGTTTGTTATTTATATAGTGAGAGACCTTACGGTCTAGTTATTCTGGACCAGGGGTCAGCAACCTGAAACAGTGAAAGAGCCACTCGGAACCAGTTCCCTCACAAAAGGAAAAACTGGGAGCTGCAAAAAAATGTGTGCGCATGTGTGTACATGCGCGCATGCGCAGAACAGGGTTTGACTGAAGAGTGGAGCCAAGGCGAGATATGCACCTACCCTGCATATTTGAATTGATTGGTTGAACTTTTTTAGTCCCACTTTTTTTTTTTGGGACTGCACATGGCAGAGGACTGGGAGCCACAGGAGATGGCTGAAAGAGCCGCATGTGGCTCCGGAGCCGCGGGTTGTAGACCTGTGTTCTAGAGAGTCCTCAAAGATTTTGATTATAAGCACCTACAACATGAAGTCAGAAAAAAGGCGCTTTGCATAAAGATCTATATGAAGCTAACTTCACTGGGGTAATCATTGTCCCTTGCGAGTAATGGTAGATACTACTACCTTTCACTATTATCTGTAACTGGGCAGTACTATTTTTTTCTCCACAACTAAAGTACAAAGAGAAATACTTCTAAAAATGAGTTTTGCATATTGGTATTAAAATATAATTTAAAAGCTGTTGTTGAGGAATATGTGTTACAGTTTTATAGTTTTGTGAATTTAGTGTCAGGTGTCTCACAAATTAAGATTAGTTTTCTGAATATATAATGCCACACCTCTTTTACTCTGATCTGCAAGTGAACTATATAATTTTCCCAATTTTGGATATTCTAATAGATTTTTATGTTGTTTCCTAATATGAACTTCTTGCAAACAAATTATGTCCATTTTATGTCCCCAGTTTATTTAGTGTTCTTTTCCTTTTTATGGCTGAATTTAGTCCATTTATATTTATTGAAATTGCTTTTATTTGTTCTTCCATGATTATTTGTTTAAAGTTTTGGCTTTCAGAACTTCTTTCTGAAGCTAAGATACCAGATTATTGGTCTGAAGCACTTACTACCCTGATACCAAAGGAAGAAACAGAAATGCAGAAAATAAAGAACTATAGACCAATTTCCCTACTGAATGTGGACTATAAAATATTTTCATCAATAATGGTGGAAAGACTTAAAAAGTTTTTAAATGAATGTATACAATCGGATCAAAATGGTTTTCTACCTACAAGACAGATTAGAGACAATATGTGAATTGTATTGAACACATTAGAATATTATGAAACACACCTGGAAAAACAGATGGTACTGATGTTCCTAGATGCACAGAAGGCATTTGACAATGTGAACTGGCAATTTATGATAATTACAGACTATGGACTTTTGGGAGAAATTTATAAATGTAATCAAAACTATTTATAATAAGCAATTAGCCAAAATAATGATAAATTGAGATCTGACTAAGGAGATTAAGGGAACAAGACAGGGATGTCCTTTATCTCCACTATTGTTTGTCTTGACATTAGAGGTACTAAACAGAACTATAAGACAGAATAATGACATAAAAGGTATGAAAATTAAGAGGGAAGAATATAAGCTTCAAGCATTTGCAGATGATTTAGTATTTATCTTGGAGGAACCATTAGAGACAGGACCTGTATTAATAGAACAAATAGAAAAATATGGTGAGGTAGCGGGGTTGAAGATTAATAAAGATAAAACAAAAATGCTGGTGAAAAATATTACTGAAAAATAAAAAAAAAGAATTAATGGAAAGCTAGATATACAGATACCCGGGTATAAAGCCACAGTGAGAGAGTGGCTTAGACTTACATCTGCTCCCCCTAGAGGTGAGAGATCTATGAGGTATGCCCTACCCTGGGCGTGTGTTCCAGGACACTCCCTGGATCAGAGCTGTGACCGTCGTGAGAGGATGGTGGTTGGCCTGTTCTGGAGGTTCACCCAGCTTGAGTGGCAGTGGAGCTGGGTTGGTGGTCTGGACACCCATTTAAACCCATTTACCCTCTGTCTTAGATCCTCCTGATTAATTATGGGACTGCCTTTTGCTGGACTTGCTTGGACAATTATGACTTGCCTTTGTTACACTAGCACAGACTTGTTCGCCCTCAGGGGTGCCCCCCCTTTCTGGGTGCGTCCCACCTTTCTCTCCACTTCTCATCTTGATGAAGGGCCCGATTGTTGGGACCCTGAGAGATGGTTGGGCAGGGACAGGGGCCTCCGGTACAAATTTAATAAGAGGCCCCTGGTTAGTTTTTTAGTCAATTTTTTTGTGGGGTTAGGGAAGGGGGTGGGAATTTTTCGTGGTTGGTTGGAAATGGGGGGGAATCCACCAACCGTTGTTCAGGCCAGGTCCAGGATTGATCGCGTGGGGGGAGCGGGGGTCGGTTGCCTCCGGAGCTGTGGAGCAGGTCGTGGGATTACCTATTCCCACGACGTTAGGGAATGGCAGCAGGTGTACGACCAGAGGGCCGTATCGACATCCAGGAGGGCATCTCCGCTATTTACAAGCGGTGAGGCGCTCCGACCCTCTGCTTTCGCCCCGAGGTCCCGGAAGCGAGGATGTGCAGCCACCTGAGCTCCGGCTGGTGTACTTGAATGCCAGGTCCATTGTCAATAAGGCTCCTCTCCTCCGGGATCTGGTTGAGGGTGAGCATGCAGACCTAGCTTGCATCACGGAGACTTGGTTGGGCCCAGAGGGTGGTATCCCTCTGGTTGATCTTTGCCCACCAGGTTTCTGGGTGCTACACCGGCCCCGGGCTCAGGGTAGGGGCGGGGGAGTGGCGGTAGTTATGAGGGAGACCTTGTGTCCGCGGGAGGCCACCATTCTCCAGATAGTCGGGTGTGAGTCTCCTCCTGAGATATGGTCCTAGGGCGCAGTTGGGCTTGCTGCTGGTGTACCTTTCGCCTAGTCGCGTAGCAGCAGCCCTGCCTGAGCTTCTTGATATCCTCTCGGGGCTGGTGATTGAGTTCCCCAAACTTATGGTTTTGGGTGACTTCAATCTACCATCCCTCGGAGGATCATCTGAGTTAGCTCGGGAGTTCATGGCTCCATGATGGCCATGGACCTGACGCAAGTAATTCAAGAATCAACTCATGTGGGAGGCCACACCCTTGATTTGGTTTTTCTATCTGGACGGTGGTTAGATGATCTTGGTGGGGGCTCCCCAATTGTCATGCCCCTGTCATGGACCGATCATCATCTCCTATGGCTGGTCTTCCGTTTTGCCACTCCCCACCGTGGGCGTGTGGAACCAACCAGATGGTTCCGCCCCAGGCGCTTAATGGACCCTGACAGGTTCCAGGCAGCGCTGGGGTCCCCACCTGCCTCCTTTGCTCACAGCTCGGCGGGTGCCTTAGTGGAAGCCTGGGAAAGGGCAGCCATGGAGGCACTTGACCGAGTTGTACCCTTGCGGCCCCTGACCCGGTGCAGATCCCAGCGGGCTCCATGGTTTTCCGCGGAGCTCCGGGAGATGAAGCGTCAGAGACGGGGCCTAGAGAGCTGTTGGAGGTCCAGCCGATTTGAATCTGACCGATTGCGACTAAGAACCTGTATTAGGTCTTATCTCGCTGCGATAAGGGTGGCGAAGTCTAATCACTTCGCTACCCTTGTCACGTCCGCAGATAATCGCCCTGTTCAGGGTGACTCGCTCCCTCCTTAATCAGGAGGTGAGTGAGGAACCCTTGCAGGGTCGTGCCGAGGAGTTTAGTCAACATCTGTCGGACAAAATCGCTCGGATTCGGACTGGTTTGAACTCCGACTGGGCAGAGTCTGACGATCAGGACACGGGTGGTCTTGTCGATGTTATCTGGGAGGAGTTCGATCCTGTGACTCCGGAGGAAGTGGACAGGATTATGGGGAGGCTGAGCTCCACCACATGTTTATTGGACCTGTGCCCTTCCTGGCTGGTTTTTGCGGCTCGGGAGGGGACACGAGGCTGGTTCCAGGCGGTTATATCCGCATCTTTGAGTGAGGGTAGTTTCCCCGCCGTCTTGAAGGAGGCGGTGGTGAGACCTCTCCTCAAGAAGCCTGCCTTGGACCCAGCTGTGTTAAATAACTTTCGTCCGGTCTCCAACCTTCGCTTTCTTGCGAAGGTTGTTGAGAGTGTGGTGGCGCATCAGCTCCCTCTGGTTCTGGATGAAGCGGATTATCTAGACCCGTACCAATCGGGTTTCAGGCCCGGGTACAGCACGGAGATGGCATTGGTTGCTCTGGTGAATGATCTCTGGAGGGCTCGGGACAGGGGATATTCCTCTGTCCTAGTCCTATTAGACCTCTCAGCGGCTTTCAATACCATCGACCATGTTATCCTGCTGCGGCGTCTCAGGGGATTGGGAGTGGGAGGCACAGTCCTTCAGTGGTTCTCCTCCTATCTCCTGGGACGTTCGCAGTCGGTGTTGGCAGGGGGGCAGAGGTTGACCTCGAGGCCTCTTGCTTGTGGAGTTCCTCAGGGGTCGGTTCTCTCGCCTCTCCTGTTCAACATCTACATGAAACTGCTGGGTGAGATCATCCGTGGTTTTGGAGTTGGGTATTATCAGTATGCTGATGATACCCAGATTTTTATTTTGACCCCAAACCACCCCAGTGATGCCCTCGACGTGATGTCCCGTTGCCTGGAGGCGGTTCGGGTCTGGATGGGGAGGAACAGGCTTCGACTCAACCCTGGCAAGACTGAGTGGCTGTGCATACCGGCATCTCGGGATATTCAGAATATTCCATCTCTTTCTATGGGGAGTGAGTTATTACCCCCTGTAGATAGGGCTCGCAACTTGGGAATCCTAGATTCACAGCTTTCTTTGGAAGACCATATAGTAACGGTGACTAGGGGGGCCTTCGCCCAGGTTCGCCTGGTGCGCCAGTTGCAGCCCTATCTAGACCGGGATGCCCTGCGTACAGTCACTCATGCGCTTGTGACCTCTCGTTTAGACTACTGCAATGCTCTCTACATCTGGCTGCCCTTGAGGACCACTCGGAGGCTTCAACTGGTGCAGAATGCAGCCACGAGAGTTGTGTTGGGAGTCTCCCGATACTCCCATGTTACACCTCTGCTCCGTGAGCTGCATTGGCTCCCAGTTGTCTTCCGGGTGAGATTCAAGGTGCTGGTAATGGTCTTTAAAGCCCTACATGGCATGGGTCTGGAGCACCTTAGGGATCACCTGCTGCCGGCATCAACTTCCCTCCGCCCTGTGCGCTCCCACAGAGAGGGCCTCCTTAGGGTGCCACCGATCAGAGAATGTCGTCTGGTGGCCCCCAGGGGGAGGTCCTTCTCTGTGGGTGCGCCGGATTTATGGAATCGTTTGCTGGTTGAGCTCCGGATGGCTCCCAACCTTCGCTCCTTCCGACGCGATTTGAAGACCTACTTGTTCGAACAAGCCAGCCTGGCCTGATGGGTGATGGGTTTGAGTTTTATTATTGTTTTAATGTATTTTAACTTACTGTTGTAAGCTTTTGGGCACTCTGTTTAATCTCTTTTAATTTTTGTATTCTTGTACTTTTATATGTTTGCCCTGTTCACCGCCCTGAGTCCTTCGGGAGAAGGGCGGTATACAAATAAAATAAAATAAAAAAATATTGTAAAGAAGGTAAAATATCTGGGGATCCACCTGACAGCAAGATGTGCAACAATTAAAGAGGATAATTATCACAAATTGAAAAGACAAATCAAAGTAGATTTGGATAAATAGAAAAATATACAACTATCATTAGGTTTAGGTTTAGGTTTTATTAAATTTTTATACCGCCCTTCTCCCGAAGGACTCAGGGCGGTGAACAGGGCATATCATAAAACTACAAAAATACAAAAGTTAAAAAATTAAATTATTGCCCACAGTAAAAACAATAGAAATTATATATAAATATTAAAACCCTAAGTAACTCCCCATCAGGCCAGGCCAGCTTGTTCAAATAAATGGGTCTTTAACCCGCGCCGGAAGGAGCGGAGATCTGGTGCCATCCGGAGCTCAACCGGCAGCTGATTCCACAAAGCCGGAGCGCCCACAGAGAAGGCCCTCCCCCTGGGGGCCACCAGCCGACATTCTCTGACTGGAGGCACCCTGAGGAGGCCCTCTCTGTGGGAACGCACAGGGCGGAGGGGAGTTGACGCCGGCAGCAGGTGGTCCCCGAGGTATTCCGGACCCATGCCATGTAAGGACTTAAAAACCATAACTAAGACCTTGAACCTCACCCGGAAGACAACTGGTAACCAATGCAGCTCGCGGAGCAAAGGTGTAACATGGGAGTACCGGGAAACTCCCAAGACAACTCTCGCGGCCGCATTCTGTACCAGTTGGAGCCTCTGAGTGGTCTTCAAGGGAAGCCCCATGTAGAGAGCATTGCAATAGTCAAGACGAGAGGTCACGAGCGCATGAGTGACCGTACACAGGGCATCCCGGTCTAGATAGGGCCGCAACTGACGCACCAGGCGAACCTGTGCGAAAGCCCCCCTAGTCACGGCTACTACATGATCTTCTAAGGTAAGCCGTGCATCTAGGAGGACTCCCAAGTTGCGAGCCCTATCTACGGGGGGTAAAGACTCACCCCCCATAGAAAGTGATGGAACATTTTGAATGTCCCGGGATGCCAGAATGTACATCCACTCAGTCTTGTCAGGGTTGAGTTGAAGAATTTATGGGAAGGATTGCAATAATCAAAATGAAAATACCATGATTATTGTTTTTGTTTCCAACAATACTAATAAGATTGGAAAAGAAATATTTCGAGGGGCTTAATAAAATAATACTGATGTATATTTGGCAGGGGGAAAAAGGCAAGGATTAATTTTAAAACGTTACAAGATACAAGGCCCAGAGGTAGGTTTGGTCTACCTAATTGGGAATTATATTATCAGGCTGCAGCATTATCCTGGATGAGAGAATGGATCTTACTGAGGAACACGAGATTATTGGCATTAGAGGGACATGATTTGCAGTTGGGATGGCATGCTTTCATATGGTATGGGAAAAATAGGATACATAGCTATTTCCAGAGACATCATATAAGGAATTCTTTATTTGTGGTTTGGGAGAAAATAAAGAGAAAGCATTATTTGAAGATTCCAAATTGGCTCTCAACTATGGAAGCGCTAATACACCCCAGTATGTTTAATATGTGAAATATTATAAGATATAAAGACTTAATAACAGACACGGGGGAGCTGAAAACCAAACAAAAATTAGCAGAACAAGGAATGAAGATGGATTGGTACATGAGAACGCAAATACAATCTAGACATGAAAAAGATGTTAAAATAGATGGTTTTAACTTGAGGACAACAGAGTTAGATGAAATATGGGGACTGAAGAAAAATGGATTAAAAATGTATAGTTACTTACTACATATGGAGTTAGAGGAGGAACAAGTGAAAGAGACAATGATAAAATGGATAAGAAATTTTTGATATACGATTGAATTAGATAGCAGCAACTATGGGAAAGAAACTATAAACTGACAATGGTGACAGCTTATAAAGAAAATATGTACAAAATGTTTTATAGATGGCACATGTCTCCAGAAAGATTAGCTAAAATGTTTTAAGGACAGATCTATGAAATGTTGGAAATGTAATCAAATACCAGGTTCTTTTTATCATATGTGGTGGATGTGTATAGAAGCTAAAACTTATTGGAATACAATTAGAACATGGATAGAATAGATGATACAACAACATATAGAACTAAGATCAGAAACATTCCTGTTGGGTATTTTAACAGAGAAATATAATAAAGAGAAAACATATTTGATTATTCATATAATCATCGCAGCTAGGATTGTGTTTGCACAAAATTGGAAAACACTGAAAGCCCCCCGACCCCGAGGGAGAGGTAATTGGGAAAATATTGGAATGTGTGGAAATGAACAGATCAACAATGACAATTAAAGATAAGACAGAGTCAGAGAATTATGAAATTTGGGGAAAATTTTATGATTGGGTGAAAAGAGAATATGGTTAAAAGATAGCTAACACTAATTTCTTCCCAGTTGCAATGTATGGCAGTGAAAGTTGGACAATAAGGAAGGCTGAGAGGCAAAGAATTGAGGCCTTTGAACTATGGTGCTGGAGAAGACTCCTGCGAGTCCCTTGGACTGCAAGGCGATCAAACCGGTCAGTCCTAGAGGAGATCAACCCCGACTGCTCTTTAGAAGGCCAGATCATGAAATTGAAGCTCAAATACTTTGGCCACCTAATGAGAAGGAAAGACTCACTGGAGAAGAGCCTAATGCTGGGAAAGATTGAGGACAATAGAAGAAGGGGACGACAGAGCATGAGGTGGCTGGATGGAGTCACTGAAGCAGTAGGCGTAAGCTTAAATGGACTCCAGAAAATGGTAGAGGACAGGAAGGCCTGGAGGAACGTTGTCCATAGGGTCACAATGGGTCGGACACGACTTTGCAGCTAACAACAACAACAACACTAATTTAGATGGAAGAAAAAGGAGGAGATAAGGAGGGAGACCCAGGCGACGCAATATTGAATAACTGGAGGTTGTATAAATATTTATAGAAGTATATACCGAGAAGGTCAGATTAATAGAAGTATTAACGTAATCGAAAATTAATCTTATTATATCTAATATAGATATTGAAAATCTAGGGAGAGGAGTTGCTCGGACATTACCCCTGAATTGTATCTGAAGAGGAATGAAAGGGAAGAAAGGAGAGGAGTGAGGGAAGAGTAGAGGAGGGGGGAAGGAAGTAGGAAGGTTGGAGGAGAAGAGGAGAAGTGGGGAGAAATGGGAGGGGAGTGGTGAAGGAAAGAGGAGAGGAGAGGAAGAAGAGGGAAGTAGGGAAGAAAAGGTAGGGAGAAAGAAGGTAGAGAAGAGGGAAGAGAGAGAAGGAGAGTGGATACAGTGAAAGGGAAATGGACGAGCAACACCAAAATTTATGTGTATGTATTTATTTTATTAAGAGTATCTGATAGATAAGAATGTAAAAAGAATGTATGTTAATACTTGATAAAATATTACAGTATATTTGTTGATATGTATGGGGGAGAGTTAGGAAAAAAAGATTTGTTTTCCAATTTATCATTTCTAATAAATTTCACAGATTTATTAAAACCAAATAATCTCCAGTAAAAATGAAAGGACCAAAGAAACTGCCCTATATTTTACTGAATATTTGTAAGCCTTGTTGTATTTCAGTATACAAGCCAATTAAAGAAAGAATATAATTTATGGTTAACAATGGGGCCTTTATTATTGTTTAAGAGTGTACATTTGTCCACAATGTGTATGGGAAAATAGCACTTTATAGAACACCAAGAGCTGAAGCTGATAATCTATGCTTTATTGTTTCAGCAGAAAAATGAGAGAGGGAACACACTTTAATTCTAGCCAATCTGCAAAATATTTTATTCAGGGTCTATGTTTTTGTGATTAGCGACAAATACCTTCTATTAAGCCATCCAATGGAATGTAAGGACCAATCTATCCTGCTTAATACAATTCCATTTTCACTTGTAGCCTCAGTTTACAACCTCTATCAACCGGAGGCCTGTTCAGAAATAATTGAAGTTTAGTTCAATTGGTTTTACTTGCAGCAAACAAACTTCAAAACTACTTCCCCCACTCAGTAAATAAAATAAAGCTGCAGTTTTAAATTTCAGGCTGCTTATTTTAAAATCAGTTGGACTCTCAATAACATAATTTGAATAATAATATTTGAAGCCTTCTCATAACTAATTCAGGTAGCTGCTTGTAGTCATTCTCTTAATGATATTCAAGGCACTGAATATTATCTTTGTTGCTATTCAATACATTATGTTATAACACGGGTGTCAAACTCGCCACGTCACGTGATGTGTTGTGATGTTATCGCAACTTTTTTTGCATTGCCAGAGCTGGGGTGGGCGCGGCCTCGTCATGATGCAACTGGCCCGCGGGCCAGCAGTTTGATACCAATGTATTATAATATTTGTTTTAATATATTGATTCAGACTATATATCCTTTCATTGAGGCTAAATATGATTTACATTGAACTCTCCCTCCCCCTGTGTGTTTGTGTGTAAAAGAGAGAGTGAGAGCAAGAAAGAGAGAGAGAGAGTTGCAATACAAAATAGTGTAATAATACAAAATGGTCAAGTCGTCAGTGTGATTTGGATAGAATAGCTATTATTTTCAAGTTAATTTCCTTCTCATTTCCTTTCCTCTTTATTCTGAACCTTTGTAGAGAAATAGAATAGCATGTCTTTGTAAGATTAATGTATATATCCATAATATTTTCCATGTCTCATCTGTCTGGTCACTAAACTGTCAATAAGTGCATGCCAGAAACTAATATCAATCAAGGTAACTCAGGCTTTGGATGTTTTAGTACTTTTTTATTGATAAATTTATGTTTTTGACTTTTTAATTCTGTTTTTATATTAATATTTTATTAGCCATCTTGAATGTTCCCAGAGTAGAGATACTCTGATAAACTATTACTGATGCAGTAATCTTAAATCTTAGGAAATAATTTTGATGCATCAAATATATTTAGGTTGTGATATTTTGAGGCAGGGGATTCTTTTCCTCTAGGTTCAACATTTATAATGCAAATAAAATGTGAACATATTGAAGAAACAATTACAGAATAAAGCAAACATATTTCTTTCTTAAGAGAAAATACTTGGAAATAACTATAATGTTCTTTAATTTTTAGTGCTTTTTCAACAATAGGAGTGCTTTAAGACTTTAGTCTTTAATCTTAAAGAGTCCTTTAAGATTGGATTAGTATTATAATGATAAGGTCTGGCATTTGAATATGATTTGAATATTTTGTTTTAGAATTCATGAAGTTAGAAGTCTGGAAGATTAGTGCCAGGAGATAATTGCTCATTGTAAACTGTTTGATGCGAGATTTAGGCATGTTCACTCATGTTGAATATTTACCCATTTTGTGTTCTGATTCTAAAGGAAGGATTCTGTAGGTATACATGAACTATATTTTCATATTTGTTTTAGCCACTTTTTACCCATTTAGAATGATTTTGGTGACACCATAATATTTGAAAATATTGCCCTGAGCAAACAGTGCCAACTCATACTTTCATATTAATTTGGTAGTATAGGATTTGTACAAGCAATTCCTTTTATTTCTTTTCATCTCAATTGTATCCCAACTTATTGAAAGAACAAGCAATTTTCACTACTTGTAAAAATCCTGGTTCCCACTTATGCTGTCCTACAGATTTCTAACAGGAATTTCAAATTGTGTTTCCAATGCATTGCAGTGAAGTTCCAGATGTTTTTCTGCCTATCTGGTATATGTTTTACACTTCTGAGAGTGTAAATATGCCAAAGTACTCCTAACATGTTAGTGGTGCAAATAATAATAATAATAATAATAATAATAATATGTTTGTATATAGGTCTAGATATCATGAATAATCCGTGCTTTGTGTCATCATGATGTAAAATCAATCAGTTGAATCTTTCATTTTGTCAGAATTTGTATACATAACTATGCTTATTCTAAACCAAATTCCAAAATGTTTTATTTCTTTTTAGAAAATTGTAATTTCTCAATTGTAAGGATAAAACATGAGGCAAATAATGTACATTTGTTTTGTATTTTGACAAATTTGTTATATTTCTTAGTAGTTGAGTCTGAGAAGCATGTGTTCAGAAAATGGTTTAATGAACAACAAACTGCAAGTTCTTCCACCAACTAATTTTTGATTTTATAGTTATATTTCCACAAACCTTTCCTACTTAAACCAGAAGAGTAAACTCTCAAATAATATGTATATTCTTCCCATGGGCTGGAGAAAATAAGAACACATTTATTGGATGCTTCCATTAAAATAGTTGAAAATATAAGAATTGTTCAACACTAGTAATTCCTGGAAAGGCATCTTTCTTTAATGATATTCTAAGATTTAGAATAGAATAATGAGAAGGTGCATAGTGACCCAAACACCTGCCTTGGCCACAATGCTCATGCAGCATTTACATCTGCAATGACTCCACTTCAGCAGATAACACAAACAACAGTGTTGTTTTTCATTATCCATACACTTCAAAAATGCAGCATTTTACCTCTCCAGTACAGAGGCATCCACGTACATAATTGACAACGGTCTTTTCTTGCCCACACACACACGGATTCTAGTGTCTCCTTTAAATACATTGCAGCGCATTGCTGAAATGCCAGTAAGTAGCCTCAAGGTAGATGAAATTTTGATATGAATATTTGTATCACATCAGAATTCTCTGTCAGAGCGCGCCAAGATTCTTCTTTCTAAATATTTGAACATGCAAGCCTTAAATGTGACTGGATATCTTAGGACTGTTTCCTTCTCTCATGAGGTGTACGTGTGTGTTTTTAATTTAAATTATCTCTTTGAGGTTTGTAGGAGAAAAAAAATATTTATCTTTTAGCTTATTGGTATCAGCAGGCAAGCTAAGTCAGCCTCAGAAGGACGGAAGGTTTATTGGTTAGGAGGCACAGGCACCCAGTTTGTGATAAAGAATTCTTTGCGGCTTTTTTCCTCAGTAAAATAAATTGCTTAGAGCATATTGCTCTGAATTTAATCCTTTCATCTTGGTCAATCAGTTTTAAATGGCTGCCTAGTATGAACTAGTTATTTTTTCCCTGTTTTTTTTTTTTTTGCAGATAGAAAGATGTATGTTTTGTAACAACTAGAAAGGTAGAAAGTGAAAAGTATAACTAATTGGATGGCAGAGTTCAGAAATTCAGAGCTCATAACTGAAACTTTTGACCCTATCTCTTGAATTTATTTGTATTGCCCCATTTGTAAACCTGAGTTCATTATATATATTTGAATAAAGATGGCACGAGCATAAGGAAAGTCAGTTTTATTCCTGTTTTTAAAAATGCTTCGCTATATCTGGCCCTGTTTTATATCTTTATATGTGAGTGAGGGTTGTTTTTTGGGTGACGGTTTCACTGATTCATTATATTCTGCTCAGATGGACTTTACCTTTTATGAAAAATAGGCTAGCATTTGTTATTTTTATGACAAAAATTTAATAGTATATCCATGGTACATAGCATTCAGGAATTGGTCTTCCAATGTGAATTGCAGCCCAGAACCTTATTTCTATTATTTATTTTATTTATTTAATCTTATAGGCTGCCCAACTCCAATGGACATTTCAAGGACATTTGCTGGTTGTATTAGACCAATGTACAGATAATTTAACAAGGTGATTCATTTGCAACCAGTGTATCTAAGTGTATGTGTTATACAAGCTTACTATGTTGTGCAAATTTTTACCGGTTAGAGATCTGTTGATAAAATGATTTTGGGGGCTCATGATATTAGGTTAATATCATATAAGGTGCTATATGGTTTTATCACAGGAAGGCCTGGAGGAACGTTGTCCATGGGGTCGCAATGGGTCGGACATGACTTCACAACTAACAACAACAACATGGCTTTATCACCTGGCTAGCAGGGTTCAGACACACATTCTTTCGAATTTCGAAGAAATGATCACACTTCTATGACTATCTAAGGCCTTATCCCAAGGCAGTAAAAGAAAATAATGTAATAATATAATGCAGGACAGCAATCAAAATATATTCAGCAATACAATAAGACAAAGACTTTATGACCCTTCTGCCAATCAGAAAATCCCAAAGAAATAATAGTGGACAGATTCCTTCAAAGCAGGAAATATATCCTCCTTTCTAGGTCTGCACTGAAATTCCATCTCATGGGAGTTTCTAAACAGCTCATATAGGCTTTGAACCATCATTACTCACAACTGTCCTCAATAAACTGATCTCACTGCATTTTACCAAGAAAAGGAGGCTGACTTTATCTTATCTTGGTATATATTGCCTACTTTTGCTGGATTGTTGGAGATTGCCTTGACAAGTCCATGCAATATTCTTGGCAAGTTTTTCCCCAAAGTGATTTCCCATTGCCTCCTACCTAGGGCTAAGAGAGAGTAACTGACTCAAAGTCACTCAGCTGGCTTTGTTCATAAGGTGAGACTAATACTCCTGGTCTCCCATTTCTAGCCTGATGCCTTAACCACTATACCAAACTGGTTCTCTAGTATATTATTACAATACGTTATATATGAAATAGCTTCTGGAAGGTGTTTAAAATTATAAGTGCTGAAGAAAAAATCATTGGGTTAGTTCAGGAATTTAAATTAATTGGAAATTAAACTTTCTGAAAAAATAAGCTTTATATACAATTTCTAGATTTAATCCAAAGTACTTGCATTAATTTATAAAGCCCTTACCACTGTCATTTTTGGATGGTTATTATAAAAAAATATCAATAGCTAAAAGGTTCAGAGGTGGAAATCACAGAATATATAATTTCTTTGTTGCTCCTTTTATAAAAAGATTCAAACTCAATTTATCCTATCTTTGATCAGTAGATATTGTGATTGCTCAGACTTGTCATATGTCCAAAATGATGCTGCTACTACTACTACTACTACTACTACTACTACTACTACTACTACTAATAATAATAATAATAATAATAATAATAAGTTGGAAGGGACCTTGGAGGTCATCTAGTCCAACCCCCTGCTCAGGCAGGAACCTTATACCATTTCAGGCAAATGGCTGTCCAGTCTCTTCTTAAAAACCTCCAGTGTTGGAGCATTCACCACCTCTGGAGGCAGGTTGTTCCACTGGTTTATTGTTCTAACTGTCTACATCTACTTACAGATGTCCTGCTATTTGTTATGCTAATAAAGGCATGTCAAACTGCCGGCCCACAGGCCGGATGCATCACGTCGAAACCGCACCCACCCCATTGCCAGCAATGGGGGAAAAGTTGCAATATGTGACACAACGCCACGTGACTTTGCGAGTTTGACATCCCTGTGCTAATAGGTTGTGTGCTGTAGCATGTAAAATCTGCCAGATTGACCACACAAAATCTTGCTGTTTAGGTGTATTTTATGTAATTTTAGGTTTTAACATATTTTATGTACAATTAGATATCATATTTACAACCTAGACTTAGATTACCTTTCTTTGACTTTATTTATGAGTCCTAGTCACTTTACAGATGTATTTCAATTTTAGTAATGGATTTTTATTTACTGTTTTCTAAAGCTAGACTGTTTTAAGACATTACAGACTACTTAAGGACATATGTCCAGAATAAAAACTGCTTGATTAAAGACTGAATTTACAAAATTCCAGTTGATTTTTGGGTCCATATAGATGCAGGGGTTTATTTTTTACTTATGCACATTTGCTGAAATTGGTAAATGATACATTTTTGCATTTATATCTAGTCCTTGGAACATAGACAGGTCATAATTAGGGATTTTTCTGTCAGTGGCTTCTCTACATATAGTATTATCCCCCTAAATATTAATTTAGTATCTATTTTGCTATAATCTTAATGCAGAATACTGTTCAGTAATATTTATATTTACATATTAAGAACTCTGCATTCTATTGAACTTGATCTATGATAGGATTTAGGGTTATATATTGAATCTCTTTTGTTTTTACTAGCTTTTGACTGGTTTCAACATCACAATTAATGTTTATAATGTTTACCTGGCACCAATTTCCAATCATTTTTCTGTTTATGACTTTGCTTTGCTTTTCATTTTATCTGCTTAATATTTTTTTAAAAAATGGATTCTTGTTTTTTTTAAGTTTTCAGTTAAGTAACCTTAGTTCTTGTACTTTAGCATTCCTTCAGAGCTGTATTTTTGTTCCTGCCATTCGCTTAAAGCAACTGGTTTTGTTGCTCTTTCTAGAACAAAATAATTTATTGAGCCAAGGTGCCAAGATAACAGAAAAAAATAACAGCAAAGAAATATTACAGATATATGTGAACAGAGAGCCAGCATATCTGAGAGGTTCTGTATAAATACTACATCAACAAAAGTGTAAATCTCCAGATATTTACAAAATCAAATTTAAGTACCTTACCCGGATTTCTCCTGTTGTACAGAAATTATTTTGTATCATGTAGTTGATACAGGTATGTTTGCCACCAAAACATTTAATTTTGATTAATTTATACATTTCCTTTTACATATTTAATATCTAACAGTTATCCAACTACCGTATTCTCTGCACCACATTCTAAAACACATGACCAGTTGGGTTCGGGTAGTAGCCATAAATCATGGGTCATATGTACCTGCTAGTCAATATTCAAAATTAAATCTCTGGAAATCCTTCCTTCCATTTGTACCTGCAGAAATGTATCTTCTGTCGACAAAGAATTAAGAAAATATCTGGTGCTTGCATCCAGTGCTCTTATGGACGTTGCCCAGCTTCATTCCATGTCACATGTGCTCATGCTGCTGGGGTGTTGATGGAACCAGATGACTGGCCTTACGTTGTCTACATCACGTGTTTCAGGCACAAAATAAGTCAAAATGTGGTAAGATTTTATATACCATTGTTTTCTACATTGTTTTTAATTTAGACATATTGTTGCTGTCATTATATATCCTGTTACAACCCTCCAAGCTATTAGAATAGAAAAATGCCAAGACTACATAGGTCAAGAGGTAAGAAATGAAGATTGTTTAATGAAATGCTTAAGAGTTCATTTAAGCTGCTGATTATATCGCAGCTATGTTGAGACTCCTTTCTTTTTCTTTTTTTTTTTACAACTCAAACTCTCAGCTATATAACCATGGGATATGATGGAGGTGCTCAGAAAATTTGGCTGATTTGGTCAAAATGAGAACAGCATTATAATGCCACAAATTTTACTTCTTTCAAATGGGTGGGTAACATTGGATGCATCTGAAGAAGCACCATAGTTGGCATCACAATGCCACACTGTTGCCCTTGTCACTCTGATTACCCCTTGCTTCTTGCAAATGCCTCTGGCTTAAAGGACCTCCCAAGAGATTCTTAGGTAAAAAATAATAATTTGATGGCTGTAGTCAGATGAGCATTTAGTGCTATAGTTGGAGACTATAAACAAAAGAGGATTTCCAGAAACACAAATGCCAAATGGAATTCAGAGCAAGCCACAAATTGAAGCTTTGCTGAATGTTGCATGGATTCGGCTCTCTTCCTTCATCCAGCATTATTAATTGGACCATCCTCTGTGAAAATGCTTCACAGAATACAGTGGTGGAAGAGGTGGGACTGAGGAGCTAGATCCAAACATACCATGGAGAAACCTATAAGTAACTTAGATAAAGTATGCTTTTTACAAGTTTAAGTCTTGATCTGACTTAGATGAGGCAATCTGAGAATTTGTAAGAGTTCTTTAGGATCCAGTGAAACAAACTTAGGAAGAGGAAGAGAGAGAGAGAGAGAGAGAGAGAGAGAGAGAGAGAGAGAGAGAGAGAGATGGTATTTGAACTAATTATATTGTTTTAATCTTTTAAAGAAAACCAAAGCCTTTGAGAAAGCAGTCTCAGTTGGGCAAACTGTCATAGCAAAACACAGAAACACACGCTACTACAGCTGCAGAGTAATAGAAATTATATCTCAAGTTTTCTACGAAGTTATATTTGATGATGGTTCCTTCAGTCTGGATACCTTCCCTGAAGATATTGTAGTAAGTATTTATTTTAGAAATTTTTATTCTTTTTTTTTTAAAGTTAAATCAGAAAAATTGAACTATTTTTTCTGACCTTTCAACAGAGATAATTAACTTAATATTCTGTTCATGTTTGTTATTTCTTGCAGCAGAAAATTATCACTTTCTCAGGGGCTTCCCAACCTTGTTTGTGCTAATTAGTAGCTACCATTTCTCCAAATGAATAGCAACTAATCTTTCAAAGTCTTTTAATTAAATAAGAAATATGCTTTTAATAAAAGATATTAGAGTGGGAATTCTACATGTTGTAGTGTCTCAGAGAGGTAATATAACAAAATTCCTTGATGAATTAACCCAAAACTTTAATGTTAAAATACATAACAGGCAACGTGATTCACATGAATCGAGTAAGATATTGGGTTTACATGTTTGATTATTGTATTTGTAAACTGTATTATCAAATGATGCTTAGTTGGAATAAACAAAATGGCACTGTTTTTTTGCCTTTTGCAATAAGTATACTTACATCAACATTTTAGCAAGAAGTTAACAGCACTACTTATTGGGGTGGTATGTCTTTTGTTTACATCTGCATCAAAGCTTGAGCTGTGGGAGAAAATAAAAACTGCTTGCTATCCAAATGGGATAGTGTGATTTGGAGCTAAGAAAAAATGTAATCAGGTCTAGATATGCCTCAGTGCTTCTCAGATAGTTAAAGAACAACATATAATTGTTTGAAGGAAACACCAAAGAACTTTTAGATTCCTTGGAGAAATCTTTGGGTGCTTTCATTAGATAATATACCTGTAGCTTCAGTAACTGAGAAGATTGAAAAAACTGCTTTCCTAATCCATGCAATGTGCATATCAGGTAAGACTTGTTTATCAAACGTTGTGCAAAAGCAGTGTTGCTGCTATTGAAGAAGCTATTTCTCTAATCTGTTTTCCTGTTCGGCTAGCTCACAAAGATACCAAATGCTTTTTATGTGTTCAGGTTACTGCACAATTTCAGTTTAGTTCACAACTGCATTAATGTGAGACCAGCTACTATTTCCTATTTGTGTATATTTTGATGAGAATGCTAGGGAAAAAAGAGGTTTAAGGATATTAAACTTTATATTCCTTGATTATAGGAACACAAGTGAGGCAGTATATTTTCCCTAGAAGGCATTTGGAGTGAATATTAATACAAGAGGAAAACTATAGTTGGGAAAGCTGGTTGAAATAATTCAATATTAATAATTTTTTTAGGCTTATAGTTACTATTTAATGCCCTTGTTTTTATATTAATAACAGGAGAAATATGTGGGCTGAAAATTTTGGCTTAAGCTATACCACTAAACATAATAGGTAGCTGCTATACTTTTCATGACCTGGAATGTGCTACACAGTGTGTAAACCGTGAGATGGCCTTGTTGATTAGATTATAAATTTCAAATGAATATTCAGGAAGTGGTGATTTTTTTAAAAAAATCTAAAACAACGAAAATCAAAATTACAAAGACAATTTTAATGTGATTTTAAGAAGCAATATCTGAGAAGTTAAACCGTAGTATTGTTGTGGGTTATTTGATTACTAAATCCATAATCTCAAAATCCAGTAACTCAGATTCAAATGAATAACTTCTTGTAGACTGAGTTCTTATTATTTTATTAAATACATTATTAATAAATTGGTACTCATTTCTAAATATTTTATCATATTGATGTTGCCCTTAAAATAAATATATGGTTTAATCGAACAAATTAAAAGCAGTTTATTTTAAAATTAAATACATTCAGGATTCTCTTTGAATTGAAACCCACCATAACATCTCCATAATCATAACTGGCATTTTAATTTTTCTGTATATCAAGCTTGTTTATTGTATGATATTTTAATACAATCTCAAATTCAACACACTGGTTAAGAACCAGTTTAGGCATCAAGACCATTATGTTCAGAAAAAGAAATCATACAGACTACCTAGAGAACTTACATTTATTGAGCCAATAGCTACACGTCTCAGTTTGTAAAGGCAGATACCTTAGACTATCTGCCTAGGTTTCTTTTTCCCCACTTTGTTTGTCTATTAATTTTTTGTTTGTGGGAACAAGGGGAAAAGTATTTTAATGCAGAGGATTGTCTTCTTTCCATGTCAAATGTTGAAGCAGCCTAATATAGAACCAGCCTGGTGTAGTAGTTAAGGTGCTGATCAGGAGACTGTGAGTTCTAGTCCTACCTTAGTCATGAAAGATAGCCGGGTGACTTTGGGACAGTCACACTACCTCACATGGTTGTTGTGGGGAAAATAGGAGGGGAAAGGAGTGTTAGATATCTCACTGCCTTGAGTTTCTTATAAAGTAAATAAAGGCAGGATAAAAATCAAATAAAATATGTTTCTATCTTGCTTTCTGTCACACTTCTGCCTTGTCAGCCTTGCAGTTACAGAAAATTGAATAGGTCCTGGTACATGGTCCAACGGTCAAGGAATTGGGACAGTCTTAGAACAGAAATCCACAGTTAGGAAGTTTACTTTTGTAAAAGAGAGGCCCCCCTCCCGCCCTCTCCCCCCTGTGTGTGTGTCTGTGTGTGTGTGTGTGTGTGTGTGTGTGTGTGCATGCATATGTATCAGAAGGTTACTATTTCAGTTTATAAAATTGTGATTCTGACACCTTATTTGAATGAATTGGCATTTTCATGAATCCTAGGAGAATTTTTCTAAAAGCCTGTGTGTTTTTGTTTGGTCTCATCTCAAAAATATCCAATATACTTACATTAAACAATGCAGTTCTCCTGAATATATAACATTGTTCAGTTAAATTCATCTAGCTGGTTGTAGCGCTCTTAACATTAATAAAAGATGTATCACCTCATGACTTAGTTGTACTAATACAAAGAAATCAGCCACAGCAGCAAATTAATTTTAATGTATACATGTATGATTCATTTGGTCAATCTTTTCCAAAATGGATATTTTCTTATCTGCAAAAAAACCCTATCTGAACGAAAATATAGGGATACTTTTTCCTCTCTCTCTCTCTCTTTTTTTTTAAAAAAATCAACATTAATACACAAAATCCTTAACAGAATTATGTTGACCCTAATGAAACCATATCCATTCAATAGAATAGTCCAGAGATCCTTCAGTGAGATGAGAATGGCAGTGATTAAACTTCATCTTTTAAGGTTCTAAACTCATCGGCCATAAAAAAAAATGGAAAATATGTAACAGCAAAAGTATATAACAAAGAATTTTTTGTAAAGGCTACTTTCCATTTTTGAAATACATTTACATTTCATGAAACATCAAAATCGCTATCTTTAGTTTCCTTTGTATTGGAATTGTGGACCTGTTGTGAATATATATTTAACGAAATGCCAGTATAATAACAAGACAGCTTGAGACATTGTTTAAACATAATAATGTTCTCAGCTCCATGGCGTTCTTTCAGAGCTAAACATATATATTTGTTGGTTTTGAAAAATGTGTGACTTTATACTTTATAACTGCAATTTACAAAATATAGCCGAGAGAGCAATTGGTATACTGTGAAAAATAAATATCTATGAATACATTTTAGGTACACACAGAGAAATCTCCAAATACTGTTGTTGATATGCATGGGGGAAAAGGTGACATATGCTTCAGTTTTTAATAAGTACCCATCAACTACTAGAATTGGTTGATTGATTGATTTCCCACTTTTATTGTTTTTTATAAATAACTAACACACTAACTAATTAGGCAGCTAACATACCTAATATTCCTCCCTCCTCCTATTTTCCCACAACAACAACAATTTGAGAGATGACTTGGGCTGAGAGATGGTCAGCCAGATGGTTTTTCATGGTTAAGGTGGGACTAGAAATCACCACTCCTGGTTTCTAATCTGGTGCTTTAACCATTAGTCCAAACTGGCTCTCATTAAGACATTAAGGTTGGATTCCCACACATGTAATCCATTATTCCAAGGATGCCTTTATGCCCCTGGACAATCTTACCTACCCAGTTCTCTGTCCACTTGTCCAGTCTTTCTTTTCTTTCTTTTTTTTAAGGAAGTTGACGTGTTGCAAAACGTTACTATCTGGAATCATTTTTATTTCAAAGAATGTATAGGACTCCCAAAGTAATCACATAAGCTTTCTAAGTGAATAAAAATGATGGGTTGGCTTAGAGGTCCTAAATCTGAGTTGCAAAGATTTGGACAACTACTAAATGGCAGCAAAGAATTAAGACAAACCTGTATCTCTTTGTGTCTCTGAATGGTAACCTTAAAAAATGGGATCAATCATTGAGAAAAGGGAGCAAGTTGCACAGTGGGTACGTGGATCTAGAGGCAGTATCAGGTTGTATTCTAAAAAAAATTGTGTGTTATGTCCATGGTAGCCATTTTGAAAATGGGCAAGGCCTTCCAGTAGTATTTGACAAAAACACTTGAGAATGTTTGGTGTTCTCAAAATTCCCGATGAGCCCACTAATCTAAAAAGGTATGGTATCTTAAATTATTCTAGTTCTGCTAGCATTTACTTTTCTTATTGTTACCATTTTCATATTAAAAATACATTGATAAGGAATAATTATTTAAGATTGGAATTCTCCACTATCTTTTAATTTTTCTCTCTCCTGTCACTGTTTCTCCCCCATTAAGCAGCATAATTTTTTTTTAAAAATCCCATTTATATCCCGCCCTTCTCCGAAGACTCAGGGCGGCTTACAATCTAAGAAGCACAAATCAATGTGCTTAGCAATAGCCTTCATTCTATGTATATGCCTGCTTATTAGGGCTTTCAGCCTCCCCCAAGCGGCATTTTACAAAGTCAGCTTATTGCCCCCAACAATCTGGGTCCTCATTTTACCTACCTCGGAAGGATGGAAGGCTGAGTCAACCTTGAGCCTGGTGGGTCTCGAACCTGCACTAATTGCAGGCAGCTGGTGTTACTTAAGGAGGCATTAGCCCACTGCTCCACCAAGGCTCTTGAATTATGTGATGGCAGTATAAATATAGCAACAGTGGTTCAAAAATATTGATTTACTGTTTTTTTTCTGCAATGTATATAATTTATAATTTGATTTAATAGATTCAATTTAATAGGGCCACCTATTCTGAAAGACTCTGGGTGGCATACAAAATCCATAAAAAGAGAAAAACAATTAAAACCCACAAAAACAGGGAGCTTGTACTAGTACAACTAGAACAGCAAAGTGTACAAAAAATAATACACTATGCTTGATTAAAAAAATCACATCCATATTAACCCCAGCCCTGGGAACATGCATGCTGGGAATCACCATTTAAGCCATTAAATCTAAAGCCCTGCTCAGTGCAGGTTTCCAGTTTCCTGTTTAGTCAAATCTTAATAGTAATAGAGGTTTTACTAGTAGGAGTATATAAATTGCAATAAGCCTATTTCTGAAATAAATGTGTTGGGTTTGAGTTTTTAATAACAATTGCATCAATCCTGTTCTTTAGGAAAGTTCAAACACAGCTTTCAGGTGAATGTATACTGAACAAACTGAAACAGCAACTTGTATTTAGAGTGTTAGTTGTATGGATTTACTGATATGGGAGCTGATTCATTATAGAGTTAAAGCTAGTGGACTAGAAATTGGGAGACTATGAGTTACGGTGCATCCTTTGGAATTAGAATTGGCTGGGTGACTTTTGGCAATTTCCAATCTCTCAGTCCAGCCCATCTTGCAGGGTTGTTTATATTAGTGTTTCTGAACTTCCAAAATATTAATATGTATAAACTTCAACTCTCAAAATTCTGGGTGTGGAGCTCTACACATCTTACAGTTGCTCAAATTGAGAAAAACTGATTTATTTCACGTTGAATTGTATAAGATGGGATATAAATTAAATAATGCATTCAAATTTACATTCAAAACCAAATGTTAAGATGAGTGGTTTATATTGAACTAGCAGTTTCCGTGTTATGATGTTTGAATAGCTTGTAGATTTTTCTTTCTGGCAGATATACTGTTAGTATTCAGATCTGTCCAAAAGTATATTCAAGAGATCAATTTTGTTTCCATGTAATTTTAACCACTCAGAAGGAATTGTTCTCTGGCAATCTTTCACAAAATTTACAAACTATGTTGATTGTTTTCTGGAATTAAAATTTAGCATAGTTTGCAAATTTTGTGAACGACCAGGGGGATGGGATTGGGGTAGATGGGAAGAGTTCCCTTACAAGAATATATCAATTGAGCAAAACTAATAAAACAAAAGTTTTTGCAAAACAACAACAACAACAATAATCATCATCATCTTCAAAAACCCTATTTAGCTTCACAGGTTTCATCTACTTTCTTATAGTGCATAGAAAATGTAAGGCCATTTTGCCGGCCTTTAAAAATGTTTCTTATAACAGTGAAAAACTCCAATGTCCATAATGGGATAAAAATAATTCTGTAACTGTCTTGATGCCTCCAACTAAAGATCTGTCTTGTCCTGCACTTTGTTTTCAACAGGGGCCGGTCAGATGCCTTTGGGCTCTGTCAAAGAAATGAATAGCAGTGTATTGTCATTTGTTCCTACCGTAGTATCTGATATTTTCCTTTTGAAACTGAGCTTCCTTTTAACAATAGTGATTTAGAGATCTTAATGGATTGCTCTACTAAGAGCGGTAGAGATAATCAGGAATAAAATGAAGAATAAAAAAAATGCTACTATCCATCAAAAGGACATAAGGCAGAAATGGACATCCCACGATTAATGGAGCACCTTCTCCCCCACAGTTTATTTGTGCTCCCTCAGATCAACTCCAGATCTGACAGCATGGTACCAAATTGTGACTGTGCAAACTGAGTAAAATAAGGATGGGAATGGGCATAATAGGCCTATAGCCAATGCACTACTACTTGCACTCCACCAAGATCTTGGTTTCTTCTTTTTTTATGACATTAATATCTCTGTGAAAAAAAATCCTACAGCCACTATTGGATCAATAAGCAAAGTTGCAGTCTCCAACTCATCAGGAAGTTCCTCACATGTTATAGGTGGGGATCCGCTAATGGAACAAAGAGTGTGAGAGGGAGAGACTGCCTAGGTTAATGAGGAAAAGCAAAGCAAAGTTCATTATAGCATTGGAGTGAAGAAGCTATTCTGAAATCTCTGCATTAAGATTCAGACAGTAGGAGGGAACATCCGAAGAGATCTGCAGCTGTGGGTTCATAATGCACTGCCAAATTAAGCGCTGTGTCTACAATCCACATTTCATGAAAGCCGAAAAAACTGCTCTAGAGCACTGGGATTTTAAACTGAAGGATTGTGCAGTTTCTCATTCTTTTTGAGGGAGACTATATGGTAAATCTTTTTTCCCCCTCATCTTCCCTTAGTTATATCTAGTGCAGAAGAAATTATATAACTTTGAAAACTATGGTTGACTTGTTTATCTGGAATACACAGAAACATACACTCACACATGCTTACAGATAAATACAGATTGTGTTTACACAGACATACACATTTTCACAATATGTGCCCCCCACAAATATGAAGATAGAAGACAAGCACGATTCAATCAAAAGATCTATCTTCATAAAATTCAGAAGCAGATTTTAAACATTTCGAAAAGATTCCAAATCCCTTTTGACAGCATGTTCAAGATAATGAAAAGTTAGATTTAATATCAGTACTTCTCTGCCTTTATTGCATTGGCATATCGCTACTCCACAGCCCTGTTTTGGGTCACATGTGCCCTCTTGGGTGGGTAAAGGGGGCATGGAGAACCTTTTACAGGGGGCATGCAGAAGAATTTGCACAGCATCTACCAGATATAGTTGCTCAGATTTGTTCCCAGTTGTTCCTTTACCTCTTAAAGAGGCCTTGGTTCACCCTCTCCTCAAGAAACCATTGTCAGACACCCACACACCCTCCCATGCTACACAATTTTCATCTAGTATCTCATTTCCCTTTCTTAGAGAAGGTGGGGGTGAAGGTGTTTGCGCAACACTTCAGAGGGCCTTGGAGGAAGCAGATTATTTTGATCCTTTTTAGTCAAGATTCCATCTTGGAATGAAGTCAAGATTAGTCAAGACCTGGGTATGGGAGGGAAACAGCATTGGTCATGTTTTAGCCTAGGTGAGGTGAGGGTAATGCAGCCATACTTGTCTGCTTCTCAGCAACTTACAGTACCATTGGCCATGGTATTCTTGAGGATTACTCATTGGGTGTGGGTGGCATGGTGTTGTGCTGGTTCACCTCCTTTCACTGTCAGTTCCAGTGAGTAATGATTAGGGAGGGAGAAGATGTTCTGCTCTAGGCCCTACTATATGAAGTGCCACAAGATTTGGTGCTCTCTCCCCTCTGTAACATCTACATTAGGCCACTGGGTGAGCTCATCGATGGACATTATATATCCATTAACATATGATGCAATTGGACATTTTTACCCCTGGCAAATGAAGCCATGCCATGAATGTCTTAATCTGGTGACTGGAGACTTTGAGGATCTAGATGGGGAATAACATGCTTCAGTTGAACTCTGGCATAACTGAGTAGGTTTGGATTTTGGACTTCTAATTGATTCCAGCTCTGTGCCATCTATGGTGTTGAATAGGATTGAACTGTCCTGGCACACCCATTGCACAATCTGCTAGTCCTCCTAACTCCTGCACAATGAGTTGGTGACAGTTGTGGCCAAGGCCTTTGCACAGCTTCATCTTGTATGCCAATTGACCTGTTCCTGGACAGGCAGGCTCTGCTTAGTCACTTATGTCCTAGTCACCTTCAGATTGGAGTTCTGCAATATAGTCTTCATGGGGCTACCCTAAAGAGTATCCCGAAGTTTGAGCTGGTACAGAATGTAGCAACGTGGGCAATTATTTGCATTCCTAGAACACCACATGTTACACCTCTGCTCCACAAGTCACATTGGTTGCCTGTTTGGTTCTGGGTCTACTTCAAAGTGCCGGTTTAAATCTTCATGGCATGGGCCTAGACTAGGGGTCGCCAACCTCTGGGCCGTAGCCCACTAGTGGGCCGTGAGCTATTTAAACCCGGGCCATGGAAATGGTGGGCGAGCATGTAGGCATGTGCATCCCCACTTGCACGAGCAGCAGGTGAGCGTATATACATGTGCTCCTTTTCCGTCAGCGGCCTGTGTGCATGCACAGTGTTTGTGCAAATGGAGCTGCACATGTGCGCTTGCTAGCCACTCGCACAGAACCATCCCCTCTCTACCCTTTGCCAGTCTGCAAAACCAGAAAGGTTGTGGAAACTCCTGAACTGTCTAAGGGACTGATGCACCTCATTAAATCTGGCAGCGAAGATATGCTATGAGTACCTTCAGCTAGGGACCTACATTTGATAAGTTCCAAGGGAAGTGCCTTTTCCTTTGTGGCACCCACCTTATGGAACATTCTCTTCTCCCCTCCCCTGAGATTAAATTGGCTCTATCCCTTTTGACATTCTGAAGTCCCTCAAGACCAGGTTATGTTATCAGGCCTAGTGTTCCCAGAGCTTAGGTGGCTCTATTGCTGAGGTAGTCATTTTTTATGCTCTTCGTCTAGAGTTTGCATATTTATAATATCTTTTAATGTGGGTTTATATTTTTTATATTCGATGTTTTTACATTTGATGTTTTATTTGATGGTTGTATGCTGCCCAAGGCCACTTTATTTGTATGGGCAGCTATACATATTTGATAGACAGACAGACAGACAGACAGATAGGGAGTATAAATATTTCACAAACTGAAACAATACTACCTTCTCTTGTAGATGCTGAGCAAGTACATTTTGTTAGCTTTAAGAAGAAATCTTCTCTGTAGCCATAGTCCCTTCCCTTGTCTTCTGTGGTGCATGACAAGTCTTTCTATGACAATATCTATGCATTTGATTACATTTTCACACATAATCACCAATATGTGCGTGTGTGCTCTTTAGACTTTTCATATATGCTGTTTGTAGCAGACATTTTTTTCAGAGAGGAAGAGAAGAGTGTAAGACCATGATAAAAACAAGAATCTCTTCTCATTTCTGTGTTTCTCATTTCCTGTGTTTTTCACAAGTTATCCTTTAAGTTATTGATTGAACATGTTTTTTTTCTTTTCAAATAGAGCAGAGACTGCCTGAAGCTTGGCCCACCTGCAGAGGGAGAGGTTGTTCAAGTGAAATGGTCAGATGGAAAACTTTATGGTGCAAAATATCTTGGAACCAACGTAGCATATATGTACAACGTAAGTTTCATTTATTATTCCAAGATACTCATATGTTTGGGATTATTTAATAATAGTAACTATTTTTGTTAATCTTGTTTTTGTAGTTCTGAAGAAGCTAGAACCAATTACTGAGAAGCAGATTGAGCTAGATGACCCCATAACTTTTGCTTCTATGAAATAGTACGCTGTACTATGATGTTATTTCAAACTTGCAATTCTGTATATTCCAGTCCAATGGCAAGAATTTTCTAGCTTCATTTATTTTTAAAGTAGCACAGTTCCTTGCTTAGAGTGGTAGGAAAGGTAGTCTTCATGCAAAACTATTTATCAATAAGTCATAGAAATTTATTCTAATATATAATATTCAGATATTCAGCCCAACATTCTAAAGCAGATCCAGAGGAGTTTTGTCTAACTCCTGTCCATTTCTGTTAAATTTTCATCACTTTGTCCATGTGTTAGTGTTATGGAATTCAGCTATAAAGTCAACACATGGTGTATAATATACACTGCTACTAGTATAGTTATATTTTTATATTTATGTAATAATCTTATTACAGCCAGTATTTTAGTGTTAAATATTGAAGAAAGGCTTATTTACACATCTATGCAACCCCTATAAGTAATTTTTCAAAATGTGTAGATTCTAGATACTATAGGAGTAAAAAGAATATATTTAACAAACTTTAATGACGTGGCTGCCATGACTTTCAGAAATGTAGAGAGTTAAATTTTGTAGGAAAAAATACAAGCCCAAACGTTAGCTCATTATCATTTTCTAATATAATCTTTTGGCATGTTTGAGCTTATGACAGCAACTAAATTTCTGTATACTAATCAAATACTTTACAGAAATTCCAATTAAACCACTAATTAATTATGTTCTAATACAACAAAGACAAATAGAGCTAAATAGCAAATGTAACTGATACAATATTGTGTTAGTGGTTTTATGTTATTATGTGTGTAAATCTCTTGAGGCTGATATCAATTAATATGGACAGTGATTGACAAACCTGGTGGTTTATAGTTGCAAATAAATCCTAATTCAGATTTGGACTCATTGGGAATATATTAACATTCTCTATATTAAACCCAGCTGAATAACTGTTGCTTGTTATTAGAACTCAACAATTTGGAGTTATTTTCCAATTTATTTTCAAGTAACAGCAGTGGCACATGGAAAAGTTGAAAATGTATACCAAGATGACTTCCTCCAGATTAGTAGTTGCTTCTGATTTGTCAATTATAGATAATGTTAAGTTTTCAGAACTGAGTTGTTTACTAATAACTTCTAATAACTCTGAAATAACTCCAGGAAATCACAGGCCCATCTAATAATTTTCTCTGAAATCAGAGGGAATATAATGAAATACATTGTAATTTACCAGAGACCCACTTTGGTTAACCTACAAGGCTAGAAAGTTGGAGATTCTTACAGCTGGGTGACCTTGGGCCAGTCACTTTCTCTCAGCCCTGGAAAGAAGGCAATGGCAAATCACTTCTGAATTTTTTGTGTAGAAAAGTGCTTTGACTAGTCAAAATGGTCACCAGGAGTCTAGTGTATAGACCCTACAAAATTGAGCTTCAGCTGAGGAGAACCAGCTTCAAATCTGACTTGATTATCAAGCTTAATTTATGACAATCACTTTTTCTCAGCTTGCTGCATTTCCTCAGGTTGATGTGTGGATGGAAGATCCCTATGTGTACTGTGTTGCATATAAGATGGGACAAAATGCAACACTAAATAATAAAAAAATTAGGTTGGCTGCTAACATTACATGGAGGTTAGGAGCAGAGCTGGTCAATATAATTTTAAGAATTCTTCTCATATATGCTTTAGGTGAATTTGAATAGGATTTACATTTTCCTGTAGAATTTTTTTGTATCTGAATTTTTTTATAAAATATAATTAATTTAATAGGATCTTTGAACTTTTTTAAAAAATGAATTTGGCTAAGAATACAAAATAATTGTAGAGGTACAGATTACCACATCTGTTTATTAAAAATGGTATCAAATAATTTAGAACTTTTGGAAGGTACAACTAATGCAGCAGCAGCAGGCAAGCAATTTAGCATTCCCTACACCTAGCTACATTCCCTTTTTCATTTGCTGCTAAAGAAGTTCATACTGGATTAGATCTAAACCTAAGCATGATAAAGCTTTTCATCTTCTCAACAGACTATTTTAAAGATGTTCCATCAGATTCTGTTAACTGGCATTTCCTTTAGTGTCACTCATACCTTCTTCCTTTTGACATAAGTCTTCCATAACCTTGAAAACAGAAAGATTAATGCTTATCACTTGGAAAATTGGAGGAAAATGCACCAAGCTGTTTTAATATGCTGCATAACTGTTTGAGTGCTTCGGCATTTGTGATGGAAAACTTCCATGTGCAAAGTACAGTCGGCTAAGATATGCTTTCTTATGCAGACACCTGCTAGCCCCACTACTCAGGATTTAAAGATGTTGTGCTAAGAAAATTCTCTACTACCAGTCACTGCTTCTACATTTAGGTCAAATGTCTTTTTGGAATAGAGATCCAAGACCTTGGGTCAGATGTTATGTGGTTTTACATGTTTTCTGCCCACTCTCCTAGGGAGGTCTGACAGACTAGACATCTCCTTGTGTGTTTTGCTCTTAGCCCAACTTCTAGTTATCCACTAAGTGACTCAACATTATATATTATTCTTTCTGTAAACCTGAATAGACATGCCAACTTGGACATATTCGTTCATTCTGGCTAGAAATAAACCATACTCAAGGCCCTTGGAAAGTATCCCAGAATTACATTCTTTCTTAGAATCACAAGAGATCCTTAGTCTAGGCTTGAGAGCTTTCACAAAATGGAGGAGCCGAGATTCTGGCCCTTTTAATAAGCTTAAAGAAAAGTCCTATAGCGACAGTCTTATCTTTGATAAAACACTTCACTAAAACTTCCCCTTTTAACAGCTGTTTGTTTCAGAGATGTTCCCAGTTTTTGGCTTTGGCAATCTAAAGACGGGAAATCCTTCCCTCCCAACTTTTATAGATGTCTGTGCTTTCATTCATAAACTAAAAAAGCACAAACAAAAGCACAAAGAAGCAGGCTAAGTAAATTTTCCATTCAAATGTTGTATAAAGTCATTGTTCATATGTTGTCTAGCATCTTTATCTCATTTTGGGGGCTCAATAATTATATGGTTGGTCTAATCTAGTCAAGGCTACCTTCCTTACTCTTTACATCTACTTACTGGTCACACTGAACCCCAAACTAGCAGATGACTACAGCAGTTTCATGTAGATGCTAAAAGAAAGTAGTACCTGAGGCATCCCTCGAGTGAGAACCATGGATGCTACCTTTCCTCGTCTGTCAACACCGACAGGAACTGACCACTGAGGCGGGAGATGAGCCACTGCATCAAAGTGTTTCCTAGCCACAGTTGATCCAGAAGGATACCATAGTTGTCAGTAACAAAAGCTGTTGAGAGGTCAAGAGCACGAGGGTGGATGCACCACCTCCATCCTGACTCTGCTACGGGTTACAATCCAGCATAATCAGTGTTGTCTCTCTACTATTTCCCTGGTCTGAAACTAAACCCCATCCAGCTAATCCATTTTGATTTTCAGCAACTAGCATTGATTTTCAGCAACTAGCATCCAACCGCATTCTCAACAACTTTCTCTACAAAGGAGAGGTTGGAGATAAGATGATAACTGTCCAGTATACAGGGGTCCAGGGTTGGCCTCTGCAAAAGGGGGCTATAGGAGATAGTAAAAAGAGAAATTTTGCTTCCTTTTATATTGCTTTCAACTCTTGTTATTGTGGCATTTGTGTTGCCCAAAAAAGTGAAAAGATGTGCCCAGATAAATTATGGAGAAAATTAAATAAATCTTTTACATGAAGCTTACAAATATCATTCTGCATTTTGGCACAATTTAGAAATAATAAAATACGTTATCCCTTTTTCTTAACTGCTTATTGCACTTTTTAAAAAGCCTTTAATTTTAATGTCTTGACATTTCCTTTCCCTATAGTATTCATAGTATTTTTTACATGATTGTTTCATCATGGGGATAATACCCTACATACGAACAGCTGAAATATTTAGTTAGTTATACTGCCACATGAAAATAACAGTTAATAATTATTTGATTAATTCATTTATTTTATCAGGTAGAATTTGAAGATGGCTCACAGATAGCAACAAAAAGGGAAGAACTTTACACTCTTGATGAAGAGTTACCCAAAAGAGTGAGAGCCCGTTTTGTAAGTATTTGCAAAGAAAGTGTTAGAGCTACAAATCTGGACAAAATTTCACAAAGCAAACCTTTGACATACATTATAATGTTAAGAAATGTTTATAAAGATTCAGTACTTTTATATTATTGCCTAAATGTCTGCCAGTGTTAGAGAGCAAAATTAACATCAGTTTATAAATATATGTTCCCTATCACATTGAGGCAAGCAGGAGGAAAATAATCCAAGAAGAATGTGATGGTGGAAATTATATTGCTTATTTATATTATAAAATTATGTGCCTCAAGATTCCTGAGGTCTTGTACAAGTATATAGTTTAGTTTCCCTTGACCATGCAAGCATTTACTGATATTTACTGTACTTAGAAATATATCCAAGCAAACAATAATAAAAGGAAGTTGGCACTTCTGTAATCACAAACAAACTTGCCATACAATACTTCTTATTAAAGCTAACCCCAATTTATATAATTGCAGCTAAACTCTCAGTTATAAACTGTCTTTTCTTACCTACACCTGTTGTAAAACAATAGTCCAACCTTCTCCAACTTTCTGGTTCTCCTCCAATACATTGAACTAGAGCTAAGGGTAGGCATACTGGCTTGATTGCTTTTCTCAACAATGCATTTTACCAACAACATATTTGATGCCAAGTTGTTTCTATATCAATGTATGAATTTGGCATGAAAATGTGTGTAAATATGTATTTGTATAAAGTAGAAGGTACATGAATATGCAGGTTTTACAGTCATTTTTCTGTAAAATGGTGTGGATGGATTGATCAAATTTGTAGATTGCTTATATTTGTCAAAACAACTTCTCATCCATTTCTATAGCTGAATTGTATTCCATCTCTGCTGCAAAGCAATGTTTTGGGGAAGGTTACCTCAGCCAAAGTATTCTTTTAGGAACAAAATATGGTGGCATTTTTGTGCAAGTGCATATCTAGTAGATTTTTAGGCAAATCCATACCTTACATAGATATTCATAATAATAAAAGTAGATAATTTCCTATATAGCAGCAATATTTTCAAAGCAACAGAAGACTCTGAAAAAGCTTTTTATTCATGTGTACAGTGGAATTGTGAGAGCAGATTCCCAGAAAGAAAGATATCAAATAGGAATTACATTAATTGGTGATATTTCTAATCTACGTGCTTCAACAACTAAGAAACTAATATATTTCCAGTTTGGGAAAGATAACGTTTGAACAGAGAAATAAATTGTTTAGAGGAAGGAAGGAAGGAAGGAAGGAAGGAAGGAAGGAAGGAAGGAAGGAAGGAAGGAAGGAAGGAAGGAAGGAAGGAAGGTGTATGTTGTGTATATGTGTAAGTATAAAAAGAATCCAAGAACTGTTCATCAGAAGACCTTAGGATAAGATACAGTTAGCACTTCATATCCCATATTTGTTCTAGATAAAGATACCTTCGGCATATAAAAATCTGCAATATCTGACCTAGACTGTGTCATATGATGGCTGACTCTGGGGTGAAGATAGACTGTGGCCATTAAATCTGAAAGGTTTTACCCTTTAAGAGGTATATAGGATTTATATTAAATAGATTTGTTTTATATGAAGGCAGGGGGGAAAAACTGTCAGGAGGGGCTTTCTATTGTGAAATATATTCCCAGTCTCTGTTTTTAGTCTACAGCTTCTGATATGAGGTTTGAAGATACGTTCTATGGTGCCGATATTATCCAAGGACCAAAGAAAAGGCAGCGGGTATTGAGCTCCAGATTTAAGAATGAGTACGTGGATGACCCCGGCTACCGCAGTTTCCTGAAAGCCTCATTCCAAAAGAAGTGCCAGAAAGGACTATAAAAAAAAGGAAAGGGTTCAAGTTCACTTTCTCTTGGGGTATGAAGAGCATGAATTTACTTCCTGCTGGGCAAAGAAAAACAAATGTAAAATGTTTGAAGATATGTTCTCTTATTCAGGCGTCTACCGAGTGATTAAATGGATTAAATAAATGTATATTGAGAAGTTTTCTCCAAAGTATTCGGAATCCTTTGAAATGTGTTGATCTAGGGCTCCAGTGTGGGTTTACTTTATTAAACATTTGAATCAATTTGCTTTGATCAACATCAGTTTTGGAAAAGTGTTGACTAGCAGGAGTAAGAGCTGCAGTCAGTAAGTGCTTTGCCTCAATTCCTTGATACTTAAAAATTACCTATCTAGATAGGAATCTTCGTCCCCAAATGATTTGTACAACTTCCATCAGTTTTAGCTTCCTACAGCATTCGCTAAAACAAATGCAAGTATAAAGAGCATTACGATCTGTAAGTACTGTGCTACCATCACTTTGCACAGGGCTTTTCACACTATTTATCCCTTTGCTACTTACAGTACTACTAGTAGTACTCTTTGGCTAGGTTTCAGTTAACGTGGGATTTGGGAGGTGGTATTAATAAAAGACAGGTCTTTTTAATGAATGATATCTTTAGGAATGGAATGGGCATGTATATTTAAAGGGGGATATTTTTGGCATCTATTTTTAAACTTTTTTTTCAAGATATTCTTGGGGAAAGAGAAAGCAATTTGTACAATAAATGCCTCATTGTGTTTATAAAATTACAGTTTACATATCTTTGCTTAGCAGGCCAGTTTTGAATTAATGTAATATAGAAAATTAATTTTGTCTTCCCTTTATAAATAATAGTCTGCAAATGTAATAGGGTTTGAAATAAATAAATGATGTCTCTTTGCTTATTAGAGTTGCAATATGTGTTCTATAACTTCTAGAGAGCAATCAAAACATTGCTGGTCTTTATATCTTTCCAAATAACTTATATAATTACTAGACAGCCTAGTTACTCTTACAAATTTAACTCCCAGTATGGAGTAAACAATCAGAACAGACAGAAATAATTTTATCAGCAAAATTCAACATGACAAGATCCCAAGAGTTCACCATCCCGAATGGCTGTGCCAAGATACCATTTTGCTAATGTTACAGTAGCAGAAAAGAATAGTTTCTTGTTGTTATCATGCAATAAGTTTTAAAATTGTTTTAACCAGTTTTTCAGTCCTATTTCTTTCCATATATATCCTGCAACCATCTTCTTATAGGTGGACCAAAGAAGCCATGTTCCTCCTAATTAGAGAGAATTTAGCAATTGCTGAATTAACTATACGAATCACTTTCACATTATTTAGATTAACCAATTCAAATGGATTACTAAGTACAGTAAATTGAAAGTTCTCCAGGATGTTCAAGGATACTGAATTCTGACAGCATCTCTAAGTGATCTCTGTAAATCAGATTAAACTTTGTTATGCAGACAGGAACGTCAGGTGGAGTTAGGGGTGAGGGAGTCAAAAGAGTAGACAGTCAGGACCACCTAATGAAAGCCCTTCCCCTTTTGTATATGTGTCAACATTGCATAGAAAGGTTGTCAAAGCCTTATGAAAGGCAAGCAAGGGATGTAATTATCCAGATATACTACTCGATAGGGCAGGTGCAGCACAGAGAAAACATGTTTCCAAAATCACACGAGAGCTTATTGCTTAAGTGAGGGCCCAAGGCCTGCTAATCCTGTTGGATTTGATTGGATGGGAAGAGAAAATTGAATAAAGGCAACCCTACCAAGAACAAGGCCTTGTGCCATCAAGGGCTTTCAAGGCAATAACCAGCACCTTGAATTGCATCTGAAAGCACACTGTCAATAGAACTTGAAAAGTAGGAGTTACATGGGCATATAACATGTGCCCATACAGGTAGTCCTTGACTTATAACCTTTTGTTTAGTGACTGAAGCTACAACAGCACTGAAAAAGGGGTCTTATGACCTTTCTTTCAAACTTACAACTGTTGCAGCATCCTCATTGTCATGCGATCAAAATTTGGATGCTTGGCAACTGATATGTACTGCATTTATGACGGTTGCAGTGTCCTGGGATCATATGATCACCTTTTGCAACCTTCTGACAAGCAAAGTCAATGGGAAACCAGAATCACTTAACAACCATGTTACTAACTTAACAACTGCAATGGTTCACTTACTGTGTCAAGAAAGGTTGTAAAATGGGACAAAACTCACTTAAAACTGTCTTGCTTAGCAACAGAAATGTTGGGGTCAATTGTGATCATAAGTTGAGGACTGTATAACTGTGCTGCTGCGTTATGGATCTGCCGTAGCTTCCAAGTGATTTTCAAGGGCAGTCTATGTAAAATCTGTAGTAAGCAAGATGAAAGGTGCCAATGTATGGTTGACTCTAAGTAGGGAATCTAGGAATGGGAACAGTTGGCACATATGACAAATGTGCACAAAGGACCTACAAGCCACAGCTGCCATCTGCTCTTCAAGAAGGTATCATGGGTTTAGGAGGACCACGCAAATGTGAATCAGGTCTATCTAGGGGAATATTACCCATTCAGGAATAAAATCATCAAGAGATCTCAGTGTCCTCAATCTTGATAGCCAATCTTCAAGACAACTAAAAATGAGTTCTTAATCTTTGTTTTTAGCCCACTTAATATGGTACTGTAAATGTAAATATTACATAAAGTACTGCCAGTAAAGATTCAGTATATGCTTTTCATGCAAAATATTCTAGCTGTAAGATATGGCAAGTCTAGTTAGGGATATCTACTACTAGAATTGATATGACAGAATCAGTTTGCCCTAGTGGCTTGTAGGCGCCAGGCTAGAAGCCAGGAGACTGTGAGTTCTAGTCCTGCCTTTAGCATGAAAACTAGATAGGTGACTTTGGGCCAGTCACTTGCTTTCAGCCCAACTCATTGTTTTGGGGAAAATAGGAAGAGGAAGGAATATTAGGAATGTTAGATGCCCTGAGTTATTTATAAAAATAGTAAAATTGGGCTATAAATAAAGTTATTGCTTTAAAGAACAGGCCTATTGATAAATTTTATTGCAATGCAGATTGCTGGACTAATCTGAATATCCATACACACACACACACACACACACACACACAGAGAGAGAGAGAGAGAGAGAGAGAGAGAGAGAGAGAGAGAGAGAGAGAGAGAGAGAGAGTCATTACTTCAGTTGCGTGATGTGCAACTATGTCATTTAGCAGAATCCTAATTTTCCAAGAACGACCAATGCATTCCATTCATGAGAAACTTTTAAGTTTCCTTAAAATATTGTGCTTTGCTTGGCCTTTACATTCTCTGTTTTTGAAAAAATATGAGCAGTGATTCTGCTCTGATTTTTAATTTTCTCCATTTTTATATAATTTCAAGCATGAAATATAGCAAATTACCTTTAGGAGTTTCATCTGTGACTCTGGAGTATTAGTTTACAATAATTAATTTTCTATACTGATACCCACATTTCCACTAGACACATCCCGTGCATAGACTTAAAGGCTTTATTTTTTTTAAGGCTTGATTCTAAAAGTCTCGCTCAGCTATCCTGGAGGCGAGGGCCTTAATATAATAAGACACTGCTGGCTCTGGACAATTGAAAATAATAGGAATTGTAGAGTACACAATGCATTTTAGCTAATGAGACATTTCCTGAGGCAGTTGCTTCAGAGACTGCTAATGGCATCAAGGAATAGAAGGATGAATCTTATAGGCTGCATGGCTGCCTCTGTCCTAGCTTGCTCCCCATTAAGATGATGAAAGAAAAGAGAAAGTATTGAATATGTAGGCTAGTTGTCTATTTGTCTTGCTTATACAGTTTAACTCATCCACACATAATGTTATGAATTATTCCATGATCCCTATACCTTAAAAAAAAGGACTATCTTCCCTCCCGCCCCATATGTCAACAGTGATATAATTTACCAAGGTTTCAATATGCAAGCAGGGCTTTAAATTGGGGATAGGCCATCTGAAGTCTCAGGGCCTCTTTCTGCAGGAGCTATTACATCCATAATAGCTAAATATTGGCAGCAGGCTATCCATTTTTTAAGCATGTAAAAATGTAATGTGAGCATCAGAGAATGACTGATTCCAGGAATGTTCCATTTTTGCCTCTTGATGGGCTTCTGCTTCTCCAGAAAGACCTGGCCTTGAATCTGGAGTCCTCCTGGACTCCTGGCCAAAGGGCAGGTAGAGACTATGGCAGACTTTTTGAATAGCTTTGACTGGAGAGCTATTTGCAGTCTGCACAGGAAGCAGATGCACTGAAGAGGGTTGCTTAGGCCTTTGTCATTAGATTACTGTAATTCGTTCCACATGGGGCTGCCCTTGAAGACCAGCCAGAATCTTCAAGTGTTCCCGAAATCATATTCTTAATGAGAAGTTGCAGTACTTCTACATCACACCACTGCTGTACAGCACTGCTTACCACAGCAGCACAATTCTGAATGCAATTCAAAGTGCTAGTGCTGGTTGATACATGTAAATCCTATGTGATTCAAGGCCTGGATATATCAGAGTCTTTCTTCAAAAGCTTCTGACCATCTGAGGAAAACAATGAATCAAGGAATTCCTGCCAACGGGCCCCTCCTAACACAAGGTATGGAAGCCAAATGGCAGGTGTGCTCTTTGGAATAGTTTGCCCCTTGAAGCAAAGGCAGTTCCCACCCTTATCACCTTCTGGAAGTAAATGAAAACTTGGCTTCTCCTAGGAATCATTTGAAAATTAATTATAGCTGGTTGCTGTTATTTCAGAGAATTGTTTGGAGAATTCAATTGTCAAGTTTATTCATTTTAATTTTTTTTACTGTGTTTACACTGTAGCTTCCAGCATAGCATAAACAAGCAAACCCACCCCCCAACTATATTCTGAAACTAGCTGTCAGGCTCGTGTGATGGTCCAGACAAGAAGGACATTCAGAATTGCCTGCTCTAACTTACATTTATATTAAAAAGATAATTATCAGAAACTTGCAAGTCTGGAAGTACATCTCTTCCCACCCCAACCCTGCCTTTATGTCCTAAGAAACTGGGGGGGGGGCATCTTTTGAGACATTTGCCATACCACATTCCTTCTGTAGGCTCGGCTACTACTTGTCTGACCATTGTCTAGTCTGTGGCTCTTCCATCTGTCTCCCAAGGTCATTCCCACATACAATTGCACTAGTTTACCCCATCAGCTGACAGAAAAGACAAACCATCAGTTGCCTTATCGCACAATAGAATAAAGCCATATATTCGTCCTGTGTTTGAAGGCTTGTTTGGTCCAAATCCAAGCTAATTTTTTCCACAGCCACGTGAAATGCAATTTTCTTTACCCAGTCACAATCATGAAAAGTACATTTATCCAATCAGTTAGCATTTATTATACTTTATTACACAGATCCCCTGATCTTCTCTTTTGTCTTCTTGGCTTGCACATCTTTCTTTTCCAACATCACATTACATAATCCCCCTGGGTTGGAACTGCCAACAGATATTATTCAGAGTCCACTCCTGTCACAAAGTACTGATGATTACATTTGCATCTTGTTTTCCACAATGTGCTCAGGCAGCATCCATGATTCTTCCTTCTATACTCCTTCTATACTCCAACCAAACTGAATAGCTTAAATTAAAAGATAATGGGAGACACACACACACACACACACACACACACACCCTCCCCACCGAGCTTTATGACTGAGAGATGCTTGAATCCTACTAGTCCTCTCACTCCTTGAGCATTCAGCGTTCCAAGCCAATAAACCATAGTATTCTTCCCACTAGCAATGAAGAAATAATTTCAGGAGAATTTCAGAAAGTTTCAGAATTGAGTGGTCACTTTAAGACACGATGAAAACACACCAGAGTGAACTAAACACTCGAGCTAATTTCTTACAAGCCACTCTCTTTCTTGTTAACTGCATTTGATTTTAGTAAAGTGGAATTGCATGAACAGCTGGAGGAAGTCCATGTCTATAACAAATATTTCTCCAGCAATACATCTGTTTAAGAGTTAATTGATTGCAGGGATCCATATCAATACGAGAGTGGCAGATTAAGAGCAAAGAAAACATCACATTAATCTACCTTGATTTAGCTTGCTTTTGCCTTCTTCCCAGTTTATACAATACCAAATCTGAGATAGCCAGGAAAGTGGATAACAACAAAAGATAGGTATTTCTTACTTTTGAATGCAGCTCTGTGGGACCACCTCTTTGCATCCCTCCTTGAAAAGATACTTATATATATATATATATATATAAATGAAATTCTGAAGAACGCTTTTCAGCCCCTTCTGTTATCTGTTAGTGAAAGATGTCACTGTGATATGATTAGGAGAGCTATTTTCTGTAATGCATTGTAAAGCTCTTTTCTTTGGCCACAAAGAAAATGTCTATTTATAATACTGTGTGACAGCAACTACAACAGACCTCCTCCTGCTGTTGATAAATCTTCAGCCTCTCTTGCCCTGCTTTAAAAGACATCTTGCATCTCAGCTTGTTAGAAACAAAACTTCTTTATGTAGAAGGAAATGGGGTGGTGATGTGGGAAAACAGAAAAAGTTGGGAGAGATTATGTTTCATCCTTCATATGACTTTACTACAACAGCTCTGATATCTTCCTTTTCTGAAGAATGTAAATTAGCTCACCATAAAAATTAACTGCTTTATGCACCAGGGTATTCCATTAAAGAGGTTGAAAATGAAAACATAGTATTTGCAATTGGCTTGATTTAAATGTAGCTTGACTTTCCATCTTTCCTCTCAAATGACAGAAGTGAGATTCATTTCCTGGGTAAGACCTCACCCGCAGATAGCTTATATTTACTTCATACCTGGGAATCACAGGACTACTGGATCAAATTTTTGAACTCTGTAGAAAGAGCAACAGTTTTCAACATAAAATTGAAAATTAAGAGGTAGTTCTAAGTACAATAAAACAAGCGCCAAGACATGGTTCACTAATCCATCTTCATCTCACGATATCCCTTGTTTTTTTGTTGCAATAGAGCAAGGCTTTTCAACCAGTGGTACAGGTACCACCTGTGGTACATTGGCACCTGGCAGGTTGTACACGACCATCCTAGAAAAGTGGTAGCGGGGGAGGGGAATGAGCTGGACCGGTGGTAGCACCGTAGAAGCCTGAGCGAGAGATGGCTGGAGCTGCAGGACTGTAAAGACTCAGTGGAAGCGCCAGAATCAGCACCAGAATCCAGCTGGAATTTGGCGCTGATCCTGGCATGTCTGCTGAGCCCAGAAGAAGCGCCGATCAGCTGGAATGTTGCAGCATCTCCAGGGTCTTGTGATTTACATTCAGATGCTTGGCAACTGATTCATATTTATGATGGTCACAGTGTCCCAGGGTCATGTGAAGTGACCAAAACCTGCTGCAACCACCAGCAGAGGAGGGGGGAATAAAAACCAAACTTCCTCACCCCACCTCCCCACTGTCAATCCTCAACAGAAATGCTCACAACAATGAAAACCTCGGACAGGAGGAAGAGCGCCGCCAGACAGGCAGGCAGGTGTCTTGCTCGGCTGTGGCTTAGGAGGCACTTTTTTCAGTGCCATTGTAACTTCGAACAGTCACTAAGCAAACTCTTGTAAGTTGAGGACTACCTGTACTTCATCACTTCTTTCCTTTCTTTTTTTTTTGGTCATCATGTTTTTGACACTTTGCTAGATACTCAGATGTTGCCATATCCTAAAAGTGGTACAATGGGTGAAAAGGTTGAAAAGCCCTGCAATAGAGAAAGGCCTATAAGAGATATGATGTTGTGTGCAGCATGCAACTCTCCAAAATCCTATCTCAGTCTCCAACTTCCCATGCTGATCTTGAAAGGAAGTTATTCTGTCCCAGTAGCGAATGCTACTCAACTGCTTACTTGCGAGGAAAAACCCCTTTGCATTGAACAAGGCAGGACTTGGTAAGATAAACCCCTTTTATTTTGACACAGCTTTTATGGAACAAAACTCCACCTAGTCCTTTAGCTGTTGAAACAAACAAGATCAGTCTCTGAGTTCTCAGCTGGAATGCTCAAGGTTTAAGTCACTCAAGCATCTAGAAATCCGACAAACCTGGTTAAATAAATAAATAAATAAATAAATAAATAAATATCCAAGAATCCTGAGGCAAGAAATTCAACAACAGAATCACAAAGCTGTACCCAGGGCGTGGCTTCTTAGAGTCTTTTACTTTTCCTGATGATCCGCCCCACTGCCCTCCACTGTCCTGCACACCTTTCCTCCCTGTGCATTGTTGCATCTGGAACAGACCCCAGCTGTTCCTCATCTTCGCTCAGTTCAGGCCCCCAACCCAGTTGTCTCTCTGCATGAGCGTGAGTAGATGGGCCCGGTGTCACATCTAGCTCTTAGTCTTTGTGCTCCTTAGAGCCTTCCAGAGACTCCGATGTGACCCCAGGCAACCCTTCCCCCTCATCTGATTCATGTCTCGACTGCCAGATCTGCTGGCAGGCGAGGACTCACAACATTAGTTGAGACCTTTGCTTAATCAGAAACTCTGCATTATTGAGTTTCACAGAGACTTTGGTTACATTCAAGTGAATGTCAATAGAAGTTATAACTTTGCACAACTCTGCTCAAAAGAGACCAGGTGGAAACTGATAGAATGGAACCAGGATGCAGAATCTTTACATACTGTATGTTACTCTATATTATTTATGCACATAAGAAGCAATTTCCCTGCAGTGAGCAGAATGCTCTAAAGCAGAGGTCCCCAACCTTTTGGGCACCAGGGACCGGTTCCGTGGAGAGAGGTTTTTCCACGGACCAGAGAGTGTGTGGTTTTGTGTGCTGCCTGCATTCCATGGATGGGCTTTTGCTTGTTTGTGTGGACCGGTTGCTGGCATGCTGCAGCCTGGTACCAGTCCACGGACAGGGGGTTATGGACCCCTGTTCTAAAGAGATTTCCCACATTTGCTGAAAATGAAATAGACCTTCTCTTTTGTAATGATGTCTCATTCTGTCATCTCCTGCAATGTGTTCTCATCTCCAGAAAAGGAAGGTTATGATCAGTTCCGAAAGCTTTTGACAGAGGCCTTCCGGTTGTGTCACACTGAAACATCTATGGTGAAACATCTCTTGAGAACTGTCTCCTATCTAGAGCATCCCAGATGGGAAACTTGCCAAATTGTGAGAAACTGGTTAAAGTAGGCTTGGGAATGATGGGAAAGAAAAGATGATTAAAAAGGGTTTCTCCTTTTAAAGGAGGGAGTGAGGTAAAAATGAGTGGGTAAGTGTTGACAATGCCTGAAGGATTTAGAAAGAACAGCAAAAGCAAAATACTTAAAAGAAGAAGAAAAAAGCTTTTCTCTTGTAAATATGAAGTAATGCTAATTAAAATAATAGTTACACCTAAGTCTATCCTAGAGAAAATGGCAAACTTTTTTTCACTTACTGGAGAGTGAAATTAACATTTGGGATAAATGAGAGATTGTTTTTGGAGTCACGGTCACACTTTGAGCGGTATTTTCAAATCCTGAATCACAGAAAGCTTGCTCTATAGAGTGGGTATCCAGGATGCAGTAAACCATGATTTGGGGGTCTTGGGTAGTTTACTTTTCTCCTATTTTTCAACTTCTTCATCACTTTCTTTTACAGCTTTCCCAAATTGTGGGAAATAAGGGGGCCCCTTATGATATATCTGTAAAAAGATACGTTTAACTCTATTCTACTCAAAGTGAAATCTACCTTTTACACCTCTGTTATTAGGGACTCAAAGTGGTTATAAAACTGTCCTTGCTCTGTTGCTGATGTCATACACAATTATTATACAACTTGCTCTGGCGCTAGAAGGTAAGAAGTAGATTCAATAAAAGCACCAAGTCACTCCAGAAGTTAACACACTCATTTACCCTAAGCAAGATATTATTGCTTGTATCGTGTGTCATTTAGGCTGTTTTTAATATAGTAGCTGCTGGAAGCCAGAAGGTTTATGGGAGTTACTTTTAATCGTTCCATAGACAATGAACACACTTCACTGGCTTTCTCTGCTGATGCTGTAAGAAAGGCAGAAACAGTCAAGGCTCTGTTACTAGTTAGAAAGCTTAGGATTTTTCCCCAATTTACTTTTTTTTTTTTTATAAAGTCACATCCTTGTTGCTTCAGTAAAAACGGTGTGGTTTGCTTGATTGGGTCATTACAAACTCTAGCTGACCAGATTATGTGGGCTGAAGAAAAACATCCTGATTCACTCATTGTGCTAGGTGATTTCAACAATGCTAACTTAAGCCAAGAACTACCTAAATAATTTCAGCATGTCAACTATCTCACTAGAGGCAAGAATATATTATCGTTCTTTATCACAAGCAGCTGTGGGACACTCTGATCATTGTATGATTCAACCTTGTACCTGTTTATACACAAAGGCTTAAAACCAACCAACAATTAAATCAGTGAAGTCTTGGGCTGAGGAGGCAAAGCTAAAACTATAGGCTTGCTTTGACTGCACTGATTGGAAAGATTTGAAAGATACCTCTGCAGACTTTGATGAACTCACAGAGACTGTAACATCATATGTTAGCTTTTTTGAAGACCTATGTGTGCCAACCAGGAACCTGTGAATGTACAGTAACAATAAACCTTGGTTCACAGCTAAACTCAAGCAACTACGTCATGCCAAAGAGGAAGCCTACAGGAAAAAAAGATAGAATGCTGTACAATCAAGCCACAAATGTATTAACAAGGGAGATCAGAGCATCAAAAAGAAGTTACTCTGAAAATCTAAGGAATCAGTCCTCAACAAATGATCCAGCAAATATGTGGAAAACTCTTAAAACTATCACCGTTTACAGCAAACCTCCTCTTCATGCTGAAGGAAATCGACAACTGGCAGTTGACCTGAATGTGTTTTACTGTAAGTATGAGAGGAATCTACTGTCACCTATCTCCACCATCCCCATCTCAGATACACCAACAACAGCCATACCTCCTTCAACTGACCCCATCACCTCTGGTGATCACAGAAAATGATGTGCAAGGTCTATTTCACAGACAAAAGCCTGGAAAAGCACCAGGCCCAGACAAGATAACTCCTTCTTGCTTGAAAGCTTGTGCTGATCAATTGGCCCCATCTTCACCTGAATCTTTAATAAATGACTAGATATGTGCTATGTTCCTTCTTGCTTCAAATGCTCTACTATCATCCTAGTGGTCCGCGGGAGACCACCGTCCCTCATATAGTCGGGTGTGAGTCTCTCTTTTTGAGGTTTGGTTCGGGGGCGCAGTTGGGCTTGCTGCTGGTGTACGTTTCGCCTAGTCACACAGCGGCAGCCCTGCCTGAGCTACTCGATGTCCTCTCTGGTTTGGTGATTGAGTTCCCCAAACTTTTAGTTTTGGGTGACTTCAATCTACCATCCCTGGGAGGGTCATCTGAGTTAGCTCGGGAGTTCATGGCTTCCATGACGGCCATGGACCTGACGCAGGTAATTTCTGAACCAACTCATGAGGGAGGCCACACCCTGGACCTAGTTTTTTTATCTGGACGATGGTTGGATGATCTTGGTGGGGGCTCTCCATTTATTATGCCCCTGTCATGGACCGATCATCACCTCCTGCGGCTGGTCTTCCGTTTTACCACCCCCCGCCGTGGGGATGCGGAACCAATTAGATGGTACCGCCCCAGGCGCTTAATGGACCCTGACGGGTTCCAGGCAGCGCTGGGATCCCCACCTGCCTCCGTCGCTCACAACTCGGCGGATGCCTCAGTGGAAGCCTGGGAAAGGGCAGCCACTGAGGCACTGGACCGAGTTGTACCCTTGCGGCCCCTTATCCGGTGCAGATCCCAACGAGCTCCATGGTTTTCCGCGGAGCTCCGGGAGATGAAGCGTCGGAAACGGGGCCTAGAGAGCTGCTGGAGGTCCAGCCGATCCGAATCCGACCGGTTGCGGTTAAGAACCTATATTAGGTCTTATCTCGCAGCGATGAGGGCGGTGAGGTGTAATTACTTCTCCGCCCTCATCACGTCCGCAGATAATCGCCCGGCCGCCCTGTTTAGGGTGACTCGCTCACTTCTTAATCAGGAGGTGAGGGGGGATCCCTTGCAGGGTCGTGCCGAGGAGTTTGGTCAGCATCTGTCGAATAAAATCGCTCGGATTCGGACCGGTCTGGACTCCAGCTGGGCAGAGTCTGATGATCAGGACACGGGCGGTCTTGTCAATGTTATCTGGGAGGAGTTTGATTCTGTGACCCCTGATGAAGTGGACAGGATTATGGGGAGGCTGAGCTCCACCACATGTTTATTGGACCCGTGCCCTTCCTGGCTGGTTTATGCAGCTAGGGAGAGGACACGAGGCTGGTTCCAGGCGGTGATATCTGCTTCTTTGAGTGAGGGTAATTTCCCCACCGTCTTGAAGGAGGCGGTGGTGAGACCCCTCCTCAAGAAGCCAGCCTTGGACCCAGCTGTGTTGAACAACTTTCTTCCAGTCTCCAACCTTCGCTTTCTTGCGAAGGTTGTTGAGAGTGTGGTGGCGCATCAGCTCCCTCTGGTCCTGGATGAAGCGGATTATCTGGATCCGTACCAATCGGGTTTCAGGCCCGGGTACAGCACGGAGACGGCATTGGTCGCTCTGGTGAATGATCTCTGGAGGGCTCGGGATAGGGGATGTTCCTCTGTCCTAGTCCTATTAGACCTCTCAGCGGCTTTCGATACCATCGACCATGGTATCCTGCTGCGGCGTCTCAGGGGATTGGGAGTGGGAGGCACGGTTCTTCGGTGGTTCTCCTCCTATCTCCTGGGACGTTCGCAGTCGGTGTTGGCAGGGGGGCAGAGATCGGCCCCTAGGTCTCTCGTTTGTGGAGTTCCTCAGGGGTCGGTTCTCTCGCCTCTCCTGTTCAACATCTACATGAAACCGCTGGGTGAGATCATTCGTGGTTTTGGAGTTGGGTATCATCAATATGCTGATGATACCCAACTTTTTATTTCGACCCCAAACCACCCCAGTGATGCCCTCGCTGTGATGTCCCATTGCCTGGAGGCGGTTCGGGTCTGGATGGGGAGGAACAGACTTCAACTCAACCCTGACAAGACTGAGTGGCTGTACATTCCGGCATCCCGGGACATTCAAAATGTTCCATCTCTTTTTATGGGGGGTGAGTCTTTACCCCCCGTGGATAGGACGCGCAACTTGGGAGTCCTCCTAGATTCGCGGCTTACCTTAGAAGATCATATAGTAGCCGTGACTAGGGGGGCTTTCGCTCAGGTTCACCTGGTGCGTCAGTTGCGGCCCTATCTAGACCGGGAGGCCTTGTGTACGGTCACTCATGCGCTCGTGACCTCTCGTCTTGACTACTGCAATGCTCTCTACATGGGGCTTCCCTTGAAGACCACTCGGAGGCTCCAACTGGTACAGAATGCGGCCGCGAGAGTTGTCTTGGGAGTTTCCCGGTACTCCCATGTTACACCTTTGCTCCGCGAGCTGCATTGGTTACCAGTTGTCTTCCGGGTGAGGTTCAAGGTCTTAGTGATGGTTTTTAAGTCCTTACATGGCATGGGTCCGGACTACCTCGGGGACCACCTGCTGCCGGCGTCAACTCCCCTCCGCCCTGTGCGTTCCCACAGAGAGGGCCTCCTCAGGGTGCCTCCGGTCAGAGAATGCCGGCTGGTGGCCCCCAGGGGGAGGGCCTTCTCTGTGGGCGCCCCGGCTCTGTGGAATCAACTGCCGGTTGAGCTCCGGATGGCACCGGATCTCCGCTCCTTCCGGCGCGGGTTAAAGACCCACTTATTCGAACAAGCTGGCCTGGCCTGATGGGGAGTTAATTTAGGGTTTTAAATATTTGTATATTTTATTGTTTTATTTTGGGCATTAATTTAATTCTATTTTAACCTTTGTATTTTTTTATTTTTATTATATGCCCTGTTCACCGCCCTGAGTCCTTCGGGAGAAGGGTGGTATAAAAATTTAATAAAACTAAACTAAACTAAAAACTAAAGAAACCCTCCATCAAAGAACTGAATGACTACAGACCGGTTGCTCTGACATCCGTAGTTATGAAAACCTTTGAAAGGTTAATGCTGGCCCAAGGAGCTGCTGAGACAGTTCTACAAAGGAATTATTGAGTCTGTCATTTGCACCTCTGTAACTGTCTGATTTCAACCAAACAAGACAGACAAAGACTTCAATGAATAGTTAGAACTGCAGAAAAAACAATTGCTACCAGCCTGCCTTCCTTTGAGGACCTGTATACTACACAAGCAAGAAAGGGCTGAGAAAATATCTACAGACCGTTCACATCCTGGACATAAACTGTGTTCAACTTCTCCCCTGAAGATGACTTTATAGGGCATTGCACACCAGAACGACTAGACACAAGGACAGGTTTTTTCCCCCATGCCATCACTCTGCTTAACAACTAATTCCGACAACACTGTCAAAATACTTAGTAAAGCTGTATTACTATGATACTCCTCATCTTTCCTATTACCTATCCCTATCTTCTTATGACTATAACTTTGCTGCTTGTATCTTACAATTTATATTGTTTTTTGTACCCTAGTATGATTTATGTTGTTTGCTTAGCTAGTACTCTATGACTATCACTAAGTGTTGCATCTTATGATTTATGAAAGTGTTGTGTTTCATGTTTTTTTATGATGAATGTATTTTCATGTTGTATATGATCATGATTATCACTATTACTTGTATGTACACTGAGAGCTTATGCACCAGAAAAAAATTCCTTGTGTGTCCAATCACACTTGGCCAATAAAGAATTCTATTCTATTCTATTCTATTCTATTCTATTCTATTCTGTTCTGTTCTGTTCTGTTCTGTTCTGTTCCGTTCCGTTCCGTTCTGTTCTGTTAGAGACCTGGTTCTATTCTATTCTATTCTATTCTATTCTATTCTATTCTATTCTATTCTATTCTATTCTATTCTATTCTATTCTATTCTATTCTATTCTATTCTATTCTATTCTATTACCTGGGAAAGTAGGAAAAAAAAAACCAGGATATAGTAGAAGAGAAGCAAAGCCTGGGGAAATATCCGGCCACTGCTACAACAAAAGGAAGCATCTTCTTTCTTCACTTTCTAACACCATATTCCATGATCAGATTTATCTATTTATTTCTTTATTTAAAAAATTTAAATAGCTGCCCAACTCACACATAGGTGACTTGGGTGGCTTACAAAATTTAAAATGTTGTATGCTAATGGAATTACATCAGATACTGGCTGCACAGTTGAGAAAGAGGTCTTCTGTTTGCACTTTAGGAATTCCTAATACTGATTTGATATTCTGGGAGTTGTAGGCCATTATTTCTGGAGGGCTACTTTGGATGGTGAGGCAGCTGAGAGTAGAAATGGAGTTTTTTGCTTCCAGTGCAAAAATATCCTATAATTACATAGTAAAAGTAAAGACAATCCCAAGAATGGGAAAAGATAAACATAGTTCATATCTATGGCAGCCAAGGTGCTTAAGCTAGGTTTCTATCTCTCAATCTCCAAAGGTGCTTAGGAATAACAAGATGTTTTTCCTCCCCATCTCAGAACAATTCGACAAACAGTTTAGCAGCCCGTTCAATTAGATCTCAGAAAGATTCAAGAAGCAGCCTATTGATCACATGCATTCATTCATAATGTCCATTGCTTTTTCCCCCTGATCCTCTCAGGTAATAAAAAGAAAAGATCTAGCTATGCCAGTTTGCGGTTTATAGAAGTAAAACTACGGTAACAGGATGTAAAGCAACATATGCATATATTTTAAAATGTCTTCTTCACATGAGCATCAGAATAAAAACTCAATTTCTCTGTTTAAAAATATCTCTAAGTTATTTTTTTTTCATAACCAGTCTAATACTTTATTATTTAATTCAGAGATCACCAAAAGAAACTCGGGAATTTGGGTTTGCCAGATCTCTTCGTTAAAAAAGGGCAAGAGAAGAGGAAATAGACAAGTCTCATATGAAAATCATGATGGCTCATAAGGGCTTCATAAAAATATTTCCTTTCAGCTTAGGCGCAATGCCAATCAAGCAAAATAGTTTTCCTTTTTTAAAGTATGAAAATCGTTGTCATACAGTTAGCTAAATCAAATATTTTGGAGGAGATGTTCCCATGAGTAAGACTAGGTAAACATTTGAGGAAATGCCAGGCATAATTGTTCATATCCTACCTAGAGGGCTCCTTTTACTGATTGAAAAAAATGCTCTGACTTTAAAATGACTCTGTCCAATTCTGTGCACCAATGGGAGTCTACGATGGAGTGGAACATTTTGCAGAGTTCATAAGACATAGGCTTGTCTTTATGGGAAGACTCATACCTGGAGCAAAATTGTGAAATGCATAGAAATGTTCTATTTGTAGTCTTATTTATCAGTGATGTGTTATTCATTTGTGAAATCATCCCCGATGCTGTGATTATCAAATGAAATAAATTGAACCAGGGTGTCTATCAGAAAGCCTAGCGTGATAAGGTTAGATTTCTTAAATGAAAACACAAAAATGTCATTGCTCATAGGATATTATTAAAGGGTTGAAAATGAGCACTTGTGAAAGCCATAGTAAATTTGCCATAAGAAAGAAATGTTAGCTATCCAAGTCTAGGTTAACAAAAGGATCAGATTCAATTCAGATACGAGCACTTTGCTGAAGGAAGTTGACATGATTTATAAAAAAAAACCTCTTTGGCAATGTTATGTTATTAGGGAAGAGCTAATTATGTCCTTTATTTGCAATCAGTTGAATTTTAGCAAAAGTTCAAGAAAGTAAGACACAAAACGAACAAAGGGAAATAGATGTGACTTTTCTTTAATAACTTGTACTTATTTTTCACCGCTTTTATGGAATTCTTAAGAAAGCTCAGCCCGTATTCCAATCCACTGACTGCATCTGCCCACAGAAATAATTTTCAGTTCATGGAGCCAAAGCAGCCTTATACACAAACAGAGACATTAGCATGTTATCCAGAAACTCCCAAATCTGCATCAGTATAAAAGCTGTGTTGGGGGAAAAAAACACTAAATTGATTGTCTTTTTTCCCCAAACAGTCAAATAAAGACTATGCTAATTGTATATTTGAGGTTTTCTAATATTTGCGGCTTTATTAGAATACCAATTACCTAAAAGCAGCTTGCTTAGTATGGAATAATGGTAAGGAATAATGACTATTGGCAGAAAACCCCTAAATAGGAAGGGAGAGCAGATGGGGAATTAAATGATGGACAACCTGAACAGAAGTTTTCTGTGTTGCAACATCTCCCTGCAGATCTGGCTGGTAAAAACGGAACGGAAATCAGACTCATTTTTGATAGCCATGGCATCTCCAGTAGAAGAATCCTGTGAAAAAAAATCTTAAAAACACAAAAGAGATTCATTTCTCTGGACCTTGTAAATTTTAGCTCCACATCAAGCCTGCCAAGGTTTCCTTTTCCTTCCCCCCCCCCTTAACAAATCCCTCTTCTGTCACTAGAAAAGAGGAGAGCGCGTAGGTGTGATGAATTACCCCATTTTGGAAATAAAATGAAAACCTTTTGACTGCATTTTTCAATTAAATCCATGAGCTGTATGGGAATGAGGTGCACTTGAGCTTTCATCGCGTCTTCTCCCCTTCAATTAAGGGGCCCCTCTGGGACCCTCCAGCACACTCGAGACAAGATTTGGTCTCATCAAACCGAAACGTTTGCCACTGAATTTGGGGACAGCCATCTCACCATTATTTATTCCTTTCCTAGATAGAATGTAAATCCACTGTTCATTGATTAAAAACACTTCAACACAACAAAATAAAACAATTGACCTTAACATGCCCGTTTGAATGCAATCTACAACAAGATTGCTGGTTTGAGGGAGAAGTTTTCCCCACTTCAAATAACACTGTATGAGCGTGTTTGTGAGTATAATGCATCTCTAAATTTAGGTATACACTGTCTAAGATTACATACATACGTACACACACAAACACACACTCACACACACACACACACACACACACACACAAACACAGTTTCACAGAGAACATGAAAATTGACACAAACTAATACAGCATAAAGAAAAAAAGAAAAGTGCGGAAAGAAAGGGTAAATAGAAAGAAGATGCTTGATTTCTTTTGCAGCAAATATAAATAGGTTTACAAAGCTTTGTCATTCTATGATTACAACATTAAAAAAAACCCTCGCTTTGTTCTATTATCTATTTTTTTCCTAATCATTAAAACCCTTTTTTTCCCTGCTTCTTGCCAAAGTCCAAAAGGGATTTCCAGCCAGGTATATGATGTCTATATGTGTAAATTGGCATGTGTATACAGTAATATCCATACGCTTAAATGTAGCCCATAAACCAATGCCGGACCCGATTCTCAGGATCACAACAGCTGCTCCCACTTAACTACTTTGACCTTCAGAACAAATATACCTATCATTTTCTTACAAAATATTCTTAGTAATTCTGGCTTCATTATTGCTTCCATGTACTGTAGCTACTCCCTGAATGCTTCTATTTTAAGAGTTCTGGCCTGTTGCCAATTGGAAATTGAGGGCGGTGGTCCGCTCTTCTTGAAAAGAGAACCTGGCACGTGATTTTTCTATTCTTCAGAAGAATCACAGTGGAGCAATGGAAAGCTTGTTTCTATCAATTCTCTTTTAAAGCCAGAGGGTATGGCCATTCCCCTTCTTCTGGAAGGTAATGCTACAATTGCACTGCAAACTGTACAGATAATCTTTTCTTTAGACTGATCTTCTGCCCTCCTTTTTTGGATGACTCTGGCCTTCAGGGTGAAAATAATAATAATAACAACAACAACACCAAAAAAAAACAAACCCAACGCTTTTCACTTTCTTCTCAGCATGCGTCATTAAAGAGCTCTCTACCAACTTGTCTATTTTCTGAACTAAAAACATTTCACATTTTCACATTACCTCACAGGACAATTGTTCCCTTTTCATTTCATCCTCCTTTTAGGTATTTTCTTCCATCCTACAGGATCATTTGGCAACCCCAGCTTTTTTTGTTCTTTAGCCTCCGTGTGCAAGTTAGACCCGAAAGGCTAAATTATAACAACATCATTAGCTCATGTCATCCTAAATGACCTTGCCTTTAAGAGACCAAATATTAGACTTTTAAGTCAGCAATAGTGGAACACATGAATACAAAAATGGGCCTGCTGGAATAGGCCAAGAGCAATTTTAGCTATCGTTTTCTCATAGTATCCCACCAGTGTCCAACAATAGAGACAGAGAACATGTCTCCCACAAGCAAGAGATAGAGACATGCCCTTTCCTTTAAAATTCCCTGGCAACCTGCATCTGAAGGCATGCTGCCTCCAGGCTGACACTAGTCTTCCAGATTGATAACCCAGGCTACATGTGCCCTCCATGAATTTATCTAATCTCATTTTAAAACCAGCCAAGTTACTAGTCCTCACTATACCATTTACTAATGAATGCCAAGAGTTAATTGTATTGGCATATGGAGAACTACTTTCCTTTTGGCTACTTCTTTGTTTCCAGACAACTGTGTTGGATGACCCTATCTTAGGGGCATTTCAGACAGGAAGAAAAAGAGAGCCTGCTGATTTTTTAAAAAGATTTTTTTTAATCCTGACTTGTTTTTTTTTAATAAAGAACTCAAGGCAGTGAACAGGTGAAACTCAAAAAATTAGAATATCGTGCAAAAGTTCATTTATTTCAGTAATGCAACTTAAAAGGGGAAACTAATATATGAGATAGACTCATTACATGCAAAGCAAGATAGTTCAAGCCATGATTTGTCATAATTGTGATGATTATGGCGTACAGCTTATGAAAACCCCAAATCCACAATCTCAGAAAATTAGAATATTGTGAAAAGGTACAATATTCTAGGCTCAAAGTGTCCCACTCTAATCAGCTAATTAAGCCATAACACCTGCAAAGGGTTCCTGAGCCTTTAAATGGTCTCTCAATCTGGTTCAGTAGGAATCACAATCATGGGGAAGACTGCTGACCTGAGAGTTGTGCAGAAAACCATCATTGACACCCTCCATTAGGAGGGAAAGCCTCAAAAGGTAATTGCAAAAGAAGTTGGATGTTCCCAAAGTGCTGTATCAAAGCACATTAATAGAAAGTTATGTGGAAGGGAAAAGTGTGGAAGAAAAAGGTGCACAAGCAGCAGGGATGACTGCAGCCTGGAGAGGATGGTCAGGAAAAGGCCATTCAAAAGTGTTGGGGACTTTCACAAGGAGTGGACTGAGGCTGGAGTCAGTGCATCAAGAGCCATCACACACAGACAGATCCTGGACATGGGCTTCAAATGTTTTATTCCTCTTGTTAAGCTGCTCCCGAACAACAAACAATGTCAGAAGCGTCTTACCTGGGCTAAAGAACAACAGACCTGGTCTGTTGCTCAGTGGTCCAAAGTCCTCTTTTCTGATGAGAGCAACTTTTGCATCTCATTTGGAAACCAAGGACCCAGAGTCTGGAAGAAGAATGGAGAGGCACACACTGCAAGATGCTTGAAGTCCAGTGTGAAGTTTCCACAGTCTGTGTTGATTTGGGGAGCCATGTCATCTGCTGGTGTTGGTCCACTGTGCTTCATTAAGTCCAGGGTCAACGTAGCCGTCTACTAGGAGATTTTGGAGCACTTCATGCTTCCTTCCGCAGATGAGCTTTATGGGGATGCTGACTTCATTTTCCAGCAGGACTTGGCACCTGCCCACACTGCCAAAAGCACCAAAACCTGATTCAATGACCGTGGGATTACTGTGCTTGATTGGCCAGCAAACTCGCCTGACCTGAACCCCATAGAGAATCTATTGGGCATTGCCAAGAGAAAGATGAGAGACATGAGACCGAACAATGCAGAAGAGCTGAAGGCCGAAATTGAAGCATCCTGGTCTTCCATAACACCTCAGCAGTGCCACAGGCTGATAGCTTCCATGCCACGCCGCATTGAGGCAGTAATTGCTGCAAAAGGGGCCCAAACCAAGTACATATGCATACTTTTCAGAGGTCCAATATTGTTCTATGTACACTCCTTGTTTTATTGATTGCATGTAATATTCTAATTTTCTGAGATTGTGGATTTGGGGTTTTCATGAGCTGTACGCCATAATCATCACAATTATGACAAATCATGGCTTGAACTAACTTGCTTTGCATGCAATGAGTCTATCTCATATATTAGTTTCCCCTTTTAAGTTGCATTACTGAAATAAATGAACTTTTGCACGATATTCTAATTTTTCAAGTTTCACCTTCAAGTTTCACCTTTTTCAGTCCTTCCTCCTCCAATTTTTTTTCCGCAGCAACAGCCTGGAGTGAGAGAGTGACTGAGCCAAAGCCATCCAGACATTTTTTTTCTGCCTAAAACAGGACTAGAACTCAGAGTCTCCTGGTTTCTAGATTGGGGCCTTAATCACTTGACCAAACTGGTTCCCCACGCCATTCCATTTTGAGCACCTCAATCATTTCTATCCTCTTAGTGACATTTTTCTGACCTAAAAGTTCCATGTGTTGAATTCTTTTGTGAGGAAAGTGTACAAACACCCTAATTAATTTAATTGTCCAATTCTGCACATTTTGCAGGTCTATTATATCCTCTTATAGAGGAGGTGATCAGAACTGCACTCAATATTTTAGATGCAGATGTGCCATAAATTTGTTGAAGGACATTACAATGTTGGCTAAAAGATGAGACCTTTCCCAATGACAGAATCTGCCTTTTTCTCAGCTGCTGTTCACTGAGTCAACATCTTCATTAAGCTATCCTTTACGTCCCCAAGTTCTTCTACCTATTTAGTTCCAGGTAGCTCAGTCTCCTTAAATAGGTATATGCAGTGTAGTTTTTTTTTTTTGTAAAAGAAAAATGTGCCAGAACTCACACATGTCATACAACCCGCCTTGCCTACCCTACAAGGTTCCATCCAAAAAAGGTGCCGGAACTCCGTTCTGAGCGTTCTATGAGAAAATAAGCCCTGGGTATATGAAATTAGGATTTTTGTTTTAGGTTGTATCACCTTACATTTATTTACTCTGAACTGCATATAAGCCATTTAGCTGACCATCCACCAGTTTAAAGATCTCCTTCTGGCGCTCTACACAATCAGTTTTGGCAAACATAAGAAAGGCCTCCTGGATTTAACCAGCAGGCCCAATTAGTCTAGCATTTTGTTCCCACAGTGACCAATTAGATTCTAGTAGACAGCTTACAAGTAGGACTTAAATGCAGTAGCACTATCTCCCTGGGGTTGGTATGGGGGGCCCTACTGCTCCCTTTGCTGAATTTAAAACAGGGATTGATTATCCAAAGGCGCAGTTTTATGATATCATGTTGTTGTTAGTTGCGAAGTCGTGTCCGACCCATCGCGACCCTATGGACAATGTTTCTCCAGGCCTTCCTGTCCTCTACCATCTTCTGGAGTCCATTTAAGCTCACGCCTACTGCCTCAGTGACTCCATCCAGCCACCTCATTCTCTGTCGTCCCCTTCTTCTATTGCCCTCAATCTTTCCCACCATTAGGCTCTTCTCCAGTGAGTCCTTCCTTCTCATTAGGTGGCCAAAGTATTTGAGTTTTAGCTTCAGGATCTGGCCTTCTAAAGAGCAGTCAGGGTTGATCTCCTCTAGGACTGACCAGTTTGATTGCCTTGCAGTCCAAGGGACTCGCAGGAGTCTTCTCCAGCACCATAGTTCAAAGGCTTCAATTCTTTGGCGCTCAGCCTTTCTTATGGTCCAGCTTTCACTGCCATACATTGCAACTGGGAAGACCATAGCCTTGACTATACGCACTTTTGTTGACAGGGTGATGTCTCTGCTTTTTAGTGTGCTGTCTAGATTTGCCATGGCTTTCCTCCCCAGGAGCAAGCGTCTTTTAATTTCTTGGCTACAGTCCCCATCTGCAGTGATCTTGGAGCCCAGGAAAATAAAATCTGTCACTACCTCCATTTCTTCCCCATCTATTTGCCAGGAATTGAGAGGGCCAGATGCCATGATCTTGGTTTTCTTAATGTTTAGTTTCCACCCAAGTTTTGCACTCTCCTTCTTCACTCGCAAGAAGAGGCTCTTTAGTTCCTCTTCACTTTCTGCCATTAGAGTGGTATCATCTGCATATCTTAGGTTGTTGATGTTTCTTCCGGCAATCTTAATTCCAACTTTTGATTCATCTAGCCCTGCCTTTCTCATGATGTGCTCTGCATATAAGTTAAATAGGCAAGGCGACAGTATACAGCCTTGCCGGACTCCTTTCCCAATTTTGAACCAATCAGTGGTTCCGTGTCCAGTTCTCACTGTTGCTTCTTGGCCTGCATATAGGTTTCTCAAGAGACAAATAAGATGGTCTGGTATGCCCATCTCTTTAAGGACTTGCCAGAGTTTGTTATGATCCACACAATCAAAGGCTTTAGCATAGTCAATGAAGCAGAAGTAGATGTTTTTCTGGAACTCTCTAGCTTTCTCCATGATCCAGCGTATGTTAGCAATTTGATCTCTAGTTCCTCTGCCTCTTCGAAATCCTGCCTGTACTTCTGGTAGTTCTCGATTCACATACTGCTGGAGTCTAGCTTGTAGAATTTTAAGCATAACTTTACTAGCATGAGAAATGAGTGCAATGGTGCGATAGTTTGAACATTCTTTGGCACTGCCTTTCTTTGGAATTGGAATGTAAACTGATCTTTTCCAATCCTGTGGCCACTGTTGAGTTTTCCAAATTTGCTGGCAAATTGAGTGTAGCACTTTTACTGCATCGTCTTTTAAGATTTTGAATAGCTCAGCTGGAATACTGTCACCTCCACTAGCTTTGTTGTTGCTCAGCTTTTCTAAGGCCCACTTCACTTCACATTCTAGGATGTCTGGCTCAAGGTCAGTGACCACCTCATTGTGATTATCAGGGACGTTAAGCTCATACTTGTATAGTTCTTCTGTGTAATTTTGCCACCTCTTCTTAATCTCTTCTGCCTCTGTTAGGTCCCTGCCATTTTGGTCCTTTATCATGCCCATTTTTGCTTGAAACGTTCCTTTCATCTCTCCAATTTTCTTGAAAAGATCTCTGGTCCTCCCTATTCTATTGTTTTCTTCTATTTCTTTGCATTGTTCATTTAAGAAGGCATTCTTATCTCTTCTAGCTATTCTTTGGAATTCTGCATTTAATTGGGCATATCTTTCTTTTTCTCCCTTGCCTTTCGCTTCCCTCCTTTCCTCAGCTATTTGCAAAGCTTCCTCAGACAGCCATTTTGCTTTCTTGCATTTATTTTTCTTTGGGATGGTTTTGGTTGCTACCTGTTGTACAATGTTGCGGACCTCTGTCCATAGTTCTTCAGGCACTCTGTCTATCAGATCTAATTCCTTAAATCTATTTGTCACCTCTACTGTATATTGAACAGGGATATGATTTAATTCATACCTGACTGGCCTAGCGCTTTTCCCTACTTTCTTTAATTTAAGCCTAAACTTTGCAACAAGAAGCTCATGGTCTGAGCCACAGTCAGCTCCTGGTCTTGTTTTTACTGACTGTATAGAGCTTCTCCATCTTTGGCTGCAGAGCATATAGTCAATCTGATTTCTGTGTTGACCGTCTGGTGATGTCCATGTGTAAAGCCGTCTCTTGGGTTGTTGGAAAAGAGTGTTTGCTATGACCATCGTATTCTCTTGACAAAATTCTATCAGCCTGTGCCCTGCTTCATTTTGTACTCCAAGGCCAAACTTACCTGTTATTCCAGTTATCTTTTGGCTTCCTACTTTAGCATTCCAATCTCCCATGATGATAAGGACATCATTTTTGGGTGTTAGTTCTATAAGGTGCTGTAGGGCTTCATAGAACCGGTCAATTTCATCCTCTTCAGCACCGGTGGTTTGGGCATAGACTTGGACTATTGTGATATTGAATGGTTTGCCTTGGATTCGAACTGAGATCATTCTGTCATTTTGAGGGTTGTATCCCAGTATTGCTTTTCCTACTTTTTTATTGACTATGAAGGCTACTCCATTTCTTCTGAGGGATTCTTGCCCGCAGTAGTATACCTGATGGTCATCTGAATTAAATTCACCCATTCCTGTCCATTTTAGTTCGCTGATACCTAAGATGTCGATGTTTAGTCTTGTCATCTCTTGTTTGACCACGTCCAGCTTTCCTTGATTCATGGATCTTACATTCCAGGTTCCTATGGAGAAAGAATCTTTACAGCATCGGACTTTCCTTTCACCACCAGACATATCCACAGCTGAGTGTCCTTTCGGCTTTGGCCCAGTCGCTTCATTCTTTCTGGCGCTACTAGTACTAGCCCTCTGCTCTTCCCCAGTAGCATATTGGACGCCTTCCGACCTGAGGGGCCATCTTCCAGCGTCATATCGTTTTGCCTTTTGGTACTGTCCATAGGGTTTTCATGTCAAAGATACTGGAGTGGTTTGCCATTTCCTTCTCCAGTGGATCACGTTTTGTCAGAACTCTCTGCTATGACCTTTCCATCTTGGGTGGCCCTGCACGGCATAGCTCATAGCTTCATTGAATTACGCAAGCCCCTTCGCCACGACAAGGCAGTAATCCATGAAGGGGAATGATATCATAGCATCCCCATATTAAGTCATGATTTCCTTCTTTCCTTCTTGCCTGCCTGCCTGCATTAAGGCATTTAGATTCGCTTTTGTTTGAAGAAAAAAATTTGACCTGTAGAGACAATATGTAGAATAGAATAGAACAGAATAGAATGGAATGGAACAGAACATAATAGAACAGAACAGAACAGAACAGAATAGAATAAGAGTTGGGAGGGACCTTTTAGGGCATCTAGTCCAACCCTCCGCCCAAGCAGGAGACTCTACTATTTATGACAGATTGCAGTCCAGTGTCTTCTTGAAAGCTTCCAGTGATGAAGCTCCCACAATTTCTGAAGACAAGTTGTTTCATTGGTTGATTGTTCTCACTGTCAGAAAATTTCTCCTTATTTCTAGGTTGAATCTCTCCTTGATTAATTTCCATCCGTTATTCTTTGTCTGGCCTTCAGGTGCTTTGGAAAATAGGTTGACCCCCCCTCCTCTCTGTGACAGCCCCTCAAATATTGGAACAGTGCTATCATGTCTCCCTTGGTTCTTCTCTTCACTAGACTAGACTACAGTTCCTGTAGCCATTCTTCATATGTTTTAGCCTCTAGTCCCCTCATTATCCTTGTTGCTCTTCTCTGTATTTTTTCTAGAGTCTCAACACCTTTTTTATAGTGTGGTGACTAAAACTGGTTGCAGTATTCTAGGTGTGGTCTTACTATGGCTTTACAGAGTGGTAGTAGTACCTCATGTGATCTTGATTGAATCCCTCTGTTAATGCAATTTTCCCAAAGCAAAGACCATGGAGTCATCTGAAGACAGCTGATGACTATCTGCTAACTCCTACCTCTCCCATCTCTACTCAGCAATTTTGGGCTAGAAATCTGCAGGATTTCAGCATCCATTGAAGCTGCCTAGTCTAGAGGACTCTTGGGGTATATGGACTACACAGTGTAGGATTGGCAAAGCTTTCCAGCCTGCAGAACTAATCACATATCAAGGTTGCCCCAGGCAAGCCATCTTCAACACATGCAATGCATTTCTCAAAGACGTTCATCCCAGAACTTCAACCAACGCCAGAGATGGTGGGAGAAGACCAAGAGGAGACACTGCACAGAGTTGCTTTCTTCTGCTGTTCCAAAACAAAGAAGACAACTTTGTTTTGGGAAGCAACTTTGGCAAAGTGTTCCTTTGTTAAAAGCTTCATCGAGTCCAAGCACTCCTTTGAGGCTTTGCACAGCCTTTGTAAATAAGTGCAAATTGTTGCTTTTGGCTTTGATGTCACAGCAGTAACTCTATAGCTCCTCTGGCCCTCAGAGGCTGAAAAGATACTATCTACAAAAAAAACCAGTCTGCTTTCTATTTGTAAAGAATTCCCAATACATTTTACTATCAACCTGTAATTTCATCACATTTGTTTTGTCATTTGTAAATTTCATATGCTTTTAGCAGGGTGTTGCCTGCAAGTCTAGCACAAGCCAACAGCTGATCACCAAGACAGAATCAATCTGTGCTCGCTCCTTTTGTTTCAAACTGCCCAGTTACTGGTGGTGCTGTCCACACAGCATCTTGTGCTTCATAAATTAACAACCCTTCACCTTTCTTCACAAAAAAGAAAGAAAATAAGTTTCTAGCATTTCCTCATGTATTTCATATGTTTGTCTGGCAACTTTCAAATGTACCCTCATAGGCTGCTGTAAGGGTAGCTGAAAGGGAACATTGATTCAAATGACTGACAAATATATTGAGAAGCCTCAAACATTTTCTGTTCAGCCTTGCCGAGCAAACACTACAAATACAGCAAACTCTACAACGGCCCATGAAAAGAGGTTAACTCCATCCCAATACTGATCTTGTTGCATGGCAACAGTCCGTGCGAATAGCTGACTGGCAGAATCGCTGTCAGACTGACTGCAATAGATTCATGTGCATGTGCTCGGATAATCCTCTGATACAGGAAATGAATGTCCATGCGGAGAGGGTGAGCTTGTTGGTACATAAAATTTATCTGGAGAAAAAAAAAACCCATGCAAACAGGTTTTTCAGGAGTGGCTAAATTGTTTAGAAGCTGTCACAACATCAATGCTGGTTTGCAGGTGATACTGTACGGTTGGCAAAAATGTATGCAGCTCCACAGGCAAGGAAAAGCAGTGTCTGAAAATGCACAAAGTTGTCTGCCTTTGAAGGGCTCCTGACTCCTGCAGAATCAAAGCCTTATTGGAATACAGACAGTATCTGTTTTTCTTTCCTATTTCTCCATCACCCCCACAGTGGGTTCACCAACAATGCCATTCTCATTGCTAAAGCTGCCATGTATAATATATCATACTGATGATTCCCCTTTATCAATTCAGCCCTGACTTTGGCCTTCTTGCTACCAAAGCATATAAAAAAAACACTTTCCCCAAAACATGCAACCTAGCACATTTTTAACAGTTGGAAGAAAAATGAAAATGGCTCGGTTAATGTGGTCGCCAACGTCTACCTTTTCTTCAGGTACTTGTTCAACTTCTTAGTTGCTCCCTTTATCAGACAAATCAGCCTTGTTTGTATTCTGAAAGGCAGAGCTCTTATGTTTCCAAATGATCTTTTAAATTATGTGGAAGAAGGGTAGGGGGAAATCTGAGGTTTAGTAGAAGGGATCACTTAGATCAGGGGTGTCAAACTGTGGGCCCACGGGCCGGATGCGTCATGCTAAAACCGCGCCCTCCCCATTGCCAGCAATGGAAAAAAAGTCGTGATACGTTGTGGCACGTCACGTGACGTTGCAAGTTTGACACCCCTGACTTAGATCAACTGCTGGACATTCTGGAGTTGTAAATCTCTCTCTCTTGAGAACATTAGGTAGGAAAGGCTGCCTTAAATAAAAAGCAGTCAGTGGTGGCCTATGTTTTGGTAGGCAATGATCCTCTTCACCAAATGCCTTAATGTGCTAATAAGACACATTTGAAATGAGAGGGTTCAAGCATGAACCAGCACCAATTTACACATATATCAATACCCAGTAAATGTTAGATAGCCCTACTGATTGCAAGTCTTATATGCATTCAGGAAGTGCTGTTGGTTTAGGCCAGGGGTAGGCAACCTTGGCTCTTTTACGACTCGTGGACTTCAAGTCCCTGAATTCCTGGCTCAGGAATTCTGGGAGCTGAAGTCCACGAGTCATAAAAGAGCCAAGGTTGCCTACCCCTGGTTTAGGCCATATACCAAAGCTTAAATTCATTGAGAATTTGCTTGCTTAGTCCTTTGTTGTTGTAGATCTCTTGGCTTTCTTCTGAGTTCAAATTCTCTGAAGCCTGCTTGCATATAAAGGATAGCAACATAATCCCTGCACATCTATTTTCCAAGCACAATTCCCTACAGAACCACAATAATGTTTGGGTTAGAACTACCCATTCTTGTGATGGAGCCCAGAAAAACATAGTTTGGCACTTTGGTTGAGATCCGTTTTTCAGCCTTAGCCCTACTCGAACGTTTCAAGTTCTCTGATCCGAATTCTCTAGCCAGACAGAATTGCTCCCTTATTGATAGAGACATCTCCAGGGTGTGACTCTGGATGGCCTACCGCAAAAACTCTTCCGCTAGTATTAATGTAGAACATGGATGGGCATATTTGTCTGGGGAAGGCCATATGAGCTATGAAAGAGAAAGAAGAATGCAAGGAGAAGTCTTGCTGCTTGCTACAGGAATAATATTGTCAGAAATGGTAGAGTGGCCTTATCAGTGAGATGGGTGGCATATAAATTTAATAAATAATTAAGTGAGAGGGACGGACCAGAATCTGAGCTGTAAAAGTAGATGAATTCTAGGCTGGCAGAATCTAGCCTTGCTGGGGTTGGGGGAGCCAGATCCAGTTCTTCTCACCCCCTTCTGAGAGAGAGAGACAGAGACAGAGACAGAGACAGAGACAGAGACAGAGAGAGGTGCTTCTAAGCACTCACTCTCAATTTGGCTTTATCATCCTTGGGCTGTCATCTTTGTATTATCAATAATTGATCTTACATTATCAGATCACTTAGTGATTGCATTTTAACTCAGACTGCTAATCCCAAATACTTTCCAGCATTTAATTAATTCTCTCTCCCCACTTCCCCCCCCCAGCAATCGCTACATTGTGAGTTTTAATGATAGGTTCTTGCTGCTGATGAATACATATTATCCTGGTTAGTGCTAATGAGAGCTGCTTGAGCAGAGCAAGAAGGAACAATTCCCCTTGGATGTTGCTTTTTAAATCAAGAATAATTGAGATCTTACATACATTTCCGACTGTGTCAAGTTTGCTGCATTTTCATTTCTTGTTTCCCACTATAGAATTTTACACTCTGGGTTGATCATAATCATAATCATAACAGTAATTTTGGAAGGGACCTTGGAGATCATCTCGTCCAACCCCCTTCTCAGGCAGGAAACCCTATACTATTTCAGACAAATGGCTGTCCAGCCTCTTCTTAAAAACTTCCAGTGTTGGAGCATTCACAGCTTCTGGAGGCAGGTTGTTCCACTGGTTAATTGTTCTGTCAGGAAGTTTCTCCTTAGTTTTAGGTTGCTTCTCTCTTTGGTTAGTTTCCATCCTTTGCTTCTTGTCCTGCTTTCAGGTGCTTTGGAGAATAGCTTGACTCCCTCTTCTTTGTGGCAGCCCCTGAGATATTGGAACACTGCTATCATGTCACCCCTCACCCTTCTCTTCGTTAAACTACACATACTCAATTGCAGCAACCGTTCCCTATATGTTTTAGCCTCCAGACCTCTAAACATCTTTGTTGCCCTTCTCTGTACTCTTTCCAGAGTCTCAACATCTTTTTCACATCGTGGCAACCAAAACTGGATGCAGTATTCCATATTGCCCAATTTCCCTGTGGCCAGAATGGACACCAGCCCCATGATACATAGATAGAGATAGATAAATGATAGATGATAGATACATAGATACATAGATAGATTGTAGATTTTCACGGGTATAGGTATGTAGGTCTTGGCGTATTCGGGTATTCGGGTCTTTTCCCATGTAGGATTGAGGGTGTCTTGGTGACGTTTCGACAAAGTCCCACTCGTCATCTTCAGGCTGGTGTCTTCGGTTTTGAAACCGAAGACTGATATGCATTTCAAACTGATGAGAACAAATAAGTTTGAAATGCATATCAGTCTCCCTTTAATTCTTTGTTAGCAATCCAAAAAAATTACACACACACACACACACACACACACACACACACACACACACACACATGATTTCCCTCGTGTTTGCGGCCTAGCAAGGTATTTAAAATACTTAACAAAACACTTAACACATATTTCCCTTGCCTTGCAGCTAACAAAGCGAGAGAGAGCCTGTGGCCTTGGGGTTAAAACAACTGCTTAAGATGCAGTCGCCCAGGTTCGAATCTCAGAAGGGTATGGCTGACTGACGAGAACAAATGAGTTTGAAATGGCCATATCAGCCTCCCTTTAATTCTTTGTTAGCAATCCAAAAAATTTACACAAATATGAGCTGTCACTGTTGTGACTACAGCCTGTGGATGGCCTTGGGTTAGGCTGAAACAGGAAATAAGATTTGCCCCGTTGTATATATATGTTTTCGTACATTTTCACGGGTATAGGTATGTAGGTCTTGGCATATTCGACCCGAATACTCCAACACACACACACACACACACACACACCAACCAAGGTAGTTGAACAAGAAGTGGCTGCTAAACCCTTATTAAGATGCTATAATAGCCCAATGTTGATAGTATTTGCCTTGTAAATTCAAAGTTGCTGATCTGAAAACTAACATAGGTTTTCCTTTTAAATAATAACGAATATTTATATTCCTGGTCTACCTGCTTTTCTCTGGCCTTTTTAAAAAAATAAAATAAAATAAAATCTAGTAATGCAGCTTTTCTTCATTTTTCTAATCACTTCAACTAGAAGAGTTTCACCACATTTCCCAAAGTCCCATTTCCAAACCAGCAACAGATTTCTCTAAGGACAACCTTTGGCAGAAGAGAAGTATCCTGTCCTTGAACCAGCTCTAGATGCAGAAAAAGAGGAAGCCTGCGGCACAATACCTCCTATAAGCAAATACCTCTCTTTGACTGGATCTGAGTAGTTATGCATTTAGAAATACTGTTCACACAGTACTATTCACACAGGATTCCCCCCCCTTTCTGCATTTTTCATTCTAGGTAGCCACATGTTCCTCACTTGTACTAGGAACACCAATTCCACCATGATGACCTTACCTGAGTTTGATTCCATTATGTAGCTGTATAACTACGGAGAAACCTAATACTATCAAATTCTTTGGAGGCTTTAAAAGCGAGACTGGTGCTATTTTTCCCATTATTTCATCCTTATTTCAAATCATTACTACTTTTAGGTTCCACAGACCAGAGTTTCCTCCACATCATGTCAAAGATTCTTTATGATGAAGGCAAGGCTAAGAGACTAGAATGCTCTGAATGGCCATAATATAATTACGTGGTTGGTGATAAGTGGTAAATCTTGCTTTAAAGGAAATGCAGAATGTATTTTTTTTAAAAAAATATGTTTCAATATTTATTTTAAAATATTTTTAAAATAATACTTATAGAACCTCTGTGACCAATTTAGGGCTGCATAGAAGCTCTGGACAAATTTCTTTCATTTTTTCTTGCAAGTCAGTTATAGAATGTAGAATCCTACTTGCCCATTATCCTTTCAAATTATAATTCCTTTCTTAAGAATCTCATTGCCCAATTGAACCTCCCCTATGTAATTAGATTGTTATCCCAGCTAATCAATATGTGTAAAACTATCATGCACAGTGAAACCCTAACAATGTTCACAATTGCCTTGGCATGGTATCTGCTCTACAACCTGGTTTGGAACAAGTCAATCATAAGAGAAGATATGACAAGGAGTGTGAATAGGATTCCAACTAGCATCCTTTGAAATTTCACGAATCTTAAATAAAGAGTACCTTTAAAATTCTATCAATTTGCCAAGTTCAAATGATCAATTACTTACAACTTCTGTGGAAGCACTGACCCACTAAGATTTCTCCTTAGACTTCCAGGGAATATATTGAGAATTGGAGCCAGCACTATGAAGTTGAATGACTTAACTGTGAATGCTCTCCTTTAATTGAGGACATGTATTAATCTTATAAGAAGCTGTTTATATGTACTTGATACCATGAAGACTAAAACAAACTTCTTACAACACATATCCTTGTTGTGTGATACCTTTTCAATTTGTTATGGAATAAGTAATATAGAGTAGATATGTCCATTATATCAGATGATTTCTAAGTAAAATTTAAGGTGCTGGTTTTAACTTATAAAGCTCGTTATGCTTTGGTGCTTGGACATCTACAAGACAACCTATTCCAATAAGTACCAGACCTACTCTGATCAAACAGAAATTTTAGCTACTGATCCCACATTTTCAGGGATCTGGAAGGCTAAAATCAGAAGACCCTGCTTTTCCATAGCACCACCAATCTTGTGGAACAGCTTCTTGGTGGAGATGGTGCTAGCCCACTCCTTGTTAACATTTTGGAAGCTTTTAAAGAAAGAATTATTCTGGGCAGCCCTCTCCTGATTTTAGCAAGCCAACTCTATTCCCTATTTTTATTCTTTGCAGTTTTCTCTTTGGGCGATGTTACCATTTTACAATTGCATAGTTGTGGTTTTATTTGGTTTCATATTCTATGTAAGTGGCCAAGAGTCTCTGGATTGTGACAGGGTAGTTATGTGGAAATTAAATACAAGCATTGTGGTATTAATATTTTCACAAAAACAATGGGGATGATGAACACTGAAATACAATTATTAGACCTTAAAATAGTGATGCTAATATAGTGGGAAAAATTAGATTAGATTTGAAAAAGCAGATTGTATTACTTGTTGAAGGATGCAAGAACATAATACAGGTTTGGCACTGAGAGATAAGCATTGTTCTTTGTGGAATTGCTTAAAACTTAAGTAAAACTAATATATACATATTTTTCCCCAAGAGAGGTGAAGAAATAGTAATATAATTTGTGTTAGGCTGATGGTTTTTGAGACTTGTGACAACTCATATTTTGAAGCCAATGCTCCACTTATTCATTGCTTCATCAATTTACAGAATTGATTATAAATGAGAGGCCTGATGCTTCAGGTCTTTCAAAGAGTTTTAGAAAAAGATTGTCACCTTAACCCTGTTCTAGAATGCACAACCAGAGATGGTTAGACTCCCTTTTGCAGAGCTGATTTTTCTTTGATTTGCTAGAATCACTAGAATAGAATAGAGCTGGAAGGGACCTTGGAGGTCTTCTAGTCCAGCCCCCAGCTCAAGCAGGAGAACCTATACCATTTCCGACAAGTGACTGTCCAGTCTCTTCTTAAAAACTTCCAGTAATGAAGCGCCCACGATTTCTGGAGGCAAGCTGTTCCGCTGGTTAATTGTCCTCACTGATCTGCCCAGATTGGTAGGATCAGACTGTTCGTTCCCACTTCTCCCACTTTTCATTTAGCATTTGGACTAATGTCGGAAGAGGTATGAACTGCCAGTGATTTCCCACTAGCTATGCAAGAGCTAATATTCTACATTGATACAACCCAATGGCAGCATTTGTCCATTGTACAACTGGGCCTGAAGCTGAACCTTGTGGAGAGACCAATGTCAACAGGTAGCTGCTCATAAAGGTCATTGGTTGAAATAGTCTTGCTAATGCTGCCCCCTTGACTTCTGGCTCATATTCTGATTATTCCAGCCTATGCTGTTTTTGTTTTTAAGTTGCTTTATGTGGGCATTTTTGGAGAGATTCGCTGTCCAACGTTCTTATGGTAAGGAGCTCAGCAACCATAAATGGTTGGCTGTTCTATTATAATTTCCAATTTTTTAAAATTTCTCCACTTTGAGAACATTAAAACTATGAAATGCTGTCTAAGTATGTGTGTGTGCATATGTATGTACATATTAAAAATAATATTGTAAATTAAAGGAATGAGTCATTGAGATGTAAAAGCAGCCATACATAGTTGATGGGAACTGTAGTGTACATCTACAGAACTCTTCATTGAGAATGAATGGCACGGGCTGTGAATTAGAAAATCTGCTATTCAGACTATTTCACCCCAAAGTCGCTTGGCTCCACCAAGGGTGGGTGTTCCTTACCCATCCAGGTGTGTTCCTTTGTTGCCTCTAATTACCCTCCTACCTATAAAATGATCCCAGCTGCAACTTCCCACCTCCTCAGTCATTTACTCCCTCTAGTGCACAGGTGCTGTTTTCAAGGCTTCTTCTGATTATTTTAGCCAGGATTTGACAGCCTGTACTTTCTAAAATAGTGACAGGAATTGTACATTCAAGCATACATACAAACCCCTTTCCACTGATTCTCCTTTCCTTCTTTCCTTTCCTTTCCTTTCCTTTCCTTTCCTTTCCTTTCCTTTCCTTTCCTTTCCTTTCCTTTCCTTTCCTTTCCTTTCCTTTCCTTTCCTTTCCTTTCCTTTCCTTTCCTTTCCTTTCCTTTCCTTTCCTTTCCTTTCCTCTCCTCTCCTCTCCTCTCCTCTCCTCTCCTCTCCTTTCCTTTCCTTTCCTTTCCTTTCCTTTCCTTTCCTTTCCTTTCCTTTCCTTTCCTTTCCTTTCCTTTCCTTTCCTTTCCTTTCCTTTCCTTTCCTTTCCTTTCCTTTCCTTTCCTTTCCTTTCCTTTCCTACAATGGGAATTACAGTTACCTTTCTTAATCTGGGGTGTTTCAGATCTGTTGGACTACAAGTGCAATCGTCCCGCTCGGCTTCATGGAAAAGCTGTTCTGGATTGGCAGCGAAGCCTCACCAGATTCTGAATAGTTGTACAATAGTCGAAATATAAAAGTGGAGTGGGAATAATTTAATCTATTTCTCAGGAACCAAGAGGAAAGTGGAATTTGCTGCTAAAATTCTTGAGGAGGGCGGAAGCTGGATTAGCCAAGGGGGAAGGAGAGAGAAAGTGAGAGTGATATGCTTCACTGTATATTTAATTTAGAGCTGAATTATCTCAAAGCATTTACTTTCAACTTCATGACCAGAGACTATGAACAAATGGACTCTGGAGAGGTCAATGAGTTGGTACCCTCTAAACAAGAAATCTAGGAGGTGAGGGCAAGCAAAGCAGGATTTGTTTTTCTATGCCAAAAATAGACTGGAGGGGAGATATTTGTTAAACCACAAGGGTGACAAAATCATAACAATTGTACAAATGTATACTATGCAACCAGGTTTTCACACAATAAAAACCCCCACAGAAATTGCATTATTTTACCGGTGTTGTTAAAATCTGCTTTTCAATAATTTCAGGAAAAAAACAAGATGGAAACTCAATGGTGGGCTTTTCCAGATGTATAGATTTATCAACAGTGTGAGATGATACCCCACCCCAATCCTTATGTTCCCACAATGCTGTTGTCAGGTCTATAAAATTGTTCCAGGTCCTGAATTTTTGGAAGTGCAATTCTCCAAATTCCTAGCTAGCATAGGCAATCACGAATATCATACAAATGTATCAGAAGGACAGCTGGTTTAAGAAAACTTTAAAGGTAAAGGTAAAGGTACCCCCGCACATGCGTGCTAGTCGTTTCCAACTCTAGGGGCCGGTGCTCATCTCCATTTCAAAGCCGAAGAGCCAGAGCTTGTCTGAGGACGTCTCCGTGGTCATGTGGCTGGTATGACTAGACGCCAAAGGCACACGGAATGCTGTTACCTTCCCACCGCAGTGGTCCCTATTTTTCTACTTGCATTTTTACGTGCTTTCGAACTGCTAGGTTGGCAGAAGCTGGGATGAGTAACAGGTGCTTACTCTGTTACACGGCACTTGGGATTCGACCCACCAAACTGCCGACCATCTGATCGACAAGCTCAGCGTCCTAACCCACTGAGCCACTGCGTCCCTTTGGATAATTGTTATTTATTGGATATTTGGATAATTTATTTGGATAATTTATTTATTTGGATAATTGTTATTTATTATCTTATGGAATAAAGTATGCTAGTGATTAGCTTAGTTCAATATGGGGAGAAAATATATGGAATATATGTCTTAGTTATTCTATTCTGACCATGGACATTTTATTTACACTATGTTTTTATATACATACAGATGTTATCAAACACTAAGGGGCTGGCTGATTGTGGTGGCTACATATTGTACAAATAAATATGATTTGACAATGGAAAACAGATAATGGGGTGACATATATATCATAAGGGTGTGTGTGAGCAGGAAATTATAACCAGCTCACCACTGACAAAAGATCAAGAGTGAAATATAGAGTTATCGCCCTGATAGAAACAATTTTCTGGGGTAGAGTTGTGAAGAAATTGTTAAGGTCATTCCAAGTGGACTGCAAATAATCTATGGTTAACTTACCTTTTTAGAATATAAAGCCCAATTAGGAACATTACACAGTTTCACTTGAAACCTGAACCCTGGATTAAAAAAAACCCTCAAGTAAAACAAAACAAGTATTTCACAGAGATATATAGAAGTGACCGTAATAGAGCAAAGCTGGTAAAATACAAACTGTGCCCCACGATGATGATGGAGAATGGAAAGAGAATGCTGAGGTTGCATTTCTTCCTCTCCCCCCCCCGGGTGCTTATTGTTTGTATTTATTTATTTATTTTGAGGAGAAAATGCTTTTGCAGAACTCGAGCCCATTACCAGAATGAATGGATTCAATATCTGTGCAATGATGTGTTCAAAATGAAAGGAACATCATTACATGTCAGCGATGTTATTAACACATTTCACTTCTTACTTGAACGAGACAGGCATTATCTCACCAGGTAGCACATGTAAACCCACTTGCTATTTGCTGCTTTGACTTGAGGGTTGGGTGGTCCCCAGGAGGCGACCGGCATTGCCTGTAATAGGACTACCTGCCTGGATCCCAGGGCTCACCTTTCCCGTGTGCACTCAGACATGCTCAACCGGGCTTGCAGCAAAATGGCAAAAATGGCTTGTTATGCGAAGAACCTGCTGCTTGTCTATTTAAATTAAGAAATTCCCGACTTTGTGCAAAGGTGAGCCATAAATTTCTCCAGGTTTTACCCTCTGCACAACCTCCCCCTCCCCCTCCCACGAGTGAATAATGGAGTAAATCTGAGGATCAGTTTCCAGAGAAAAAGCTTTTGTTGGTTGCCAAAAGACACACATACAGATTCACACCCTCTCTCTTCTTACTTGCCGGGTGTGAATCATCCATGGGAAATTGCTTATACCTGGACTTAAAGAAACTGGTTTTCTTTCTCACCTGACTGACAGGCCAAGAAAAGAAGCAAACACCTGCAGGCTCATTCGATTTTCAGATGAGATAACATGGTAGTGCTCAACTATTATTCATGAACAAAGTATCTTTCTGAGGAGGTGGCAATATTATTACCAGGTTTTCTATATGGATGGTGTGATTCAATAGTTCATGCTTGGATTGGCAAGTGGAAACTAGGAATCAGAATTGATTCCCCTTAGGCTTCTTACACTATTTCCATAAGCAATAAAAGATGATAACTTTGTTTTCTATATAGGCACCACCTTCTCCCAAACTGATGCTTTTCAGATGTGCTAAGACCACAGCCGTTCTGTTTCAAGCAAACAACACCTCCGGATTTTTAGTCAAAAGGAGCTGATTTAAATAATAGATCGCAATTATCATAGCAAACACTTTCCTCATCAGAGCAGAAACTACCAGTTGGATGGTGAAATGGTTTAAAGCAGCTTCCTTTCTTTCTAGCGCCTTACAACATAGTCTGGGGTCTCCAAACTTGGCAATTTTAAGACTTGTGGACTGAGGGAGCTGAGGGATTCTGGGAGTTGAAGTCTGCAAGTCTTAAAGTTGCCAAGATTGGAGACCCCTGGCGTTATCATACTTATTCAGAAATAAGCTGTACTAAGTTCAGTATCTAGGAAAGTGTGGATGAATATTCTTACAGATTTCTACAGATCTCAACCTCTGCAATCTCTTTTGAGAAAACCAATGGGTTCTTTCTTTCTTTCTTTCTTTCTTTCTTTCTTTCTTTCTTTCTTTCTTTCTTTCTTTCTTTCTTCCTTCCTTCCTTCCTTCCTTCCTTCCTTCCTTCCTTCCTTCCTTCCTTCTTTCTTTCTTTCTTTCTTTCTTTCTTTCTTTCTTTCTTTCTTTCTTTCTTTCTTTCTTTCTTTCTTTCTTTCTTTCCCATGTATTTTAAAACAGCTGTCCAAACTTCAAAAGGACATGGCCTTTTGTCCACTAGCTCTATCTAAAGGTGAGGCCCTATTTCATTGGTGAGGAAAGCTTATCCTCCATCTCCTATTTTTGAAACTTCTTGCTCAGAAGGATAAAATAGCTTCAGCGGGAAGAAGATGGACTTTTAAGGTGTATCTTGAATTTATTTGGGTCACTTTTTCATCAAGTTTATTGCCTTTTTTTCAGCAGCCAGAAATATCCAGGCTGTAAAGTACTTATATTTATGATGATATAAATTGAGAACTCTGAGGGGCAATTCAGACTGAAAATGAACAGAAAACCAGCCAGCAGCCAACAGCAGATCTGCTTGTGAAGCATGAGTGCGTTCATTCAAAGCAAATGACATTGCATGTGACCTGAAAATTCATGTGTACAAATACAAGAGCAATTTGTCTGATGCTTTCAATTCTTCCAATTCCACAGAATGGGGGTGGGGTGGGTGGGGTGATGACAATGAATATCAAATTTCTGAAGTACTGAACAACAAAAGTGTATTAGTTTACATACAACACTTCCTTGGGGCCTTGCATATTTTTCTTATAGTATCTTTTGGGACAGAGCAAACCATATTTCAGAAGCCTGTCCATCATTTATTATAAAAATGATGGTATAGATGAACTAGGAATATGTCACAATTTGGATTTTATGTGCCTGCCAGGACTGAAATAGCCCAATGGAGAGTCAGAAAAATTCAGATAGAAATTTACACCAAACCAAATATATATACCCCACTTAGTTACCAAACCCTAACATTAACTAGCCAGACAAAACACAAGATGATATGAAGATCTGAGATACTCAATTTACAGAATACATCTTCAAAAACATGGATCTTTCTTTTACCTTATTTCGTATAATAAAATCTCTCTGTTGTCTCCAAAGGAGCAAAGCATTCCTTTTAATCTCCCAGATTTCTGTAAGAAGGGAGAAACCCACTTTCTTCTGACCTTTAAGTAAGACATCCATTGCTCAGAATCTCATTCAGATAAAAAAATTGCAGAGTGACCAGTAGTCTTGCATCTGCCTCTTGATGCAACCTTGTCTAATTGCTAACTGTAATTCAGCTTGTCTAGCTAGCTTTAAACAGATACACATGGGGGTGCAATTTATGGCACAGTTATAAATATAATTTGGAGGATGTGGGTGTGAATGGTAAAATGGATCAGATCCTGTTGGCAAGTAGACCAATTCATCTACACTAATGAGAATGAACCTGGAAAATGGAGAAAAGGAAGGATTGTTAAAGTTTGAATTTTATTTATTTATTTATTAAATTTGAGTGGCAGAGTGTCCTAGAGGTGAAGATGCTCACCTCCAGTTGGAAGGTTGAGAGTTCAATCCTAGGCAGAGGCAGATGTTTCTTCTATCAGGGCGCAAAGAGAAAATATATGCTGAGAACTCTGCATAGGCGTGAGGAAGGGCGTTTGGCCAGTAAATTCTCAACTCCATTCAGTTGCCTGACTTCACCTGAATAAAGTGTTTAAAGGGACGTGGTGGCTCAGTGGGTTAGGACGCTGAGCTTGTCGATCAGAAGGTCGGCAGTTTGGCGGGTCGAATCCCGAGTGCCGCGTAACAGAGTGAGCTCCTGTTACTCGTCCCAGCTTCTGCCAACCTAGCAGCTCGAAAGCACGTAAAAATGCAAGTAGAAAAATAGGGACCATTCCAGTGGGAAGGTAACAGCGTTCCGTGTGCCTTTGGCATCTAGTCATGCCGGCCACATGACCACGGAGATGTCCTTGGACAAGCTCTGGCTCTTTGGCTTTGAAACGGAGATGAGCACCGGCCCCTAGAGTTGGAAATGACTAGCACGCATGTGCGGGGGAACCTTTACCTTTACCTTTAAAAAGAAAATATATATATATATTAAATTTCTGTACTGCACAATTCACAACAACATGCACAAGATCTACCTAGTTGCTTGGTTGAGTTGAAGATGGGAAATATTTTTTAGCATCACTTTCCAGATTATTCCACAAGGATATGGAATAACATTCATCTTTCAAAAACTTCATGTATATTTGGCATATTAGGGCTTCTCCATCTACTAATAAATCTATACAATGTAGAAATAACTAGTCTGGAAATAAATGACATAAATCCATTTATTATAGTTGGAAATAATTTCCTTTTCTGGCAGGAGAGATAAATTGCCACTAATGTGATATAAGAATAATTTGATTATTTCAGTGGATCAAATATATCATTGTCTTGCAAAATTCTCCATTTTCAAATTGCAATTAAGTAGTTTTAACCATGACAATAAAACATCATCTGCATATGTTTTATCTCTAAGGCAATTTTTGATGCTCTGTAATGCTTGATTTAATTGTTGTTTACATTACTGAAATGTACTGTAATCTACACAAGAGAGGATTTTTTGCAGCAAAATTGCAAAGATTAACATTTTGGGTAGAATCATCAAATGGAGAAACATGCACAGAATTAGGAAATGTGAACTACAGCTTAGAGTTGACTTTTTGTGGTTTGTATGTCTTTTTAAACAGAGCTGAACAATTATGATACAGACCAGGAATATTTAGTCATATTTAGGTTACAGTTTATTATTAAGATTGCTAGTGGTCCTTGAGGACCACTCGGAGACTCCAACTGGTACAGAATGCAGCCATGAGAGTTGTGTTGGGAGTCTCCCGATACTCCCATGTTACACCTCTGCTCCGTGAGCTGCATTGGCTACCAGTTGTCTTCTGGGTAAGATTCAAGGTTCTGGTAATGGTTTTCAAGGCCCTACATGGCATGGGTCCAGAGTACCTTAGGGACCACCTGCTGCCGGCGTCAACTTCCCTCCGCCCTGTGCGTTCCCACAGAGAGGGCCTCCTCAGGGTGCCACCGGTCAGAGAATGTTGCCTGGTGACCCCCATGGGGAGGGCCTTATCTGTGGGTGCACCAGAATTGTGGAACCATTTGCCGGTTGAACTCCGGATGGCGCCCGACCTTCGCTCCTTCCGGCGCGATCTGAAGACTTATTTGTTCGAACAAGCCGGCCTGGCCTGATGGGGGATGGGTTTGGATTTTATTGTTGTTTTAAATGTATTTTAATCTATTGTTAACTTGGGCATCTTGTTTAATTCCTTTTTAAATTTTGTATTTTTATATGTTTGCCCTGTTCACCGCCCTGAGTCCTTCGGGAGAAGGGCGGTATACAAATAAATTTATTTATTTATTTATTTATTATACTAATACAGTTTATTGATGTTTATATATTAGTTGCAAGGGGACTAAAAATTATTGACTTTTCCAAAATATTCTACAAAACCTTTGTTATAACATTAATTCTTCCTTCCCCTATTATATTAGTATAGTCTTATGAAAGCAGCAGCTGGACAGGATTATTATATCCGACATTTATCTGGATCAAAATATTTGAACATCCTGATATCTAAGAAGCTTGATCTCAGCATGTTCTCTATCTTCACTAGTGTCTGTCATGATATAACCCAAATAGAACACTCAAATTTAAGCCATAAATACACAACGTATGGTCAGGAACCATGGGAAACCAGATTTTCCCCATTCCTAATGCTTTCAATATGTTTTGAAATCAGCAGTCCAGTAATTTCCCCTCATGTTTATCTCAGAATGCCGAGAGCAGTCCTGAAATAATTATTCCCTCCAACAATAATTATTCCTTCCAACCGATCAAAATATAGAAAATTGAGCATTCTGCTCCTAAGCCCAAGCAGTTCCTACAATATATAAAAAATGCCTTCATCTCCACTCTATTCAGAAGAACAAAAAGCAAATTGCTAGCATTCACCATGTTTGCAGAACATGCCATTTTATTTGTCTTGATGCTTGGCAAAAATATTGAACTGGTAGTATGATGGGAAGATAGGAAGGAAGCATTGCCTTGTCATCGTAACATCATTCTTCCTGTATAGAAATTCCATTAAAAGTTATGAAGTCTAGTTTTGTAGTTGGGTAGTTATGTAGTTATGGTTGCAGGTTGGAGTGGAGAACATTGATGTTTCTATGTGTGGGAGAGAAATAATTCACTTTAACCCAGAGGCTGGCAATCAGGAAACATGCATATAGAAGCTGGGAAAAATCAAAGTATTTTTTTCTCTTACAAGAACTATGAAATATAGTTTACAACAGTGTTTCTCAACCTTGGCAATTGGAAGATGTTGAACCAACTCTCATTTTTCTTGTTACTGGGGAGATTTCTTTTATTTAGAAAAATGATAAACATATTCCCCTCATTTACATATATGTCTAATTTTGTCTGACTTCCATTTGAAATTTAATCATCATTTTTCTCAATAATATATTATTCTATGCTCTTGCAGACTGGTAGACCATATATGCTCCTTCCAATTCTTTTCAAAACCCAACTGTTGCATGACAAACTGCCAACAGTTTATGTTTTAAGTCACATTTTAGGGGACAACAATAGTTAGGAATGTTAAATGAGAAATAATCTCAGTTTCTTGATGAATAATTTGATGTACCATCTTGAACCCTCTTTATGATATTTCTGTCAAAAATGAAAGTGTCTACCTTTAGTTCTGCAAAGCCTAACTATTTGAAGAAATCTTTACCATAATTTGTTTCATTTTTCCATTCCTAAATCTCTTCCCCAGTCCCATATTTCACTCATATTAGAGCGCCCTTTTCAATATAAGGCAACATTTTATAAATCATTCATATTAAACATGTTGCAGTTGTCACTGGTCCTATTTTTATTTACACTTTCTAAAAATGTTTAAGTCCTAGTTCTGCTTTTGACTATTTCACTTTTTAAAAGAAATGGTCTATTACTACACCTTTCCAGCCAAGAAGCAGTGATTCTTCACAAGGATGACTGAAAAGTCTCCACTCAGATAGGATTTTTATCTCTATAAAAGACAAGCAAGAGAAATAAATTTGCTTTCTTCCATTTATTCCGTGCCTCTCCATCTTTCTTTACATGAAAATCAGGATGCAGAGACAGACAATAAGAGCAGAGGCTACAGCAAAAGTGTGGCTTTTCTTCTATGCCAGGGGTCCCCAACCTGTGGGCCATGACCCGGTAGTGGGCTATGGCCTGCTGGCCACTGGGCATGGGACAGGCTGGCCAGTGTGTGCACGTGTGCGCACCCCCCACTCTCGCTAGCGCTATGGCCACGAGGTGCAAAAATGGGCCACTGCTGTGCCTCAGGGCATGAAAGTGGGCTGCCGCTGCACCATGGGACACAAAAATGCCATGCTGTGGGGTGCAAAAACAGTATGCTGCAGCACCTCGGGGTGGAAAAATGGGCTGCTGATGAGCTGTGGGTTGTGGAAATGGTGCTGCGCTGTGCAAGAACGGGGCATGGCTAGTATCATGCAACCGCTAGCCCGGCCCCATTTGCATCAGGTGCATGCTCACGACTATGTCTGTGCGTGTGTGTAAAATGCTTCCCCCTCCCTTTCCCTCTGGTCCGCCAACCATGAAAGGTTGGTGACCTCTGTTCTATGCCACAATTGCATTAGAATACATGCAGGCCTATTAAAGCCAGCTTGTTGTGGTGGTGAAGGCGCTAGTCTAAAAACTGGGACAGTGGGAGTTCTAATCTCATCTCAGGCACAAATTCACCTGGGTGACCTTGGGCCAGCCAGTCTCTCTCAGCCCTAGACAATGATAATAATAATAATAATAATAATAATAATAATAATAATAATAATAATAATAATAATAATAATAATAATAATATAAAGTTGGAAGGGACCTTGGAGGTCATCTATCAGGACACGGGCGGTCGACCGCGAGGTCTCTCATTTGTGGAGTTCTTCAGGGGTCGGTCCTCTCGCCTCTCCTGTTCAACATCTACATGAAACCGCTGGGTGAGATCATTCGTGGCTTTGGAGTTGGGTATCATCAGTACGCTGATGATACCCAGCTTTTTCTTTCGACCCCAAACCACCCCAGTGATGCCCTCAACGTGATGTCCCGTTGCCTGGAGGCGGTTCGGGTCTGGATGGGGAGGAACAGACTTCAACTCAACCCCGACAAGACTGAGTGGCTTTGCATACCTTCATCCCGGGTCTATTCGGATATTCCATCTCTTTCTATGGGGGGTGAATTATTACCCCCCGTAGATAGGGCTCGCAACTTGGGAGTCCTCCTAGATTCACGGCTCACCTTGGAAGATCACATGGTGGCTGTGACTAGGGGGGCTTTCGCCCAGGTTCGCCTGGTGCGCCAGTTGCGGCCCTATCTAAGCCGGGATGATTTATGCATGGTCACTCACGCACTCGTGACCTCTCGTCTAGACTACTGCAACGCTCTCTACATGGGGCTTCCCTTGAGGACCACCCGGAGGCTCCAACTGGTACAGAATGCAGCTGCGAGAGTTGTGTTGGGAGTCTCCCGATACTCCCATGTCACACCTCTACTCCGTGAGCTGCGTTGGTTACCAGTTGTCTTCCGGGTGAGATTCAAGGTACTAGTAATGGTGTTTAAAGCTCTACATGGCAGGGGTCCGGAGTATCTTAGGGAACACCTGCTGCCGGCGTCTACTTCCCTCCGCCCTGTGCGTTCCCACAGAGAGGGCCTCCTCAGGGTGCCACCGGTCAGAGAATGTCGACTGGTGGCCCCCAGGGGGAGATCCTTCTCTGTGGGCGCCCCGGAGCTATGGAATCAGTTACCGGTTGAGCTCCGGACGGCGCCCGATCTTCGCTCCTTTCGCCGCGATCTAAAAACATACTTGTTCGAGCAAGCCGGCCTGGCCTGAGGGGGGATTGGTGGGGCTTTTATTATTTTTATTGGGGTTTTTTATTATGTATTAACTGTTTTTTTAATGGGCATGTATTTAATTACTTTTTAACTTTTGTAATTCTGTGTTTTATTCTTGCCCTGTACACCACCCTGAGTCCTTCGGGAGAAGGGCGGTATAGAAATATTAATAAATTAAATTAAATTAAATCTAGTCCAATCAGTTATAAAATCTTGCTGAGGAAACTGCAGAGAGATGTCTAGGCAATTGCCTAGGGGTTAACATTGATTCTCATTCACAAAGAGCCCATTATCAATTTCTTCCAAAAATCTACTGTTATTTTCCTTAAATTTTATACTCCGTTATCCATTATTTATCACTATATCCTCTATCTAAATGCACAACCTTGTAGGGACCACTTTCAGTATGGAAATCAACTGTTTTAATGAATAGGCCTCACAACAGAATTTTATATAAGATACACCATTTGCCAACATTGCCAGCTGTACGTGGATACAGGAGGGTTTAAAACAAAACAAAACTCTTGGATTCTTTATCCAAAATAGAAACTTTTCCATTCTACCTTGCCATGTATGAAATTGCTTGTCATTTGTCCAATAGGGCAGCACATTAAAAAGATACATAAGCTGTAGAAGGAACATCGTATTCATAACTATTATTCTACCACTTGGATTCACATTCTGTTTTTATCACTTGGCAAAGTCTTTTAAGATAACTACACAAACCAAAGTGTAATTACCTTGAAAGTATGTATTCAAGTTCTTTGTCAGTGTAATGTCTGGGTAACAAATCTGTTGGTTGCACAAAACAATATGCAACATCTTTCTTAATTTTCTCTGAATCTGTGAGAAGATACTAATTCTTATTTGTGAAATTAACAAGGAGACCTGAGATTCCTTCAAAAGATTCCTCTTTTAATGCCTTAGAAGCTTCCAGTGATGTGATGATGGAAATAAAGGATCATCAGGGTATACATTTAATAGGTATCGCTCTCTCCCATATCAACTTTTTAAATTTAATTTAATTTAATTTTGTTTTAACCACTGTACCAAAGTGTCTATAGCCGTGGATATTTGTGTTTCATACTAAAACATAAATAATTAAAATTATTTATTCTAAATATTGTTGATTGCTGATATAACATGTCAAACAATTAAGAGATCTTTGGATAACATTGATTTTTTTAAAGTTTCTTTTAAGAGACCCAGGCTTCTCAATCCAAGATCCTAGAAGATTATCCATTTAATTTAGGAGTGATACTATACAGAGTTTACTACAAAAGCTGTACTTTATTTATATGAAGGGGAATCTTTGACAAATTTCCCTCAGCCATTCCGGAGAACAAGTATTGTGATTTTCCAAACTGTTTTGGAAAATCAATTTTGAGTTTTGGTTATTACAAAAAAAAAAAAAAAAGGATCGAACAATTTGAGCAGTATCACATTTTTACTGTGGTATGGACAGTACAATAATCCCCTTTCAACATATATTGAAGTAGCATGCGGTCTATAATTTTTAATTCATCCTTAATTGCTGAAGATATTTTATGATGCAAACAAGTTGAAAACAATCCAGAATATGTTTTGTGGATTTGTGAATAATATGTGAAAATTTGAATATTTTCATCCTTTTTACCCTTTAATTTAACCTCAAATAACAGTTTCTTACACTTGTTATTTAGTTATGAAAGATATGCCTTTTGTGACAGCTGAGAATTCCAGCTGAAGTCAAAATTATTTCATGCTCTCCAACATTCATACATTTTACAACTATTACTTGTAAAACAAAAGTGAATTATAATTTCTATGGTTCATAAATGGAGGCTAAAATAATGAAAGCCCCAGTCCAAACTGTCTAACAAGGGTAATCTATCTTTTTATCTTTTATAATCTCCTTCCTTTCAAAGGAAGTAGAACTATCAAGAATAATAGCTACACCTCTAGACTGAGAAGAACCATTGATCATAAAAATTGTTCAAATCCTAGGGTGTTTTAACAAAAAAAAATCCTTCCAATCTGTTTCATGAATTACCTGCAACATTATCTCATTTGAATTCATTTCTTTAACCCTGGAATCGTTCCATCATGTTTAACCACATCTGCTAAGCCTTCTTCCTTCCAAATCATGATTTAAACCACCTCCTTCGCTCCTCCAACTTTTTCTTACGATGGAGAAAGAATGAGTTTAGCTAATTTCCCCCATGCTTTATTTTGTTCCATCTTGATGGCTGCAAGTTGATAATCAGGAAGGGGAAAAAAATCAATCCATCCCAATTAATTTCAGCCCTTCCTGGCCATTTTCCCAGCACTGCTGTTGCCTGAATTGTTCGTGGCGGATGTCTTCGTGAGCTAAAGCTGTGTGATGGGAGGAAATATTCGGTGTTGGGAAGAGTTAAATCTTTTTTGACAATTCAATCTTTCCCCTTGGGTCTCCACAAATGGCACCTGTTGTTGAAGTCAATAGAGCTTACAATTTAATTTCATCTGCCTGCAAACAATCTCTCTCATTAGGGGGTAAAATGATGATGGGATTCACTGAGCCGTATGGGTTCACTTTCTACAGGGCACTACGTAAGTACAACCATCTTTTTCGACAAAGGGAGGCACAATTATTCTGGAAACGGATTGTGAGGAAGGCAAAATCTGGAGGAGAAAAAAAAAAGCACCGTAAAAAGCCGGGCTCTGCAATTTCACTACATTTGTTGTTGGATGCCAATTTGCAATCTAATTATTGTGTTTAACAGGCTCTGGAAATGCAGCAGTCCAAATGACAGGTAAATGGCTTTTTAAAAATCCCATCCTATATAAGCAACAATCTTGCCAGTTCAGGTGGTGCAAATCAAAGCTAGATTCCACTCTCTGGTTTTTTTGGTCCCCTTTTTTTCAAAGCGGGAGGGTGACAAGCCCTCCCAAAGCATTGCTACGCACAGCACCCCGATATTAAACAAATGCTTCAATTTATAATTTCACAAATTAATGGAGTCTGTCAAGGCACCCACAAACTTGCAAGATTGTGGAATCTCCTTTGGATCTTGTGACATTTCATGTAAGAACCAGAGAAATCTCACAGCATATCAGGTGAGTGTTGAAGGGAATATTTGTAGCTCAGGGTTGAAATGAGGGGTCCTTGGTGCTCTCTGAGCTTGGCTGTTTTCTTGCAGATGTTTCATTACCCAACTAGGTCATATCCTCAGTGCTAGAAGGGAGTGGTGCTTGCTCTCTGTTTGTGGCTTGCCCTGTCGGTGTTGGTAGGAGTGTACTTGGTATTCCCTTGAGTATACTGTTGTTTACTGTTTGATTGTTTGTTGGTAGATTGTTGAAATGTTTGCCTACTTTTTGGTACTCTTTGAGATAAAAACACATTTTGAGATTGAGACCATGGGCATATAGGAAGGTTTGGTGGGTTAGGACGCTGAGCTTGTCAATCAGATGGTCGGCAGTTTGGCGGGTCGAATCCGGACTGCCGCGTAACAGAGTGAGCTCATGTTACTCGTCCCAGCTTCTGCCAACCTAGCAGTTCGAAAGCACGTAAAAATGCAAGTAGAAAAATAGGGACCACTACAGTGGGAAGGCAACAGCATTCTGTGCGCCTTTGGCTTCTAGTCTTGCCGGCCACATGACCACGGAGACGTCCTCGGACAAGCGCTGGCTCTTCGGCTTTGAAACAGACTTGAGCACCAGCCCCTAGCGTTGGAAATGACTAGCACGCATGTGCGGGGGAACCTTTACGTTTTACCTTTACCTAGTCAAGCATATCCACTTTTCTTTTTAGCAACTGATTATAATTTCAGGGCTATTAGTAATAAATTTCACTACTCTCTTCATTCATTAATCCCGGACCATAAAGTGGAACCAGGACATTGAAGATTCCAGATTTGAATCCCATGCCTGTCTTTTAAAAATAAGATCAAAAAAGGCCCTGACTTTCACATACCTCATTCTTTTTCTCCTTTCTTTTCCAGCAGAAAAATAACAGCACACTGTAGGGAGGAAATTGAAGGTGGGAGATGACAGAAACCTAGTGGGGAGACATCTTGCTCCACACTAGTCTAATCCTAGCAGTGTCAATGCCCTCACCAACACGAGACTCTCTTATGTCAGAATTGTTTTGGGGGATACATTATCTCTGGGTTCTCGACGAAACTTAAACAACTCACTGCTTCATTTTTAAAAGTCTGGCAGACTAGAGATTCATTTCTGGCCAGCTTTTTGCTACCTATCTCTGACTAAACTGAAAACTTAATTAAATTTTCACTCACTTGTGCCTTGACCACTTCCTACCTGGATGACTGCAGTGAGCTCTATGTGAGGCTTTCCTTGAAGACCGCGTGGCACAAATCAATTGACGCAGGATGCAGCAGTGCACTCCGTGATGGGTGCCCCTAGTTTTTCCTTTGGCACACTTCTGTTGTGCGAGTTGCACCGGGATCCAGTTTCTTTCCAGATGCAATTCAGGGTGCTAGACATCACCTTTAAAGACCTATATGGCACAGGACCTGGTTATCTGCTGGACTGCATTTTCCATTTACACATCCATCCTAACTAGGCAGACGCCTAGGCCCATCTTTTAAACATCACCATGGTATGGGAGTTTTCCGTGGCAGCCCTTTCCTCTTCCCCCTGAGGTTTGGCAGCCCCCTACTGGTTTGACTTAGCACAATGTTTTTATGCATGTGGTTTTAATTGCTTTAATATGATTTTTATGTTATTTTAATTTTGGATTGGGAAGGGCCCAGAGTTTGTTATAAGATCAGTGGCCCTATAAATGTTTTGAATTAATAAAAAATACCTAGATTTTATATTCACCCAGCTCTGTGTCAGAGGTCTTAAAAGTGGGGTTGTGGGATAACAATACTCACCAAGACATTCTTTATCTAGTGTAATAGTTTTCTTAGAGTGCATGGATTAAACAACGAATTTTAAGCCTACAACTTTATATCTGAGTGTTAGGCTGAATATTTCCACTTTTGATGTAGCTATTCCCTATTGCTGAAGAGAAGAAGCACATCTTTCTCTCTTGAAATTATTACTTTATAATAGCTATATATTAATAGTAGTTGTTGTACAATATGGGTTCACCATTTTGCTACTGAATATTGTCAGTATTATGCATTTGGGAGGAAAATGGGCTCCATGCTAGAGTTAATCTCATGATGGAAAAATATAGATTATAATCTGCTGAGTGAATAGCGCTTTCTTCTCCCTTTATAAGCATCTTGACTCTATTTAATTCGTACAAACAGCAGGCTGGCACTGAACAAACTAGAAAACCAGCTGATATGAAGTGACAAACCTCTACATGATCCTGTAAGATGCCATTAGCTAGCTGGTCTGTTCTGCTGCTAGCAATTGTCGAAAGGCATCAAAGTAAGTTGCCTTAATGACAGCTCTTTTCTAATCAGCTCAGCAAATATACTTTAATGTGTCATTGTTTTCCCTTGATAAGATACCTATTGCTTTCTTTCTGATTACTTGCAAAATATTTAGATTCAATCTATTTCTGCTACATCTGAGAACAATGGGATGAAAACTGGAACTCAAGGGTGTGCAAATCTCTTTAATTTGACTACTCTCCATTTCTGATTTTTCTATGTTGTGATTTTTTTTTAAAAAAGCCGTGAATGTAATTTTCTTTAAAATCAATTTACATTGTCATGTTTCTTTTATGCAGTGTCTACATTTCTATAGACAGCTTTCCTCAACTGCTTGTTCTTTCAATGATGAGAACTTTTTTTTAAAAAAAAATTGGAAGCTGGAATTACTTTGCAAAATTTGAAACAGTGCATATACCATTGTGTATAAGTGTTCCAGTTCAATTACAATTTGAGGAAGTGTGAATTGGTTAAATCTGCATAAAATTGCAAATCAAATGACTATCTTTTGCTTAACTATAACAATACAGATACATTTCTGGTGGCTTTCAACTTGGGGCTAGATTTTTAACCAAAAGAAAGTAAAGCTACAAAAAATGCCATTACGTAAGGGATGTGGCTAACCTAACAATATAAAGTAGCTATCTTTAAACTTGCTTAAGTCTCTGTTTTTAAAAATTAGATTGTTTGAAACATTTCCCATCTATTCCACTGTATGTGGCCCACTAGTGTTCAAGCTGTTTCTGACTGGAATAGAGCCTTTTTCAACTGAAAGGTTAGTAAGTCTGGTTTTATAAACTGGATCATGACCCTGCTCTTCTCATATTCACAAGTCGGGATTTATGCACCTGATTTTATATCATAAAAACCTCACTTGCTGCAAAGCGCCGAAAAAGCAAAGAAAATCTAGGCAAGGAATCTTCCTGCTTCCAATTCTTCCTGTCAAGACCTGAAGGATTGAGCGTCTCTTAGATCAATGAGGAGGGAAGGTCCTTAATAATATAATATAAATAATAATAATATAAAGAATTAGCCTGAGCACAGCTTGAACATGGGGGTTTTTGCACCAAAATGTGATCTATAGGTCTTCTTTCTACTATGGAACATCTAGCTATTATTGAACATCTAGGCTGGACAGAACTTCAGCACAGTAATTTCACAAATAAACATAAATATATCAATAGTCTGCTTCTAAAGTTTCATATGGCATTTCTGATTAATATAATCAACCACTCTGGCTGGTTGCATAGCCCAGGTAACCCAAAGGAAGAAAGATTTCCCCAAGTGGATTCCCAGGACATGTCCTTTTAAAATCCAAAAGAATCAGTGGCCGATCAGTCAGAATCTGATAGATGAAGAGACTGTTCTGCTAGAACACTCCCATCTTAAGTTCATTTTAGAGAGATGGTATACATCAAGGAGACAAATAATGGCAGGAAGCAACTCAATAGATTGTTAATCACATCATTTGGCCAAGTCTGAAGAACTGGTGTTTCTGCTCAATAGAAGTTTGTCAAGGCCAATTTAGCTACAATGGTCCAGCAAACCTTGAATGGCCATTGATCATTCTGAATATTTTAAGAAGAAAGACACTGGATGTTTATTAACCAAGAGGAAAATAGCAGATTGTTCAGGGAAATTACATGTCAAAGAAGAGTAAATATGCATCCTGAATAGCAATAAAGAGGACTGTCATTCCTTGTTTTCCTATAAAATGCTTGTTTGTATGAGATGCTATAGGCACCGATCACTATACAGAGAATGCAACCACTGCAGTTTTGTGCATATAGGTAGTGTATTTTGAATCGTTGGAATGTTTGTCAAGAAGGTGTTCTCTGTTGCTGGGAACCTATCAAGATCTATAGATTCAACTATAGATCTAACTATATACCGCGTTTCCTCAAAAGTAAGACCTACCCTGAAAATAAGCCCTAGCTTGATTTTTTGGGGTTGGCCTAATATAAGCCCTATCCCAAAAATAAACCCTAGTTTGGGGGTGATTTGCATGCCTAAAAATCAAGCTACGATGGGGGTTGGGGGACTGGAGCTTACCATTGTTGCCAGGCCTCCCATGGATCGACACTTGCCTCGCCTTCCCAGCCCACTTCTCCTGTGGCTGAAGGAGCAGCTTCATTCTGCAGCTGAGAATGGAGCTTCGGCCTGCATTTTGCAGTTAGAGGCCTTTCCAGAAGGTGTCTGCAGCCGAGAACTGAGCTATGGACTCAATCCGTAGCTTGATTCTCGGCTGCAGAGGCCTTTCCAGAAGGCCTCTGACTGCAAAATGCAGGCTGGAACTCCATTCTCAGCTGCAGAATGAAGCTGTTCCTTCGGCTGCAGGAGAAGTGGGCCGGTTGGGCATGGCTGTCAGTACTGCTGCTGTTAGGTAAGTGGAAAAGACACCCCCCAGAAATAAGACCTGGCACATCTTTTGGAGGCTAAATAAATAAATAAGCCTGGTGTCAATGCTCCTAACATCGAATGTTATTACTTGACAAGAGATGAAGAAGTAGCCATTTCACATGTTAAACTTGTGTATTGCTTTAAGAGATTGGGAGGGGGAAAGAGGAGGATTGTTCCTCAAGGCCATCTGAAATAAAAGAAGATAAGAGCTTGGTGGGTTTTCTAACGGAAGGGAAACTGATTCTTTAAATTAATTGGAGAATATGATTAATGACAAAATTAGAAAGGTGGAGAATTGTGTTTTAATATATTGTGCAAGGGGTGGAGATTTCAGATTCCAGTTTCCTTCGAGCAAGCATTTGCTGGAGTATTAGGCTAATAAAGGACTTTTAAGGTAAACAATGCCTCAGAGTCACTTGAAAAGCCCATACGTCAGAAACTTGACATCAAGCTGGAATCCACACTACTTTTTAAACTAATTAGGGAGTCCCGACCTCCCGTCGCTGTCTCTAAGTTTGGGAGGCAGTCTGGCAAAGAGTTGGGGAAGATCCCATAATGGAGTGAGAAAAATTGCCTGAAGCCAGCTCCCCAGCTCCCCAGCCACCCCAGGGGGGGAAGGGCTAGCGAAGAAGCCACAGGGAAAGAATTTCAGCAATCCTCCCAGCTGGGAGCTAGATACAAACAACCAGGAGAATTGGTCTGGTCATCAGAGTGGATTAAGCCCAGGGGAGACTCCAGGCGCCTCGGAGCAGCCAGGCCAGCTGTGATTGAATACTCAGGTGAGTGGAAAATCCTGTCTGCAGATCAGACTGCCTGCCAGACCCAGGAGTCCCCTGCCAATCCCTCCAGACCCATAGAGACAGAGGACCCCAGCCTGGGGCCTGTGCAGCAATGGGAGGTTGGGAAGCCCCCACAAGTGAAAGACCAACAACCTCTGACCTTGCTCCAGCTATAGAAGCCTTGCAACAGCTGAGGGAGGTGCAGAAGCCTGGAGATCAGGAGCTGGTGGGAGGACAACAGCAAGGGTGGCAGCAGCAGGACCCAAATGTGCAACCCCTGAGTGTACAGCAGGACCAGTGGGGCCTGCAGCAGGGGGGGCCTGCCAGCCATTAAATCAGCAACCAGAGTGGGGCCAGCAGCAACTGGAGACATAAAAACAGCAGTGGGGGCCCTGGCAACTGGTGAATCAACAATCAGGAGGGGGCCAGAAGCAACTCTGGGCACAACAACAGCAGCGGGGCCCCCAGCAACCATTGATCCAACAACTAAGGGGGGGCAGCAGCAATGGGGCCCCCAGCAGCCATTGAACCAACAACTAGGGTGGGGCCAGCAGCAATGGGGCCCCCAGCAAGCAATCATGAGCCCAGCCTTCAGAGCAATCTTCGATGGGGACCCAGAGAAACTGATTGTTTTCCTCAACCAAGTACGCTCTCACTTGAATCGCTGGGGTCACATTTACCCGGACACGGGTGCGATGGTCGATGTGATTGCATCCAACCTAGAGGGAGAAACATCTGAATGGTTGAACAATTTATATAATGAGCAGGCCCCTGAATGGGAGGACTCCCACCTTTTCCTCCTGGGGCTGAGGGAAAGATTTGAGGACCCATCCATTGCCCTAAAAGTGGAAGAACAAATCCATAAGATAAAGCAAGCTGTCCGGCCTGCCCTATAGTATGTGTGGGAGTTTCGAAAGATGGCAGGTTGGATAGAGAGATGGCCTGAGCAATCAATAATTCATCTTTTTAGACAACCACCTTTCTCAGGCATGTATCTACCGAGCTGTACCTGACCAGCTGCATGAATGGTACCAGGCAGTGGTGAAATTAGATGTCCAGCTCACCTGCTATAAAAAGCCTCCCTCACCTGAAGCTGCGCCAAAACCAGGATCCAGATGGCTACCACCCCCCTGAAAACCCCCAATGACTGCTACCGCTGAAAGACTTAAACCATCTACAGGTCCGCCAATCAAGTGCTTTCGATGTAGACAGCAGGGACATCGAGCAGTGAACTGCCCAGTTCCTTACCTGCAACAGCAGAGTAGACCAGATCCAACAATGAGGAAGAAATCCACACAGCAGCCATTGAGAGAAAAGTCCAACTGGGCCACCCAGGAGCCTGTTACCCAGGTTACATCCCCCACCCAGGAGGACGCTGGCCCACCGACCGGACCCACCCCCATTTTACCCAGTTTTGACAGTGACAATGAAGGGGAGAATGACCCAATGGTGAGTCAATGCATCATACCTTTTTTATTGCCTGCTAAGTCAGGGACACAAGTAGACCTGAAAGTGCTACTCAATACCGGCTGCTCCCGAAGCATCATTAGCCTAACATGTGCCTTGAGACTGGGCATGTGGGCCAAGCCACTCTCTAAACCTGTGAGTTTCGAGCAAGCCAATGGCTCCCTAACGGGAGGCACTTTAGTCAAGCAATTAACGGAGCCCTTATGCCTGGAAATAGGTGAGCACTGGGAGTTTATTTGCTTCCTGGTAGCTCCAAAGATGTCTGAAATTGTGATTCTAGGACTAGCCTGGCTAGACAAATGGAAGCCATTGATCTGGTGGGAAAAGGGAATGAGTATTGTGAGACTACCCATAGGGCCCGATCCCCCCATTTATTCAACAGATGTTACAGGAGAATTTAGCCCACCCAATGAGCAAGCGCACATGGCTGCCTTACGGCCACCTGATGAGCCACTAATCCCCAGCAAGTATCAGGACCTAGTGGAGGCATTTAGTGAAAAAAAAATGCGACACATTGCCTCTTCACTGTCCCAATGATTGTTCCATTGAACTGTTACCAGAGGCCAAACTTCCCTGACCAAGAATGTACGCTATGTCTCCCCTTGAAATGGAAGAGATGCAGCAATATATGGATACAAACCTAGCGAGGGGATTCATCGAACGGTCCAAGTCTACTGTGGGAGCCCCTGTGTTGTTCAAAGAGAAAAAAGGTGGGTCTCTACATCTCTGTGTGGACTATAAAGGCCTAAATGCTGTGAGTGTGGAAAATAAATACCCTCTCCCCCTCCTGAAAGATTTGCTAACCCACCTGGCAAAGGGGAGCGTCTTCACCAAGTTAGAGTTTGCCAACTTCTACCGTCAATTTATTCCCTCTTTTGCCGAGATTGCTCTACCTCTTACAGAACTACTCAATATGGGCAAGGGAGGGGGAAAACCGCGACCTGGCCAACCACTAGCATGGAATATGAGTTGTCAGAAAGCTTTTGAGAATTTAAAAAGACTATTTGCGGCTAAACCAGTCCTAAAGCACCCCTGCCCAGGGGAGCTCTTCATAATTCAGGCAGACGCCAGCGATGTGGGGTCCTGTAGCCTTGTGCTTAAACCTCTAAGAAATTTACTGAAAGTGAGAGGAGATGGACAGTCTGGGAGAAGGAGGCCTTCACTATTAGGTGGGGGCTATTAAACTGGCGGCACTACTTAGAAGGGAGCAAGGTGCCTTTTGAAGTATGGACAGATCACAAAAATTTAGAGGCACTGAAAACACCCCGCAAATTGTTCCCAAAACAAGTAAGATGGGCATAGTACTTCAACCATTTTAACTTTACTCTAAAGTACATACCAGGTCTCAAAAGTCTTTTTTAAGGCCACCTTTGTATTTTTCCAGCTTCCTTCGAGCAAGCATTTGCCGTGTATTAGGCTGAATAAAGGACTTTTAAGGTAAACAATGCCTCAGAGTCACTTGAAAAGCCCATACGTCGGAAACTTGACATCTGGGTCTTATTTTGGTGGAAACACGGTAGGAGGAAGAGGAGAGGTTCAGACAAGGAATCTTTGTTGTGATTAAGTAAAACAAGCATCTATCTGCTGTCATATTAAAGTATTTTTTTCTTCTGTTCAAACTGGACAAGTCCCTGCAGTTTTCTGGTATTTTCAGAAATGGTTTACCATTACTTCCTTCCTAGGGCTGGAGGAAAGTGACCGGCTGAAGGTCACCACTTGGCCTTGTGCCTAAGGAAGGACTAGAACTCACAGTGTTCTAGTGAATTTTGACACCTAACCAGTGTACCCAAAGTGGCTGTCTATTAAAATAAAAGTGTACACTAAATATAAAACTAAAAGCAATCAGTCTGGGACTGATCCTGTGCATATTTTACCAATAGATGGCATTGTTGATTATGTTTATCCTCATGTGTGATAGAAGAGGACTTTTACAGCTGTAAGGTTTCTGATTTTGGAGAATCAAACCAGAACAGATTTGTTTCTATCCGTGTTTTTTATTTCAGTCTCTTTCCTTTTCTATAGGTAATAGGATGAAAACTGCAGCAGGAACTATTGAGATATGCTATTACTCCCCCCCATCCACCCCCCCAACCCCCCCCAGGAACTTCTTTCCAAATATTCCCTATAACTTCAGGGAATTCTGGATTAGAAACAGGACAGTTTCAAAAGTGGGAGGGAGACAGTAGTCAAAATAAAAAAATGTTTTTAGATGTTGGGTGTGTGTGTAATCCACACTGACCTCCTGTCCCAGATTTGAGATGGTCTGCTTACTAATCCTGGACAACAGGTCTTCACACCACAGCCTCCCTCTGTGGCTCCTGCTGAAATAGGCTGGAATTGGACCAAAGAGTTCCAGCAGGAAACTAGAGTTTTCCAATGGAGAATAGGACAGCCCTTCGTATTTGAGCCTGTTCTTTTTTTTTTTTAATTGAAAAGTTTTAAAATACAGTTTTCCTTTAAAAACCCCCCCTTCCCCCTCCCTGTACCCCCCCTACCTCCCCCCAACCTCCCTCCCTCCCCCCCTCCCTCCACCCCCCCTCCCCCCGACTTCCCAGAGCTAAATACAAGGTATATATATATAAAAAGGCAATCATAAACAACCATATACTAACAACTATAAGTTCTAAAATCCATCACTCTCTAGCTTATATAGGATAAAACACACCTTAACAATATTAGATATATATAAAAAACTAGAATAAAAAAAGAAAGAAAAACGAAAGAGGACTTATTCGAATGCTACATAAAACTTCTTAACCCTATACTTGTTCTGGATAAACTCAATCCATTTTCTCCATTCCATAATATAACGTTCTTGCGAATGATCTTTCAAATAGGCCGAAATCTTCGCCATCTCTGCCAGGTCGGAAACCTTTAAAGTCCACTCTTCTATGGTCGGCAACTCCTCTTTCTTCCAATATTGGCCTATCAAAAGTCTTGCCGCCGTAATTAAGTTCAACATCAGCTTGGTGTCCACAACTGTAGCGTCTGCAATTATTCCCAACAAAAAAAGTTGCGGACAAAACTTTATCCTCTGTTTAAAAATCTTCTGCATATTCCACCAGATTTTTATCCAAAAAGCCTTAACCTTCTTACATGTCCACCATATGTGAAAATATGTTGCATCTTCATCACCACACCTCCAACATTTAGGCTGGTAATTCGGATACATACTTGCAAGCTTTTTAGGATCTAGATGCCATCTATAAAACATTTTGTAAAAGTTCTCTCTTAGATTTTGAGCTTGAGTAAATTTTACGTTTCTCACCCAAATCTTTTCCCACGTGTCCATTGTAATAACTTCCTGGATATTTTGGGCCCATTTAATCATACAATCCTTAACAAGCTCTGTTTCCGAGTCAATCTCTATCAATGCAAGATATATCCGTTTAATATGTGCTGGTCCCTGATTTCTAATCTGCTTTATCAAGTTTTCATCAGTCATTGTAAATCCATTTTTCTGGTCTTCTTTCCACCTGGCCTGTAATTGAATATATTGAAACCAAGTTTGAGCAACCTTCTCTTCTCGCAAGAGGCTATATGATTTCAAACACCAAACGTTCCTTTCCAAGCTTAAAATTTCCTTGTACGTAGTCACATCATGTTTGAAACCAGCATGTATATTTTCTATTGCGTGTTTTGGAATTGCCCACAATGGTATCTTGCTGCTTAGCTTATGTCTATACTTCTTCCAAACTCTCAGCAATGCCTGTCTTAAAATATGCATCCTAAACACAGTATCTACCTTCTTATCATACAACAAATATGCATGCCAGCCAAACAACAAATCATGGCCCTCAAGATTTAATAACCTCAATTGCGTCAAATTAATCCAATCGCTTATTCCTACTAATGCAGCAGCTCGTATTTGAGCCTGTTCTGATTCACATGGAGGAAGAGGCTGGCAACTTTCAGAGTTCCAACTGACCTGTTGCAAGAGCAGCTTTCAACTTGGCTACAAACCTCTGGTTCTCTGTGGCCATTTTTCCTCTGAGAGGAAAGAGCTTCCCCCCATCAGCCACAGGGATGTGTTTTTGTTTACTTGGTCTAGTACATGGGTAGGCAACCTTGGCTCTTTTATGACTTGTGGACTTCAACGCCCAGAATTCCTCAACCAGCCATGTTGACTCAGGAATTCTGGGAGTTGAAGTCCACAAGTCATAAAAGAGCCAAGGTTGCCTACCCTTGGTCTAGTAGGAATATTGGCCTTCTGGAAGGCATATGGCAAAGCTGATATTCCCACCACTGTGATCCCTATCTTTGCCTCTGAGGTCACAGGAGAGCAGTGATATTCTCCACAAGAAGGGATCTCAGTAGTGGGAGGCAATGAGGATCCATGACTGGAGAGGTTGAGGGAGAGAAGGAATAATAGAGAAAGGAAGAGCCAATTTCCTCTGCCTTCAACCTCCTGACAGAGACTTCTGTTTCCACTGTCAGCCCTCTGAGATAGACCACACTAGAACACTAAAGTCACAAATACCAAATCTATTTTTTGTTATAGGATTACAGTGGCAGAATCTTGCAGCTCTGAATGGGTTTCCTCTTTCTCCACTTTTAGGGAGAGATCTAGGGAAGGTCAAGAATTTCCTTTCTCAAATTCCACTCTTTCTTTGGCCTCAGGTTTATCGGACCATTGCCTTGCCTGTGGTCCTTCCTTCCGTTCCTCATGGTTAGTCTCACAGCTCATCACAAATTCAGAGACCAGGAATTTTTTTTGGCCCATTTTTGAGTGTGGCGTTGTGACACAGTAGTTTTCCATTTACCTTTGGTCTCTGGGACAGGAGGAAAACATATTGTTGGCAATATGGAAAGAGCCCTAAGAGACATAGTAAGCATCTTTTCCTAAGAGCTGTGGTAGTGCAGTGGTTAGAATACAATATTGCAGGCTGATTCTGCCGGCTGCCAGCAGTTCAGCAGTTCGATTCTCACCTGCTCAAGGTTGACTCATCCTTCCAGGGTTGGTAAAATGAGGACCCAGATTGTTGGGGGCAAAAGGCTGACTCTGTAAACCGCTTAGAGAGGGCTGTGGTATATAGGTCTAAGTGCTATTGCTATTGCTAGTCACAATGCTAATTTTCTTTTATAAAATGGCATTGTAATGACACAATGCAAACCTCAGTCTTTCCTACTTGTTATTGCACACAAACACATGAACGATATACATTTCCTCCCTCTTCTCCATCCCCATCCTTTTGTAGTCACTTGTGCCTCCACAAAGAAGAAAGACTGGCCTTGCAAAACTCTTCAATAGCCAGACGGAGCCAGAATGTCACAGCATCCCTTTAGGCATTGAAATCAGATGGTGGCAGAGGCCAGAGCTGTTGTATTGAGTTTTCTCTCTTAATAAGCTGCTAAAGCTGCTGGAAGGAGCTCCTGACAAATCCACCAGGACCAGAGAAGATGTTTGTGGATCCTAAAATTAGACTTAAGAAGTTGAATTGTTCCTCCGCTTCTTTTTAAAGATGCGGCTTCAATCGATGCCTGAGTGGGTTACAATCTTCCGAGGTTAAAGGTACCATAAATTCTACCAATTAGGGAGAATCAGTCTCTCTCTCTGATGTGCTGTGTAATCAGGCAGGTGGAAACTCCATGGTGCCATCCAAGGGGGAAACAGACTGAGTCATTGGCGGCCTGCTCACCTGGGAACCTATCACAATACTGTGGCTTAAAAATAGAAGCCTCTTTGCCACAATCCCCCATTTGTCAAGGGAGAAAAATCTCTATGGGGAGAGGAAGAGCAACCCTGTCTTAAAGGAGCAAAAGGAAAGCAGATCAAGCAGTGTTTGTGTTAGCTAGGCAACATTTCTGGTAACTCATCGGAAGCCACAATACGCTGATCTTTAGTTTAGCTTCTTTTGGCAAATGCTACCTCATCTACCCTGTCTCTTAAGGTTCATCCATATTCATACTTAAAATGCTTTTTAAGAATACCTTTCTACTTCTGCCTTCAAAGGTTTGTATTACTTATTGTCCTGTTAATGAAGGCAGTGCATATTTAAAGCAAAAAGCTTTAAAATCTGGGAAGGTTCAGAATCTGTGATTTAAAAAACAAAAACAAAAAACACACACTTCCCGAGGCATTAACAGTAAATGTGCCACTTTCTCCTTGATGAAGCCTGCAAATCTGCCAGGTGTTGAACTATACAATAGCAGTTCTGCAATTTTTTTTCTGGTGTGGTTTCCCCCCCAAAAAAAAACTTTATCTGGAAGCAAAGCACAGAAAAATGAAATTGTCCCTATTTGCAAATCAATGTGGCTAAGTCGGACTAAACTAGATGTTATGCAGGTGGATTAATGACCCCAGTCTTCCATTTTCTGAATGGTAATAGCAGAAGAGGGAAGATAGCTAGGAAGGTAGGTAGGTAGGAAGCAGGGACACTCAATGGGGAGGAGGTCAAAGCAGGCAAGATGGCAGCTGTCGCTACAACTTTGAAGCTACAAAGAAGTGGAGCAATGCATGTTAAAAAAAGTAATGCATGTGTGGTTGTAGCCACCATTTTGGGGAGTATCCTTGGCAAGAAAGTTGCTGCGCTACTCCACTCCTTGAATACCATGCCTAGAAAGTCTATCCGTTCAAATCCCATAGACCAGGACTGGGGAACAGGGGAACATGCTGGCTCAGGAATTCTGGGAGTTGAAGTCCACAAGTCATAAAGGGGCCATGGTTCCCCACCTCTGCCATAGACAGATAGGAACATCTTGTATTTTTCTTCTAGCTGCAATTGTTTCCTACTTCCTGACTTTGGCTGCTGATGGTTGCTCAAACATTTAATCAAATCTCAGGAACTAGGCTGTGGTTGCAATGGGAATGAAAATAAAGATGAGAAAAGAGAAAGTCCACCTTTCTCAGCCCTTCCATTCTTCCTTTCCTGATCCTCCTGCCTGTCCACAGAAGGGAAAGAAAAGAGCATGCTCTATGGGACACCATTTAACCTGAGTGTCCTTATGTGTCTCTATCCTGAGATGAATCAAAAAGATAAGAGAAAGGAAATAGAGAGACATGGAGGTTTAATTAGCATGTTCATACAGTTGGGACCAGCAACTCCATTGCTAAGTGTGGAGATCTCTTAGTGAAACAACACATGACTATCCTGCTCTACCACAGCAAATCCTATTGCTGCCATTAAGCAAATCCCATGCAGTCTTAGGCAAGCACCCACCCTGATCCAAGTTATTCCCTGCTTGGTTCTTCCCAACTCCAAGCCTTGGTTCTTCAGATGGTCTCTGGACAAATGGATGTGAGGCAAGGACTACGTGCGGTTCTATGGTATCTGTTCTTAAACCTGGAAGCAAATGAATCTCCTATGATTTTATGCCTCCAACGTCAGCGGTGTTAGCTCTTTTCCGATTAAGGGTATTAGATGATGGTATGAACCCACTGGAGAACTTCCTTTAAGCAAGAGGGGGAAAAAAAGAGTCTAAATTTTTTAGTGAGCAAAACAGAGAAAGTCAGGTTCAAACGATTTGTGTAACAACAGCAAAAAGAAACTGCACATTTATGAGGTTTCTCTTATGTTTTAAAAGCTTTACTGGGACCCAGGGGTTGCAGCAAAGTTGGGGAAATGAATAAAACTGCAACAAACTAGTAGGACTCTGTGGAATCCTTAGTGCTCTCTGGCTTTGTTTACTCGCAGGCAATTCATTACCCAAGTAGGTATCAGTGTGAGTGAGTGTAGGGTTTGCTCCCTGTTCATATTATTGTAACTTGTTCTGCCTGATTTGTTAGAGGTATGGTTTTCTCCTTGGCAGTTCCTTCACTGGGGTATTGTTTCTCCTTGATGGTTTGTCTGGTTTTAATCCCTGCTTATTTGGATGTTGGCTGCCAGAGAGGATGTGTTTGGATCTTTTTGTTTCCTTCTTAGCTTTTTAATTGTCTTTTTTGAATAGTGTGTAAATACAGTGTGGAAATAAAAATGGTTTGTAAATATCATCTGTAAGCAAACCAATCTCAAGAGTACTAAGGATTCCACAGTTCAACCATGAGTTACATACATTCTTTTCTATTAGAAAGAGTCTCCTATAAGAAGCAGGAAGTTGCAGATCCCAGTATTTGGGTCCTCAGCACCTACCACTGGAAAGAATTGGAACATTAAGGTACTTAGATTTTAGGAGAGTTGAAGGAAATTGGAACTGGAGATATTCAAAAAGGAGGGAAACTATCCCATCATTTTTATCCCATCAAACATCAGGAGGGAAGAGACTAACTTTCACTAAGTTCTTGCACTTGCGGGCAAGGCAAAATTTCCTTTTTAGATACTTTCTTTTAAATTTTAGAACTATAGCTGAGGCCTCTCTGTCTTTGCCTTGCTACACCCTTTGGCATACAAATAAAGGTTTTTGCACATTACTTGTACATAGGTAAACTTTACATTAGTAAGACCATATAAAACCAAGGAAAAGAAATCATAGAAGCAAAATGACAGAGGGAACCTCCTGATGAGATTTAGCGGTCCAAGGGTTGAGTTATTCACAACAATCAGGGAATATGGCTAGATACAACGCCAAGTACTTATTGACATATAGGCACTTAGCAAAAGCCTTGAGGGATGTAAATAGATGAATAGGTACACGTGGTCAGTCTAAGGTCAGTCTTAACTGAGTTCCATCAGAGAGGCTCAATCTCTTTGGTGGCAGGGAAAAGATTTAGTAAGACTGAGGATGCATTGAAATGTCTTTGAAAGAGCAGGGAGGGAAATTGAAGGAGAGAGGAGTAAAGGAAAGAGAATACACAAATAAAGTCTGCTTCTAAAACCCAAGCTGGCCATGAGCAAAACAAGGGGAAATAAGAGTCTTTCCTCTTAAAGCTGCAGTAGCAAAATGTAATAGATGGAAGCAGAGTGAAATACAAATATAAAATTGTCATGGTATGAGTAAGGGTGATAAGAGATGAAACATTCAAGTTAAGGAATTTAAGCTAAAGAGCCAGTTTGGCCTATTTGTGAAGGCACCAGGTTAGAAACCAGGAGACTGGGAGTTCTAGTCCCGCCTTAGGCATGAAAGGCAGCCGGATGGCTTTGGGCCAATCACTCTCTCTCAGCTCAACTTACCTCACAGGATTGTTTTGTAGGGGAAACAGAAAGGAAAAAATAGAAAGTATTTTGTATGTTCACCAGCTTCAGTTACTTATAAATGTGTGTTATGTGCAGGGCTTTTTTTCTCATAGAACGCTCAGAACGGAGTTCCGGCACCTTTTTTGGGTGGAACCTTGTAGGTTAGGCAAGGTGGGTTGTATGACATGTGTGAGTTCCGGCACGTTTTTCTTTTACAAAAAAAGCACTGGTTATGTGAGAGCAAGCAACTACATTTCATTTTTAATGTGTGTCAATGTGCCCACAGTAAAATAAATGACAATAAAGGTTCTTATCTTATCTTATCTTATCTTATCTTATCTTATCTTATCTTATCTTATCTTATCTTATCTTATCTTATCTTATCTTATCTTATCTTATCTTATCTTATCATCTTATCTATCTTATCTTATCATCGTCTCACCCACCCCACCCCACCTTGCCTCACCTCAACTTGTCTTGTCTTATCTTATCTCAACTTGCCTTACCTTACCTTAGCTTATCTATAAACTAATTAAGTGTGACACTACTCTAATAAATAAAATAAACTCTGCATTGGGAAAGGAATATTAAATTCAGGACTAGCTACTGTGAGAAAAAAGAGCAATCTAGCAATTCCACTGCCTTGATGACAGACCAAAGCTCAGTGACCTTTCCTGGTCAAGATCTCAGATGCAGTTGAGGTCTCAGTTCACAAAGTCACAATTATTCATTTCCCACCTGCGTGCACCATACTTCACCTGGCAGACAATGCAACTGGTCTGGAACATCCATAGTAGGGAAGTCCAGATGACAAAAGACCAAAGAATCTCAAGATGGCCTTTGCAGCTGTCTCTGAATCCTCAGGTGCAAAGTTGCTCCTGTGGATTTGTTCCCCCTCCCAAGGAGGCTTTCTGCTCTCTGTTGTCTTTCCTTGGGCTTTTAAGCCTGGAGGGGGGGAGGCATTTTCCATCCAGCTGAGAAGCAGTATGTTTCTTTGGACCTGCTCGGAGTTAGCTGGATACCTTGCAGATGAAGATACAACAATCAGGGTGTTGCTTGCTCTTCTCAGTTGTGTTATTTCTTGATTTATATTGTATTAACATTCCGGGACTATCTTTACTCTAGTTCAGGGGTAGGCAAGCTTGGCTCTTTTATGACTCGTGGACTTCAATTACCAGAATTCCTGAGCCAGCTTTGCTCAGTCATAAAAGAGCCAAGGTTGCCTACCCCTGCTCTAGTTTATTTTTCTTAGCCATTTTGAGGGCTATTTTTGGCAAAAAGCAGGGTGATAAGTTCAATAAGTAAATAAAACAGTTTCCAAAACAATTGCAAACCAGTCATCCGCCAGCAGAGAAGTGCTCCTTTCAAATTGTGCTATGCCTGCAGTTGCTACAATCATTTTGCTCTGCAATTAGTGGCCAAACAATCCTAAATTAGCAATTCACCAGCAATTTCAAGGGTTTAATCTTCAGTGGTTTACATCTCGACTGATGCTAGATTCATAGAGCTCATTAACTGCCATTTGATCTTACATGCAAATGAGCTTCTAATACATTTCTTTTAGAGTAATTGAAAATAATGATGCCTATACAGTATGCTACTAGTCTTACACCACAAACGTGTGTTTGTAATGTCAAGACCAAGAAGAAAATCTTAGAAATATTTTTTCCCAGTATTGTTATTTTCTTTTCAGTTATATGCAAGACACTTTGTGTTCCTTTAAAGACACCCACATATTTCTTCAAAGTCAAACTGATCTGTTCCTCAAGCTGCAGAAAGATAACAAGAATTGTTAAAGATCTGAAGAGAGTAATATTGTATGAAGAATATTTTGTAAATCTCACAATTCTAATAGCAACTTTCCTAGAAATGCAAGTTTTCATATAGACATTCTATGAATAGGTACCTTTGGCTATTACAGAAGGGGAATATATATGTCATCAAATTTGCAGATGACACCAAGCTGGCAGGAACAGCCAACACTGTAGAAGATAGGATTAAGATACAGAAAGATCATTTGGCGCTATCTAACAAAATGAAATTCAATTGTGAAAAAATTAAGGTTCTACATTTAGGCAAGAAAAACCAAATGCACAGGTACAGTATAGGTGGTACCTTGCTCAATAGTAGCAACTGTGAGAGGGATCTCAGAGTCCTGGTGGACAGTCACTTAAATATGAGCCAGCAGTGTGCTGCAGCTGCCAGAAAAGCCAACACAGTTCTAGGCTGCATTAACAGAGGGGTAGAATCAAGATCACTTGAAGTGTTAATAGCACTTTACAATGCCTTGGTAAGGCCACACTTGAAATACGGCATCCAGTTTTGGTCACCACAATGTAAAAAAGATGTTGAGATTCTAGAAAGAGTACAGCGAAGAGCAACAAAGATGATCAGGACACTGGAGGCTAAAACATGTAAGGAATGGTTGCTGGAATTGGGTATGTCGAGTTTAATGAAGAGAAGGACTAGGGGTGACATGATAGCAGTGTTCCAATATCTCAGGGACTGCCACAAAGAAGAGGGAGTCAAGCTATTCTCCAAAGCATCCAAAGGCAGGACAAGAAGTAATGGATGGAAACTAATCAAGGAGAGTCGAGTCCAGTCTAGTCTAAAAGCACATACCAATGTTACAGAATAAATACAAAGCTAATTGGTCTTGTACTTAAAAGTTATTTTCAAAATTGATTGCTGGGGCAATGATTGATTATGGCTGTTGGCATAGCAATGGCACACAGTAGATATGTCCTCAATAATTTATCTTCAACCTGATACTTCCACTTGGGTGTCACTTGGGTATCAAGCAGGTGTCAACTCTTAGCAAACCCCACAGTTAGATTTGTACCTTCTATTAATGTAGCCTTACGATAAGGTAGAATTAGTCCATCTAGTTGTGTTTCTGATCTGGGAGGGCCAACATCAATCTTGCAAGTCTGCAAGTACTTCCCACCCTCATTTTTTAACTGCTTTATCTATTAGGACAGATCCTTCCTATGTTTATTTCTCTTGGCTGGGGGGAAGAAAGCTACAGCAGGTTCCTACCTCTCTTCTCAGATTGTTTCCCAGAGGGCAACTCTTCCCCTCATTCCCCAAGGTCATCCACAGATTCCAGCACACCTGGGGAACTGCTGCTGCCTCTCCTGCCTTACCTGGTGACAAAGCATGTCATGCCTGGCTAGCCCATCACACTGTACTCTCCACTGTCTATGGGCTATTGCTTTTTGAGCCAGTGGCAGAAGACAGAACATCCCCACCTGCTTCCTCCACTGGCTCCGTCCCTTTGCCACCTTCCCCAACATGGCCTGATGAGGTCCCTTTGGCAGATGAGACTCTGCTGCCTTGCTATGCTCACCGGATGATCCCAGGGCTGCGTTTTGATCCAGAGCCCCCCAATCTTGGGCCGGTGGCAGGAGGAAGAAGATGGTGAAGGTCTTCATGGGGTAGGAAGGCTAGGCAGTGGAGTGAAGGAGGAGCAAAAAGACAGAGAAAGGAGCGGGGGGGGGGCATAGGCAGGTGGCCTGGGGAGACTGGAAGCAGAGGCAGTTTGCCCAGGGCAGGAGAAGAGTGAGGTCCTTGCTTAATAATGATTGCACAGCCCTTGTAACTTGAGACTACTAGAACTGCTGTTGCTAAGTGGCATGGTCACACTATCTTTTGCTTAATGATTGCTTTGCTAAGTGACAGAAATCCTAGTTCCAACTAGTGTTGTAACCCAAGGACTGTCTGGAGCAATCAAAATCACTGGCTAGAGACTTGCATAGTTAAGTATTGCCAAATAAATACTTGAATCAGGAACATTGTTTCATTTCTGTGAACACATCAAACTGCATACAATTACTCCCCACTCCTGAGTAATTAAAGAAAAGGATTCCACCCCCCCCAAATTCAATAGTTCCCATTTGTAATTAATTTCTTGAAATCCCTTCTGTAATCATTCAATTTTAAATGAGCATTTGCATTAGCATAAAACCTAAATTGTTTAATTAGGTGATAATCTATTCAAATAACAGATGAATACATTTTGGGGGGATAACTTTATAATCTTTATGGGAAACAAACACCTTTTGAGATGTGGTACATTTGAGGAAAAGGATTTGGGAAGGAAATCTACAGTGTTAACAGAGCCAGTGATGAAAAAGAGTGGATAGAAGAGTTCTAAGATGTCATGGAGGATTCTAGGGGTGCAAAAGTTTTGGGAAAGAAATCTGACGCCACAGAGGGAAGTCAGGGTGTTTATGTTTTGTAGTTGCAGTTCCAAAAAGGCAAAGAAACCAAATGAAAGAAAATATGATGAAGATGATGTATAGGTGGTATTTAACACCGGTTAAACTTGCTAAAATTTATCATACATATGATAATAAATGCTGGAAATGTAAAGCTGTAGAAGGAACCTTTTACCACATGTGGTGGACTTGCCCCATAGTAAAAGACTTCTGGGAAAAGATTTATAATGAATTAAAGAAAGTTTTGAAAAACACATTTACTAAGAAACCAGAAGCCTTCTTATTGGGTATAGTCAGAAAAGAAATTCCCCAAAAAGATGTTACTTTCTTTCTGTATGCCACAACAGCGGCGAGAATTTTGATAGCCAAGAATTGGAAGACACAAGAAATACCAACGGTGGAAGAATGGCAGATGGAAATGATGGACTATATGGAACTCGCTGAGCTGACCGGGAGAATCCGTGACCAGGGAGAAGAGTCGGTGGAAGAAGATTGGAAGAAATTCAAGGATTATTTGAAGAAATATTGCTATACCAACTAGTTTGAAATGGACTTGGAGGTGTTTATAGGTTGTAGTTTTAGAATTTAATGTTTAATATTAAGGATAATATGAAATAATGATTGTTAAATGATAAGAAATTAAATATAGGTAGATATTAAATATGATTTAAAATTATGAAATAGAAATTGCTAATGAGGATTAACGAAGAAACGCAGATAGGGGGGATTTGAGGAAGTCACCTGAAAATGATTAGAAAGATTAGGAATAATGGAAGTTAAGTATTCTTTTTGTATTTTTGTTGTTGATTGTATTGTTTATGTCATGTCTTGTTTTTTATATGTATTTTTTTGTTTAAATATATGTTTATATAAAAGCAATAAAAAAATTTTTTTAAAAAAGAAACCAAATGCTACAGAAAGAGAATCTGGCGTGTCTGCCAGAGAAGCAGGAGGAGGAGGAGGAGGAGGAGGAGGAGGAGGAGGAGGAGGAGAAGGAGAAAGAGAAGGAGAAGAAGAAGAAGAAGAAGAAGAAGAAGAAGAAGAAGAAGAAGAAGAAGAAGAAGAAGAAGAAGAAGAAGAAGAAGAAGAAGAGAGAATTACTGCAGCAGAACACAACAGCAGCTCTCCCAGAAAAAACAGTGGTGGTGAAAGAGAGATCAAACTTCAGGAGAACTTCTGGGTGATTTGACAAGAGGAAGGGAAGCATCAAAAGAGCCCGCAGGTTCAGACTGGTGCCAGCAACAGAGACATTGAGCCAAATGGGAAAGGGCTAGTTGATGATGTTGTTCAGGAATAATACCCAAGTAGGGAAGAAGGTGAAGATGTCCAGCTATGTAGCGTTTTGACAACCATTCAGCCCAGCCCAGCCCAGTCCAGTCCAGTCCAGCACAGCCTTCTACATTTAGTTCCAAATACCAGCCCTGTTAGTATAGGTAAAGGTAAAGGTTCCTCCACACATGCATGCTAGTCGTTTCCAACTCTAGGGGCCGGTGCTCATCTCCGTTTCAAAGCCGAAGAGCCAGCGCTTGTCCGAGGACATCTCCATGGTCATGTGGCCGGCATGACTAGATGCCAAAGGCGCACGGAACGCTGTTGCCTTCCCACCGTAGTGGTCCCTATTTTTCTACTTGCATTTTTATGTGCTTTCGAACTGCTAGGTTGGCAGAAGCTGGGACAAGTAACAGGCGCTCACTCTATGCAAGACAGTAAATTGGTTTATTTGTTTATTGATTGGATGTGTTTAATGCTGTCCAACTTGAAGAAGATCCTGAGTGGTGTACAATAGACACAAGGAAACTTCGGCATGTGATCTAGAAAATGGAGAGACATCCCAGATATGACAGAAGAAGGGAGTCTCTGTTTCCATAGGAAATAGGGAAAAGACAGGAAAATAAATTTGTTGTATTTAAGCACTGCCCAGCATTTCTTGCTCTGTTTTGATATTGGGCAAGGTAAAACCACACTTCCTATCGATTGCTCTCCTGTTACATCTTTTCAGCCTTCCAAGAATCCTAGTAAGCAACTTATAATAAGCCTGAAAGGCATCAAGAGAAAACCAAAAATATTTTTTGGAGTCAAATCACCTGAAGAACAGTCAAGAACATGGCTGCAGGATTTTTAAGGATTATAAGCACATCCAGCTTTGTGTATAAAGTTCTGGAAAATGCTAGGTAGATATATTTTTTTAAGCCTCTGCATCTCTGCTACTTTCTGAATATCCTTCAACAAAAATAAGTGATGACTGGGGACTCATATTATGCTACATATGTATATACTTCATACATATGTATGATATGAAAATGATATCCCAGATGATATGATATTATATTAGTCTTGAAAAGATTTTTTGCTGTAGCTTTGGTTGAGAGAGCACGGGTAAAAGAGCTGTGATTAGATATTCTTAAGATCATTGAGGACTTTACATAATCCTGGCCTACGGCGTGTGTTAGTATTTGAGAAGAACCAGTATTTGCTATAGATCAGAAAGACCAAAAAGCACCAAGAACAATATTTTAAAGGGGTTCGTTCAAATCCACCAAACCACATTTCAGATTTCAGGCATTTCTAAACTTAGGACTATTCATTTTTAAAATTTGGTTTGGAGACATCCAAAATTGCATGGATGTGAAGAAGTGAAGTGGAGGTTGACTGCTGCCATGGCAATATTGCCAGGGTCTTTCTCTTCTATGTTGTCAGAAATTAATATCTGGAAGATCTTATTTTGCTAAATCCAGATGCTACCTGTTTAGAAACCTGATTGCCTTAACAAAAACAACAACACCCTACTTCATTGACTCATTGATAGTTTCTTGAATTCATTCAGAATTAATATTTCCCACAGAGTCAACTCCAATCCACTATTTCAATTTTCACAGAAAAGACAACCAAGTACCATTCTAAGAAAATAAACTAAAGTCAGTGTAGATGATTTTTTCACATCTAATTTCTCCCATTCCTCTCTCTACATGGCAATGGAGAGTGAAAACCACCCAAACTGAGAAATATTTCAATTGGTTTCCCCTCCACTGAGAAATTATGACTAATCTCATTATGATATTCGCCATACTGGAGATGAATGAAGGACAACTTTGTTGCCTTGGCGACAGGTTTCCACTCCTGGAGAAGGCATGAATCTCCTGTTACTTCCTATGCACCTCCATGTCCTAACTTTGTCACAATGGATTCCTCCTGCACTGTTACAGTATGTGTAGAATTGCAGCAGAGTGTGAACCTATAAGAAGACTAAGATGTTTTGGAATCAGATATTTATTTTGGTTCTGAAAATTTTGAAAATGGATATAAAATTGAAGGAGGTACCTTTTCATCTAGGGCAGACATGTCAAATACAAGGTCCAGGGGCCAGATCTGGCCCACAAAGTGGTTTCATGTGGCCCGTGAAGCCATCCTGGAAACAGTGAGGGAACGGCCCCCACTGCCTTGGCCCTGGCCCAGAGACCCTCCTTCTGCCAGAGACCCTCAGATCTGTCCCACTCCTGCCCAGGCCACCATAGCACCCTTGATGCGAACGATGTAGAGCTGGCCACGCCCACCCAGTAGGCCATATGCACTCTAGACACACCCACCCAGTAGGCCACGCCCACCCTGACTAAACCCACCTGGCCCCCTGAGGGCAACCGCAATGCTGATGCGGCCCTCAATGAAATTGAGTTTGACACCCCTGCTCTAGGGAAAGCGAATAAATATAGAACTAAGGAGAAACTGGCAGATTAATTAATCAGTGGAACATCTGGCCTTTACTGGCACTTTTGCACTCTACTCATGGAGCACGTCATAGGTCTATTGGCCTCCATCGGCCGTATTGTCTCGAACTGTTTTCATGGAGTGCGATTGCCTCTGGGTGCTAGCTACCGAGGGGGAATCGCTGCCTGTTCTTCTGATCGTGATTGACGCCCTGGTCATTGCATGTGTCCTCATGCCAAACGTCCTTGGGGATTGCTCCTCTCTCTTTTGGCTTATTGTGATACAATGTTGTTGTGTAACCTTGTGATTCAGATCTCGGCTTGCCGATATACTCCATGAGTGTCCGTGTTGTCTGCGCTGTTCTTCTTCCGAACTCCTAAGGGCTTGATATGCTTGGAGCAAATCTATATGGCAGTTAATTGAAGAACGGTCCGAAAACCAGGCTTCTTTAAATAGACGGCCGCCCTTGGTGTTATCTCGGGCAATCGCCTCAGCCCCCGCCAAATCGAAGGTATGACGTTTGGCATGACGACACGCACAATGACAAGGGAAAGTTTTCTGACTTTCCATTACTTCCATCGCTTTCCATTAAAGTAATCCCCATCATCCCCAAGGATGGTGATTATTTAAATTATTACTTTTGTTATGGCTATTATTATGCTGCAGTTATCATTGCCAACTGGCAAGCTTTTCGCATTGTTTACTGTACCCCAGATGGCAGCTTGTATAAATATGCATACACAATAAACACACATGCATGGACATACATACTTGGTCATTACATAGATGAGTATTTCAGTCTCCTTTGCTGTTTCCTTTTTGAAATTGGCATAATGCTTCATTTTTAACATGAATGCATCACAAAGTAAAGATGGAAGAACATGAATGGAGGCTTTCTTTTCTTTCCACCTTCCCTTCCCTTCCCTTCCCTTCCCTTCCCTTCCCTTCCCTTCCCTTCCCTTCCCTTCCCTTCCCTTCCCTTTTTTAAAAAATTCTCTGGGACAATCCTTCCAGATAATATCCTTTTTTAAAAAAAAAAAATAAACCAATTTATTTTTAACTGCAGGGAATCCCTACCAGATCCCATAAATATGTAACTCAAGAATTAAATTAGCCAGAAGCTATCTAAAGCAAATAACCTACAAGGAAAATAGTGTTTTCAACCTGGCCAGCTGATGGCTGGTTTTCTCCAGCCTTAAGAGAGAAATTAAGGAGAAGACTGTGCATTACTCTCTCATTTCAAATCCTCTGGAGCACATAAACATTATCATGAAACTGGCCAAGGATGAAATTTAAATAAGTAGTGATTGGAAATGATGACAGCAAGAATTCCCGACCCACAAAAACAGACAAATTAGTTTAATTAACTGCAAATCTTGGAGTACAAAGATATGGGGTAGTTATTTAGTTTGTGCAAAGCATTCTCAATATTTCTGTAAATAGATTAGGCAAAAAACCTCCCACTGCCGTATAATTATTCTTTTTTTTTAAAAAAAGGAAGAAAATAAGTTAGAATTACCCCACATTTTTTCTCATTTTGAGCTTCTGTCACTTTACAATTCCACTGCAGTTTACAGAGTTATTCCATTTGTCTTGTGCTGGCTAGTAGTGGTAAATCTTTCTCTGCTGAACTTCTTTAAAGCAAAATTCTGCTTGCAGCAAAACCTCATATGTGGCAGCCATGTGTACAAAATTATGAATTCTCACCTTAACTTTATAGACATTGTAAAACAGATTACTGTGTAATACTTAAATCTCATTGTTCCTTGCAAGAGTCTTCCAGTTAGCCTTTTATTAACTTAATGTCACCTTTTGCTTTTTCATGTTTTTTTGAAATATACTCAGAAAGTGGCAAGTTTAGTTCTGCTTCTTTAGCTTTCTGATGTAGCTATAAAGGCCATATTGGAAAGGATGAAAGTGAAGGGTGAAAAGAACATTTGGCCCATATTCTCTGTTACTGAGGGATGTAAGTAGAAGAGATGAGGAATGTGGAGTTTTCCTGAAGTTGCTAAACTAAAATTTTCAGTACTCTATATCACTGACCAGGGTTGCTGGGGCTGCTACAGGTTGCTGTTCACCAATGTCTGCAGAGTCACAATTTTCCCATTGCTGGTTCGGTCTCATAGCATCCAGTAATCATGAATAGGATAAACAAGAATCGCCTATTTAGCATCCAGTTCTCCATAATTATTTTCACAGAGTAATACTAAGCCACGTATTATTGTGACAAAGGAAGCTATTTCATTTTTATTATATTTTTTATTGATTTCAGGCTCAAACATAAGGAAAAATTAAGTATTAAAACAATTGCAAATTCTTTCTGGTACTGAAAGTCATGGATAGCGCAAGCTAAGGAACATTTACAGTAACTTTAGTGCCAGGTATGCAATAATCCTCGACTTACAACAGTTCATTTGAAGTTACAACGGCACTGAAAAAAGTGACAGGACCATTTTTCACACCACTGCTGCAGCATCCCCACGGTCACACGATCAAAATTTGGACACTTGGCAATTGGTTCATATTTATGATGGCTACAGTGTCCCAGGGTCATGTGATCGCCTTTGGCGACTTCCTGATAAGCAAAGTCAATGGGGAAGCCTGGTTTGCTTAACAACCAGATTACTCACTTAACTGCAGTGATTCACCTAACATCTGTGGCAAGAATGGTGGTATAAGGGGGCAAAATTCACTTAACAAATGTCTCACTTAGCAACAGAAATGTTGGACTCAATTGTGATCGTAAGTCCTTGACTACCTGTATTCTGTAGAAAAGGCAATTGAGAAAATGACATTGGGTAGGATCTTTGAAGTTATAAAATGCTTTTAATGTACCCTATGTGGATAGCCTGCCACACCTTCAGTGAGATGGCTGCTGAGAAAAACATTTCTAGGGGGGGAAAAAGGTGATTGCTATGATGCCATCACAGCCTATTTTGTCAATACGTTTTTCCTGCCAAAGACTCTAACTCACTGCATAAAGCTGTTTTTGTGGGTTTCAAAGAGAGACCATGACCGTATTGATGGGGTAAGTCCATTTAAATGCCCCCATTGAGTGTTGATGTCTCTCTTCCCCTACCCCAGACTCCCACCAGCAGGTTATGTTAATGTCACATTGGGCCAGAATACTATAGCAGTGGTGATTGAGGGCTTTGGGCCTCAATAAGGCATTTTAACTATTTTCTTCTTTTCAACTGACTTTGATTATTAAAATGTTGCAAATCCCAATACGGATCTCATTGTGCTGAACTGCTGAAGGCCAAATTGAACTAATCTAATGGTGGGTGACCAAAAAACAAACAAACAAAAGAATTCACCCTAGCTGTTTCTCTTCTTTGGCCCCACCTCCATTTGTTTTCACACTGTGCAAAGAAACGGTGCAACAAGCTTGAAGAAGCCTTGCTTGAGGCTGATGCTGCAGTTTTACCTCCGTGTGGAGGGATATGGAGAAGCCTCCTGGATGATGTGGGGATCCCCGGTGTCCAAATGCTGCTCAAGCAGAGTGTGCCAGCTGTCTTCCCAACTGGTGATCAAGGATCTCCCGGATAAAGGCAATCGGGTGCAAATCTGCCGTGAAAATGAAAAGCTGGCCAAATGCAGTCGCCTTTCTCCAATTACTTTCTCAGCTGATGGGTGGCTGAAGCTTCCAGCAGAGATCAGGAAAAATGCACCAGGAAGTCCTATTGCCAACCCAAAGCTCTCCTGAGGAGACATTTCCTCTCCCTCTTAGGCTAATTGAACAGCATCTTCATGGTCTAGATTAAAATGTGCAGCATTCCCCTGCCATTTCTTTCTTTCTTTTTTTTAAATGGGGACAAGTTGTGGCAAACAATCAGAATGATGCTTGGTTAGGTGGGAAATGGAGATTTCTCGCTGCCTATTTATTTGAAATGTTTTACTACTTTTTTTTTACTTGTGCCAAAGTTCTGACCCGTGCCTTAACTTTTGTTTTACAGTTGTAGCATCTACGTGGCATCTGACGTGTGATGAAACTCCCACACATGAGCTGAAAGAAACCAAAGTTATATATTTATTTATTTAGACAAATATAATGTGTCAGTTTCTCTAATATTTGAGAAGCTTTGTCTTTCTTCTCCTCAAGAGGCAGGCAGATAGTCTTCTCAAGTTTGCTACAATCTGAAGCCTGACGAATTGCGTGTCAGCCTTCACATAGCATACAGTCTGCTACATGTGGACTGCAAATCCATAATTCTGATGAATAGCAAAAGCACTTAGACTTATATACCACTTCACAGTGCTTTACTCTCTAAGCAGGTTACAGAGCCAGCATATTGTCCCCAACAACCTGGGTCCTCATTTTACCAACATTGGAAGACTGAGTTAACCAGTTAACCTCCTGGCAGCCAGGAGTCAGCAGAAGTAGCTTGCAATACTGCATTCTAACCATTGCGCCCCAAGACTATAAATACTGGGATTGTTAGTCTAATACTCTGTCTCTCAGCTTCAGCAGCTTTGAGATGTGTGGTTTTTAATTTTTGTTTTTAAAATGAGTGGGTGACAGCATCAATCTTTTAAATTAATACATAAATACATTTGTAGAATTCTTAGCAAAGACCATGTTAGCTGAGGAATTCTGGGAGTTGAAGTCCACAAGTCATAAAAGTGCCAGATCTGAAGACCCCTGATTTAATAATAATAATAATAATAATAATAATAATAATAATAATAATAATAATAATAATAATAATAATAATAATAATAATAATTTTATTTGTATACCGCCCTTCTCCCGAAGGACTCAGGGCGGTGAACAGGGCAAACATATAAAAATACAAGAATACAAACATTAAAAGAGATTAAACAGGTGCCCAGAAGCTAAGAACAATGAATTAAAATACATTAAAACAATATTAAAATCTAAACCCATCACCCATCAGGCCAGGCCGGCTTGTTCGAACAAGTAGGTCTTCAGATCGCGTCGGAAGGAGCGAAGGTCGGGCGCCATCCGGAACTCAACCGGCAAACGGTTCCACAATTCCGGCGCGCCCACAGAGAAGGATTTAACATATTTGAAAGATCCCTAGCTGGAAGAAGGTTGCCTTGGGTTTTCACCTTCTTAATTTCTAAAGTGTAAGCAACTAGCAGCTCAGTGGCGTAGCGTGGGGGGTGCAGGGGGGCCCGGCCGCACCGGGCGCAACATCTGGGGGGCGCATTAGATGCATTTTATTTTAATTACATCAGTATTTTCACAGGTTAGGGGGCGCAAATTACTTGCCTTGCCCCGGGTGCTGACAACCCACGCTACGCCACTGTAGCAGCTGCTTCTATTTATCCTATAATCTCTTTAGTTAGAAGTATGGACTTTTACTTCATGGAAGTGTACAGGACCACAATGAAACCTGACATTTCTTAACATCTTATGAGTTCATTTGGGGGGGGGGAGAATCACAGTTCAAGGGCTCTGCTACAGTCAACATATATGGAGGAAATATTTGCAGGCATGTCACTGAGGAAAGTTGCTTGGTTTAGCCATAGCATTTGACCATCTAGGTCGATGCTCCTGTACTGATTGAAGTACTTTCAGGCAAAGGTCTTTTTCAGCCATCCCTGTAGATGCCAGGGAAGTGGAGAACATCCCTTGAGCCTTGAGTAATGGGTCTTCTACTGATTGTCCCTAACCGAGCATCATGGCCCAGATGATGGTTGCAAAATTTTATGCCTTTGTAAATATCAACATAGTGAGAGTCAAAAAGTAGGCCAGCTCATTGTATTTTTTTTCCAAGGAATAGAGCAAGACCATCATCCCGAAATTTTGGTGGAGGAAAAGTGGAGAAAAAGCCTAAATCCTTTTGCATTTTTTTTAAAAAAACCCTCCCTAAATGGCTTGCTAATAATATGCCAAATTTACCAGCAAAAGTCTATCCCAAGGAACCCATAGGGCTGCTTTGGAAACTAAACTGTCAAAGAAATAATAATAATAATGAGACTCTATGAAAAAGGGTATGTATCAGCATAAAAAAAGATAAAAGAAAAAATGCAGCCATACAATATTATATTTAAATGTAAGATCTTTTCCCCATTGTACCCCATGTTATGTGTACATTTCACTCATCTCCTCTAAAATGTCTGAAATCCTTGGTTGGTACAAAAGTGTGGATGTAAGAGTGAGAGTGACTCACCTCTCCCTCTCCCTCTCTCTCTCTCTCTCTCTCTCTGTCTGTGTGTGTGTGTGTGTGTGTGTGTGAGAGAGAGAGAGAGAGAGAGAGAGAGAGAGAGAGAGAGAGAGAGAGAGAGAGAGAGAGAGAGAGAGAGAGAGAGAGAGAGAGAGAACGCACTTTGGCATATCTTTAACCAGAGATACATATCAGCCTTCAGCAAGCAATATAGTCAAGCTACTCCTTATCCCAACTGATTAGGATAATCAAGCCAGCTTGGTACACAAAAGATGAGCCCAAACTTTGGAAGGGCCAACATCTCTTCTGGGCAATGACCCAGATTCCCTCTTCTTCTCTTTGGCATTACAACAGCTGGAGAAGCTGCCCTTTGGAAATGCCCTCCATGTTGCCCAAATGGCTGCTTATCCATCATGAAAGATATTCCAAAGCACCCAAATGATTCAAATTAGTTCCTATTGTAAATTGGGACAAGAAGACCTAGGATTCAACTCTGAAAGAACAACCATAAAAATTAAGCCAACCCCGGCTAGTGCTTTCCTCACTATTTTTTTCTTATAAATGTCAGAAGCATACCTTAATTAATACTGAATAACTACCAGCGCTTTGCAAAGTGTCAAGTGGGACTTTAAAGGTTTTGACATTACCAGTTTCCAGTCTTTGTTGATCTCATTCATGTCCTCATTCTCCTAGTTCATTCACCATTGATCCTTGTGACATTAACTTATTATCCTGGTAGTCTACTTCCAGTTTTAACTCTGCACATTTTAAAAGAAGTTTCCTCCTGGCCGGTGACAAAATCAACATATACTGTAATAGGTATGATATGGTAGGAATAAGAAGTCAAAGAAAGTTACTGTTTCATATAGTATGATGTGGGAGCGTATGTGTTATTGGGGTGTTATTGGGGTGACAATCTATCCCACTTCTCAATGCAACTATTTACATAGTTCATTCAACTTTATAAGATAATTCTGTTTTAAAGATAAAACATAATAACATGCAAAAATAATGTAGGGTGGCATTGTTAACTATCAGTAATAAAACACCAGCCTTAATGTACTAAATTTTCAGTTAAAAACAATCCCCCAAACCTTTGCTGGTCATGGTGACTACTATTCCATTCCCAGAATGCAAGAGGATGCTGAGCTTGTCAGTCAGATGGTTGGCAGTTTGGTGGGTCGAATCCCGAGTGCTGCGTAACAGAGTGAGCGCCTGTTACTCGTCCCAGCTTCTGCCAACCTAGCAGTTCGAAAGCACGTAAAAATGTAAGTAGAAAAATAGGGACCACTACTGGTGGGAAGGTAACAGCGTTCCATGTGCCTTTGGCATCTAGTCATGCCGGCCACATGACCACGGAAACGTCCTCGGACAAGCGCTGGCTCTTCGGCTTTGAAATGGAGATGAGCACCGGCCCCAAATGGCTGGAAGTAGTTCCAGTTGGAAACATGACTACTGCTAGGACCATCCAGGTGCTGAGAAAACTCTTTGCCACACATGGGTTGCCAGATGTCTTAGTTTCAGACAATGGAGCCCAATTCACTGCTGCTGAATTTCAGGCTTTCCTGAGAGCAAATCTCATCAGACATGCAACGTCTGCCCCTTTTCACCCATCCACTAACTGTCAAGCTGAACATATGGTGAGGACCACAAAGGCGTCACTTAAACGCATAGTAACAGGGGACTGGCATCACAGACTGGCAGACTTTTTACTCTGCCAGCATTCTACGCCCTGCACTGCTACAGGCAAAAGTCCTGCAGAACTTCGTTGGGGGAGGTGACTGATCACTAAACTGGACAGGTTGCATCCAGATAAAGTGGCAGCAGAAGCCTCTCGACCAAAACCCCCGAGGGGGCTACAAGTGGGTGATTGGATATGGGCCAGAAACTATGGACATGGAAATCTATGGGTCCCTGGTAAAATTACCAAATCATCTGGTCCCCTTTCTTACGAAGTGGGGCTGAAGGGAGGGCAAGTTGTCAGACACCACATTGATCAAATCAGAAAACGGCTTCCAGAATGGCCACTAAGCAAGGACTGCAACGTAACTCCCTTCCAAAGTCCCCAAACTTGCAGCCAAGCCAGTCCACACATGGACTCTCAAGACTATTCCTTTTTAAGCAATGAGAAACTGGGCATAGAGGAGGAGAGTCCAGAAGTGCAACATGGATCCCCTGATGGAGCAAGCCAACCAGACTTTAACAACCATTGTGCTAACTCTGCTCAGCAACCTGACTCTGGGTGGGCCAACCAGGAGAGGCCAGCCAGAGTGCTTCTAATTCCTTTGACTCATGTGCATCAAAGGACATTGGTCTTCCTGGCCTGATGGGTAAGCTGGTAGACCAGAAAGTGACCAGAACTCCAAGACATTCCACAAGGACATGCAAGCCTCCTTCTTATCTAGCTGATTACATTGTAAAATAAAGAACCTATAATGTTGTCTGTACTGATAACTTGTCACTGTACTGAAATTGTATTGGAGTTATGATGTTAACTGTATTGTGTACTATAATGAAAGTCTATTCATTTGGCTGACTAATGCTATAATGTTAAACTTGTATTATTCACAAATAGTTGCTATGATGTTAAGTCTTGTAACTTGTATTGTTTACTAATTATTGCTATAGTGTTGTCTGATCTAAGAGGGGAGGGGTGTTATGTATTGGGCTCAAATATAGCACCACGTGGTTAGCTGGAGCAGCTAACGGCTCTCCAGCAACCCAGACCTCAGGTCTCCAGTCCTGCTATTGGCTGCTCCTAGGCGGCAATGGGTTACTTTAAATCTATTGGCTGCCACCAAGGGGCCAGGCTATAAATTGCTGCAAGCTGCAGCACTATTCTTAGTTCAGATCCTGCAAGCAATAAACCATGATTTCTACTGAAATCACTTGCCTCGTCTTCTTTCCTGCGCAAAACCCCCGATACATTACAATGTTCATGGGATCATATCACTGGCTTTCAGCCTAAATTGGTCAGAGAGAATCCAGCCGTACTGGTCTCTTCCCAGAGTACACCAGGAGTATGTAAATGAGCTCTTTTTCCTCACATCAGACTATGTTACTTCAGTGGCTTTCCTGGACACCAAGACGTGCTTCAACTACTGTTGCCCATTGTGCTCAGGATGCCAGCTTCAGTCATATGGCATTCCCCCCGCCCAAAAAAAGCTCCAAAATGTAGTCCCAAACACCTAAAATGGAGGGGGGAGAGAAAGAGAGAGAGAGAGAGAGAGAGAGAGAGAGAGAGAGAGAGAGAGAGAGAGAGAGAGAGAGAGAGAGAGAGAGAAGGCAACACATCTAAGGAAGATGTCACCAGTAGTCCTCAACTTATGACCACAATTGAGCCCAAAATTTCTGTTTGCTAAGCAAGACAGCTGTTAAATGAATTTTGCCCCATTTTACGATCTATCTTGTCACAGTTGTTAAATGAATCGCATCATTGGTAAGTTGCAACACGGTTGGTAAGTGAATCTGGCTTTACCGTTGACTCTGCTTGTCAGAAGTCCACCAAAGAGCATCACATGACCCTGGGACACTACAACTGTCATAAATATGAGTCAATTGCCATGTGTCTGCGGGGATGCTGCAATAGCCATAAGTGTGAAAAAAGCTCCTAAGTCACTTTTTTCCAGTGCTGTTGTAACTTTGAAGGGTCACTAAAAGAACGGGTTGTAAGTTGAGGACCACCTGTAACCGTAAAATATCTCTTCCTAGTTGAATTTGGCAGGTTTTGCTTCAGAGAAAACTTTCTAAAAACCTCTCTTAGTCATTGCCGCAAACCCTATTCAAAAGGCTCCAGGTACTTTGAAGGCAGAAACATCAGAAATCTCAGGACTTGCAGAATCTTCTCTTGGGACATCTGGACATCTAAAGGTTTTTTACTGCTAAGACAAGCAAAATGACAAAAAAAAAGAGTTGCATAAAACCTTTCTTTAATCTTGCACCATAATTAGGTTTAGAAGAGGGCACTTCCCCACGGATCTGACCTTATGAAAACCCATCTCCTCTTACCATCAAACACTTAAACTATTACCGTGGGTGGAAATTCTTAGAAGCATAAATGCACGCCATCAAGGGGGTTGTATTCAAATATCCTGCTTTGTGTAAAATATGTAGTTGTTTTTTTGTATTCAAGGACAAACCAACCTTAATAGTGCAGAATTATAGCTAAGATTGACACACGTACAGTACTGATAGCTGCCATTATCGGTAAAACTACTTTAACCAGGAAATCAATAACCACTTGTATAGTTAAAAAAAAAAGTCAAAGAAAAATTTGTTCCCACAAACCATGTTCATGATGCTGTCTTGACTTGATCACCCTAAATTTAACATCTTTACTTTCATATGTTCACAGCAGCTAACTGGATATACACACTGACAGACTTAGAGCAGAGCTTTTCAACCTTTTCACAGATTGTACCACTTTTAGGACATGACAATATCCGAGTACCACCAGTGCTTAGCAAGGTGTCAAAAACTTGACTAAAAAAAAGCGCCGGGGGGGAGATTTTGGGTTTTACCGGTTAGGTTCATTTGTTGTTATAGAAATGGCTAGTTTATAATATTATGGAAAAGTAAAAGGTTGAGGCTCAACGTTAATGCTTCCTTCTACTGCAACAGAGGAAGTTGGAAGTCAATGCCTTTTTTTTTCTTTTTCCCTTCTCCCCCTCACTTTTCCCCCCTTTCTCCTCCCCTCTGTGTCCTACTATTCGCTTTTGTATTTTTGTATTTTATTCTATAATCTAATAAAATGTTACAAACTGTAAAAAAAAAGGAAAAAAGTACCGGTTTTAATTTCTTCAGTGGGGGTTCTTTTACTGAATCACTTTCCCTTTACACTGACAAATGTATGATGGATTTCTCAATATTTATTAATATGCACCACTACCTTGATGGTCAAGTGGCTGGTCGGCCCTGCTTCCTCTCCCCCTCCCCTCTCTCTCTCTCACACACACTTTGCTCTCACTCTCTGCTTGCAAACCCCCCCTCTCTCACATACACACCTCCCAAAAAGCCTGTCCTCTCTGCGTTTCACACCACTTCTCTGACAAAACCCCTTTCTCTTCTGTTTCTTTCTGTGATGTCTTTTTTTCTCTCTCTCCCTCTCCCGCCAAAACTGCCTCCTTTTATAGCCTCTCCTGTCTCCTCCCCCTCCTCCTTTCTCTGCCAGGTGTGCCGGACGTGCCAATCCTGGGCAAGTCCTGCGCTGCGCTGCTTTGGCTCATTCCCTCCCCTGCTACACTTGGCTAGGCTAGACAGGGCCGTGTACCACCTACCAGGTGCCAGTGTACCACCGGTTGAAAATACCTGGTTTGGAGTGAGGAAATAATCCTAAATCTTTCTGTTCTGCCTATAAAATATATACTGTATTCGGTATAAGCAAGTGATTGAAAGGAAAGTACTATTTGATCTCCTCCCATAATGTATTTACATAAAAGAAAAAGGAAATTATTAATTTTTTATGGGGTTGGTTTCATAATGTATTACAGACTTTTTGGGGAGAGGGGGAAACAAAACGTCCTAATGCAGGTTGGCCAAACTTGGCAACATTAAGACCTGTGGAACGCGACTCCCAGAATTCCCCAGTCAGTGATCAAACTTCAGTCCTGAACACATATCAGGCATATATAAATTATTCCAGTGACTGAAACAATAACTTGTTAGCTTGAGCTTGTCATGCTCACCTTTTTCAGATCAACAGTAACATCTGCCCACTTCCCAGAACACATCAAGACTTTGCAAATTAACTCTATGAGCAAAATACCACATCAGATTTAAGACCATAGCAGGGAGGTGCTATTTAAATGTCTTCTACCGGCATCATTACCTGACTGATATGTTCACTATAGTGGATCTTGTTCAATCAAACCAGTAAGGTAATTTTGGGGGATAAAATCAGAATGCGGTAGGCTGTTGTGGACACATATAGTTCAGAAGACATTTGGGGCATCTATTACTTTTCCTACTAGCTACAAGTAAATTGTGGGAATTCACAGTGGTCCAATTGGGATGGGGGTGTCCAATCTTGGCAACTTTGAGACCTGTGGATGTCCACTCCCAGAATGTGAATCCACCAGCATGGCTGCCTGGGCAATTCTGGGAATTGCGCTCCACAGGTCTTAATGTTGGACACCCTGCATTAGGACGTTTTGCTTCCCCCTCTCCCCAAAAAGTCTGTAATACATTATGAAAGCAACTTCACAAACGAATTAATACATTTCTTTTTCTTTTATAAACATGTTATGGTAGGAGAGCAAATAATAGTTTCCTTTCAATTACTTGCTTATACCAAATATATTTTTATATTTCTTTTAGGCAGGACAGAAAGATTTAGGATTATTTCCTCGCTCTAAATAGTTCTGCCATTGTGTATATCTGGTTAGTTCACAATCATAGGCCATATTTGAACTTGATTTGGTCAAATAATAGGAAGAAGAACAAATGTATTCCAAAGTTAGATATAATGAAAAACCGTGGTTCCTTCAAAAAATGAACTTCTGTCTTTCTCGAACAAAAGGAAAAGGAAAAGAGAATAATAACATGAAAACTCTAGATTCTGGCCTGTTCTTTTAGTTTTCTGCAGGGCTTTTTTTCTCATAGAACGCTCAGAACGGAGTTCCGGCACCTTTTTTGGATGGAACCTTGTAGGGTAGGCAAGGCAGGTTCTATGACGTGTGTGAGTTCCGGCACCTTTTTCTTTTACAAAAAAGCACTGGTTTTCTGTGTATAAGAACAAAGTGGAGCTAAGGTGGTGGTGGGGGGGGGCAAAGAGATTAGCTGCTGAGAACATATGAAATTTTATTACTGATGCTAATATTTCATAGTTTGTTCAATTACAGTTAGCAAAGATACGTGTTTCTTCGCCAAACAAACAAGATGTCACTGGAAACCTTTTCCCCCTTATTTTTTTTTTAATCAGAAAATTTCAAAAAGCATTCATTTCCACTTTTGTCTAGGTACATCACTATTAAATAAATAATAAGCAGCTTTGAGCTTTTTGGGATAGGATTAATGCATTAATTGCTTAGTTTAGCAATCCATATTTATGACTCTGCTCCATCGGTGCCTGCATCAGACTACAGAATCAGGTCATATCGGCTGCACAAAGTCCCCATCTATTTAAATTGCTCGTTTTTGTTTCCTTCGGAAAAAGATTGGCACCAAAAGAAAGTGACTGCATGAAGTTGCCTGTCCTTGTGGAGGGATTTATTTATTTTATTTCAGGAAGCCATTCCATAGCCATTCTTGATTTAAAGCCATAAGAGAAAAGCAATTAGAAGTTTGTGCTCCTAATTATGTTCTAATTAGAAAGTTTAATGAAAGTATCTAAATGAAGATATATGGGGCCTTTAAATGAAAGAACTGATGACCAAGTAGCTAGTGCAAAAGAAAAAGAGATAGTCTTTAATATTTTATGCAGGCGAAACTAGACCTTCAAAAAAGATGTGGCAGTTTTCTAAAGGAACCTATTTTGGGGAATAATTCTCAAATTCTAACTGTGTTTCTAACCTGCATCGGTATATGCCATGCCCTATCCTAAGTGTCAATAATTCCAGAAGGAAAACATTTACTCTAAAATCCAATAAAAATATAATAATAGTAATAATAATAACAATAAACACCACCATTGCCTTTACACAATGGACCATTTGTTAGTCAGACATAATGGCTTGAAGGCAGAATATCATTTCTGACATATGTCTAATATAATCCAGCATGGCAAATCTTATCTTCCAGTTTAGCACCAGTTTATATTTCTCTAGCAGCTTTTATATCCAATTTCTGATATGAAACTCTTCTTCCTTTTGTGAACCATGCCATAATTTAACTCTCGCAGTTGGGTGCCGTCATTGCCTATGTGAAATTATTATTGGAGTCAATTAGCTTTCGACTGGCGATGACTCTGTGAATGTTGCCCTGAAGTGAAGGAGGTAATAAGTTATTTCCAGGAATCTGCGAGGCTGATTTACATATCAGATGTTCTGCTTTTGGGTTCTGCTCTGATGAGGTGAAAAGGTAATGGCTGAATGCAGCATGATACCGAAACAGTGTTTTCAGATCTGGGAATCTTCTGAAAAAGTGTATCATAGAAAAACAACGTCATTGCATCAGTGCAATTAGCCTTTTCACAATAGACTATTCTGACGTTGACTGTATTTCACAAGGGACAACCGAAAGGATTGGGAATAGTTATATAGGACAAAAGAAGAAGAAGAGACCAACCAACTGTCTTTAAATATGTCAAGAGCTGGCATGCAGAAGAAAGAACAGCTGTTGCTCTCTAGGGTTTCAAGGAGAAGTGCAATTACCTATACTTCAGGAAAGCACATTTATGCTAAACGTTATAGACATTTCCAAATGGTTAAAGTTGTTTGAGGCTGTGATTTCGAGAGTCCCGGCCATGAGAAACAGACTGGATTAAATCTACACCATGTCCAAAATCCCTGTATCTTTTCTAAAATTCTATAACTCTGCATATTGCCCTATTTAGAAAAGTAAGTTAAATAAATCAATAAAAATAAAATGCGTTAGCACTGAAGAACTATATTAAAATCATCATTCTTTACATTTCTGCCCTTTATGCCTCCTGTTTTTTTTGTGTGTGTGTGGAGGGAAGAACACTTAAATAACCAATTAGAGAGAGATACAACCAGGTATATTTCATTGGCAGGCAGAACTATAGTGATCGCTGGGCTCCTGGCCAAAAGAATACTGAAGAGCCTCAAACTCATCAAGGTTATGGATTATATACTGTACAAAATGTTGCGTAGGAATGGTAAATCATACTGCGACTTTTACAACCAGAACACAGTATCTGAGAATACTAGGGAATGACCTTACTAAGGTTATCCAAGTACCTTTGCATGATAAAGGGCAGATATTGAACTCAATACTTGCCATAATTACAGATGGTGGTTGAAATAATGACATTTATTGTGTTCATGTACTGCTTCCTTTCAGTCCAAAACAAAGTCAACAATCTTGGTTTCTGTTATCTGTCTCCTGTCCCTCCAGGGTCATTAGGCAGTTTTGGTTTGTTTGCTCCGTTCTCTTTGGTGTTTTTTGTCAAGCTTATGCTATGTACCAGCCATCATATATGACATTAGCCCTTCCATTACGCTATGTCTCTCTCTGTTAGCACCCCGTTTGCCTTCCTGCTTTGTAAATTTGTCTTTTTAGAGCAGAAAACTACACTCAAAAGTATCAGATGGTATTTTGGCAGCCATTTTGTGAATGGGCACATCCATTGTATCTACCTTGTAATGGCAACCATGATACTTCATCAACATTCATATTTTGCACTAGCTCTCAAGTATGTGCCATATCACAATACAACTTGTGTAATAGTATCATTCAAATGTGAATTTTTTTAACTTATATTTATTTATTTCCTGCCTTTATTATCTTTACATGTAACTCAAGATGGTGAACATATCCAAAATGCTTTCCTCCTTCTAGTTTACACACAACAACCCTGTCAGGTGGGCTGGGCTGAGAGAGAGTGACTGGCTGAAAGTGACCCATCTAGCTTTCATGGGCAAGGTAAGATGAGAATTCAGTCTTCGGCTCTCTAACCTGGCCCATCACCTTGTTGTCTTTCAGATTTTTTTTTAAAATCAGTATTTTCGACAGGTCAGAGACAAGGTGATTTCTGATTCTGTCTGGTGAATGATAGGTGATTGGTATTTAATATTATATTCCCCCAATGTGCTAAACTTGTGTATGTGGCTTTATGTAGTATTTTTATGCTCTTCTGATTTGGCATGCCTTCTAAAGTCTTTGATTTGGCAGCTGATAAATCTAAATAAAAAATAATCCTTGAACTCCTTTACATAGCTGTATTTTCCCCCCTCTCTCACATGAAAAACTTTTGTATAAAAGAAATTCTTTTTTATGCTCTGGCAGTTTGTTCCACAGCTTGTATCGCTGTGGGCACCACTTCAAATCCTCTTTAATGCTTCCAATTACTTAATTTGTTCTGCTTTGATTGGCCACTAAATAAATTCAGACAGGCCCATCTATACAAGAGCTGAATAGTTTATGCCATCAGTCAAGGGTTGGGGGGGATTCTGTGTTTCCATTTTATGGGATACTCCCTACTGGTCACTACTTGGTAGCTCCATCCATGATTTCACATGTATTGGGTGGGGGATTAAACTAGCTAACAGGCTAGATAAATTATCAACATTAACACAACTGTTTTCCCCCCCTCAAGCATTGAACAGAATCAGAGTCATTCATTATACAAAACAATTAAGCTCATTCTTTCAGCTTAAACTTTGCTAGGTTTTTCCTCCTTGTTTCTTCTAGTGGAAAAAAGGTGATTTTTTTAATTGAAGCATTTGTCTTTTCCCAAGAGGATAATTGTTAAATAGCGGGTTCTTTGGTGCAGGAATGAAGACGCGAATCTGAGTACAGGATAACTCATTGTTTATTTTGTGCTGGAACTGTACTGGGGAAATGTCTGCAACTAGCCACAATATATAGTTTAGCCCCTAGGTGGCAGCCAATAGGTTTTGAATCAACCATTGCCACCTGGAGATAGCCAATTGCTGCACAGGAGACTTAAAGTCTGGGTTGCTGGAGAGCCGTTAGCTGCTCCAGCAACCCACATGGTGTTTCACAAGAGCCCAGTACATAACAGTAATATTGACAGAATAGTGGTTATTACCGGTCACAGCATTTCCCCCCATTTAGCTCTAGTAAAATAGTTATTTTACATATATGGCTAAATGTACAATAGGCAATTCCTACAGAGAAGGTAGGCTGTCTTTTTGGGTTAAACTTTTGCTTTCCATCATTTAAGAATCCCAGTAAAAAAAATAAAACCTAACAAACCCAACAGCAATGGAAAAGCAGAAGCAAAGTGGTCATAAGAACCAATAGTAAGGATGTAGCAGCAAGGACATAGCAGCTGTCAATAGCACTGTCTGAAGTTCAACAGTGTACAACGTGGTACTCTTATTTATTACAAGAGCCTCTTATTATTTTTCCTTTGTTATCTCCTGATCTTTCCCAAATCTTTTCCAATGAGTGGAAGGACGTGGAAATATATTTAAATAGAATTGACTCATTGCTTAAAATATTAGATGACATTTTTAATCAACTGGAATGCCTTTTAATTGCCCTGTCACATTTTAGATGTTCTTGGCCTTTTATAAAATCACCTGCTAGATTTCTTTTACAGATTTGCTACTCTTATTCACATATCTTTGGAAGTGTCTTTATGTTAATTGGACCCAGGAGACTCTTTGCAAAATAATCCAACAGACTATAGTGCTGGCTTGTTCTTGATCAATCTTCTTGCTTTTATTCTCCTTTTTTTTAAAAAAATCCCCAAGGCAAGCTAATGTCTTGTTTGTTGCAGAAAGAATAATTGCAACCAGCCTGCCTTCCGTACAACACCTAGATATTGCAGAGGTCAGAGGAAGGCTGAGAAGTTATCTGCAAACCGCTCACATCCTGGACACAAACTGTTTCAACTGCTTCCCTTGGGACGGCACTATAGAGTATTGTAAACTAAGACAACTAGACATAGAGACAGTTTTTCTTTCATGACATTGTGCTGCTGAACATCTAATTCTCACAGTTGGCAACATATGGTAACTAGTAAGTTCTGTCTAATGTGTATATATATTAACCCATAGGGTGTGGCTGTTTATCCTTTTTATTAATTATTTCGCCCTTCTGTTCATTGCTCACTTTAGTATTGTTTTGCAAGTACACTGAGTGCTTCTGTACTGGAGACAAATTCCTTCTGTCTAACCACACTTGGCCAAATAAAGTATTGTATTGTATTGTATTGTAATTTTATTGCACTGCACTGCACTGCAATCCATTATATTATATTATATTATATTATATTATATTATATTATATTATATTATATTATATTATATTATATTATATTATATTATATTATATTATATTATATTATATTATATTATATTATATTATATTATATTATATTATATTATATTATATTATATTAATTATATTATATTATACTATACTATACTATACTATACTATACTATACTATACTATACTATACTATACTATACTATACTATATTATATTATATTATATTATATTATATTATATTATATTATATTATATTATATTATATTATATTATATTATATTATATTATATTATATTATATTATATTATATTATATTATATTATATTATATATCTTCTTGACTATATGCTAGTTTTGTTTTTCAATTATATCTGACACTATAGGCAAACTAAAGCTAATACCATACTGGATATTTTTACACGTTTTCTTGATTATCCTCACTGAATGTGGTGGAAAACATATTGCTTTAGAAATATTTTTCAAAGAAGGTAAAAATGGATGAGATGCCCATGGCTGGGTTGCATTGAATGTAATGATGGGATGGTCAAGGTATGTGTGTGATGGCCTGCCTTACATTGTATGATTTTCTCTTCAGCTTTGGTGACTTCTCCTACATGAATGAATGTTATACACGGGACATTTTTGAATCAGGAAATGTGGGCAGGCAGAGGAAAAGCAGAGATTCGTATTTTTTTCCCCCAACAGCAATCAAAGCATCAAAAGGAAAGGACAAACATCTAGATTATCTTGAAACTGAGATGGAGTAACAGAAGCCACTTTCAATGGAGAAAGAAAATCTTAGAAAGTGGAGAACAGTTGAACTTGGCCCCACAATATAATTCAAACATTTCAGAAAAGCAGATTGTGGTGAATTCCTTCAAGTGGTGCCCGTTTCCCATAGATAGTACATCATCTGTTACTGCAGAAAAGCACTTATTCCTTTGAGTGGAGATTCTGCTTCGGTGTTTGGGAAATGGATGCTTACTAAAGGCTTGATTGAAGTGAGATTTTTTTACACTGAGGCTAGAAAGTATCCTGTACATTCTTACGTCTACATGTCTTTTTCCTTTTTCTGAAAGGCTAAGGTCTAGGCAGCTTTAGAAAAACATTAGTCTGTTGGCAAATTCTCAGAACTGCTGTGACTTAGTGTGCCAGGACTGCCTTGTTGAAATGATCCATCTATTTTTTTAATTATATATTTTTATCCTCCTTTTATTACTAAGTAACTCATGATGGTAAATAAACTATAATAGTCCTCCTTTTCTCCTATTTTCTCCATTACAACAAACCTCTGAGGTGGATTGGGCTGAAAGACAGTGGCTGGCCCAGGTTTCACTAGAACTTACCATTGGCTGGTTTCTAGGCCAGCACCTTAACCACTAGATCAAACTGACTCTCGGTGTTTAATACTGCAAAGCAAAAGGAATCTGAAATGAAACACAAACAAAAGAAGCAACATGCTGAAACATGAGAACAGATCATCCACTTTCTTCCATTGACAAATGGAGTGGGGGAAAAAATTGCTGGACATCCATGAGTAATACCCCAAAGACTTGTGTAAATCTTTTGATTTGGGACCCTTGCTTGCGGGGACAATTGCTTGCAGAAGCACACAACAAGTTGCTTTTGAGAGACAAAGCAGCTTGAGATGGTTTGTTCTTTGACTTTGGCTGTCCTTTGACTTGGTTCTATGAAAGTTTTTCCATGGCTCCTCTGGGGCCCTAGGCACAGCCATCCCTTTTGTCTTGGAAAATAACAAGTGGAACCGCAGAGTCACTTATTCTGCACTGACAAAATGTCAAGAAAATATAAACAGATGTTTTGGATGGTCCCCAGTGGGGCAAGAAGAGTGCAGCGATCAGCTTTTCTAACCTTCTCCCTATCCCCCTACAATCTGAAACAGGAGCGCTGTTGTTGACTTGTTTCATTTTGCTTTATTGACTTTGCTGGGGAGATCTCTGTTCCACTGCTGACAGGAAGATGATGGAGAATCTGAAAGTTATTTTAGGCAGAGCCGTGCTGGGTATGCCATGATAAGCTAAGTATACATTTAGAAGTAGTAGTGAGAATTCTTTTCCTTTCTCTCATCTGTTGATAAAACAATTGCACACCAGGGCACAATGAGCTGCATTATTACATTCTTTATTGCACGAAGTTAGTCGGTATATTTGGGCTGTCGGTACACAGCTTTTATGCTAATTTTCAAAGTTCTTACTTGGAATACAATGATTTAATTGGCCCCACAGAGTAAGGGCATAGACACTAGTGAGATTTTACCATTAAATATAGTAATTTCGTGTGTGAAGGGTTGGTGAATGATCAAAGATGCTCAATTGAAGGGGAATCTCTACAGAACAGAAGTGGGCAATTTGCAAACTCTGAGTTTCATTATTTGTAACAGAGTGGGATTTAGGTATAAATTAAGCAAGCTACTGCTTAGGGTCTCATGGTCTCTCAGCATTTCAGATCCCCCCTATTTGTTTTATACTTTGGTTATTAGTTAATATATGAACATCACCATAAATTAAGCCCCCCCCACTAAATTGTTTGGACATCCTTCATTAGTTGATTAAAATATGCTTTTATTTATGCATGTGTTCATGTCCTTCCCTACCGCATCATGGTCTCATTACTCATGTTGGGCATGTTTTTGCCAAATTCAGTCACTGTATGATTTTATTTGGGGTTACCTTTTGCCTAATAGAGGCTTCCATTAGTTTTAGGCCTTACCACATCTGAATCCAGCTCTATCTTTAGCCCTCTTAATTATCTTGAAGTGGACATCAGTTCACACCTTTAGTGGAAGCCTAAAATGAGGCATATTCCAGTCCAATTTCACATATAAAAAACCCCTCTTCCACAAAATCCATGTGATATACCTCTACCACTTTGAAACCTTCAAAGTACAGGTGGTCCTCAACGTACAACCATTCATTTAGTGACCGTTTGAAGTTACAACAGCCCTGAAAAAATGACTTATTATTTTTTCACATTATGACTGTTGTAGCATTCCTGTGGTCACATGATCAAAAATTGGGATGCTTGACAACTGGCATGTATTTATGACAGTTGCAGTATCCCGGGGTCATGTGATCAACTTTTGCGAACTTCTAACAAGCAAAGTCAATGGGGGAGCCAGATCGACTTAACAACTGGGTTCCTAATTTAACAACTACAGTGATTCACTTAACAATGGTGGCAAGAAAGGTCATAAAATGGGGCAAAATTCACTCTTGCTTAGTAATGGAAATTTTGGGCTTAATTGTGGTTGTATGTTGAGGACTACTTATAGCCACTGGCTACCAAAATTTTGCCAAAGTAGCTCTTGATTTTCCTTTCCTATTTAGCCTGGGAATTAAAACCCTGAAAATGCTACTATTTCTCTTTGGGTAAAAACTTTACTGCAGAACTAGTGTTATTTTTCAGTGGGTATTGGAAACCCTGTCCTTCCAAAAGACCTAATTTGCCTGGTACAAAGAAACTTATGCTTCCAGAAGTGGGGAAAACATGATACAAAGCAGTAAAAAGGAAGGACTTTGTTTCTTCGCTTTCAGCTGTATCTGAAACTTTGTTTGATAACTCTGTGCTGCATTTGTTTTGGCCAGTAATAAACCTCTCTTTGATGTTGAAAGGCAATCACAAAAACATTATTTTTAAGTGGATGAGGTGATTGCAATCAGATCCATTTCAGATATATAGAGCTTTTTTTTTTTACTACTTTCTGGCTTTGGTGATGTATGATTGCTTTTCCATTTGCCTCAAATTGGTCAGGAGTTTGATTGATTTAATTGAACTTGTGACTAACCTCAAACCAGTGGTGGGATTCAGGTATGTGAACAACTGGTTCACTGTATGGATGCCATTTCCGGAAGTCCATTCTGAGCCTGGGCAGCAAAAAATTAGCTACCGGTTCTGCCAAACTGGTGCAAACTGGCTGAATCTCACCATTGCCTGAAATGCTTCATTCCATCATTTTCTTTAAGGCCTTTGGTACTTGTTCTGATGCAAGTGTGGCCAGCAGTAAACCGTAAATGGAAAACACAATAGAAAAGAGACTGAGATCAAGCAGTTGGGTATGGTGACTGATCCAAGGCAGAACTCAAAGTCTGGAGCAAGAGTATCCAATCCTGGCAACTTTAAAACCTGTGGACTTCAACTCCCAGAATTCCCCAACCAGCATGGCTGGCTGGGGGATTCTGGGAGTTGAAGTCCACAGGGCTTAAAGTTGCCAGGCCTGGTTGGAAACCCTTGCTGTAGGGTGGAGTCCAAAGAAGAAGAATCAGGAGCCCAGGCAAATCTCAATTCATCCAGGTGGTTCCAGAATTTTAAAATAGACTTCAGAAGCAACTTCTCAAACCCAGCAGTGAACAAACCAGGGGTCCTTCTGGCAAGTCAACTGTCATTCTGATATATCTCCTCATAAGGAAGTCTGTTTCTCAGGCAAGTATTTTGTTATGGATCCTGTTCCCTGGAGCTAGCTGGCCCTTTGGCCTCAATCTTCTGATTTAGTTGTAGGGCTTGTAAAAAGCTAACATTTTCTAACTCATTGTTGGGTCTTCTTGGAGCCAACCATTTCTTTGAAATATCTTAATTTGATGTTTAGGGTTTATCCTCAGCCATGAATCTCTCAATGACACCTTCTCTCACCCAAGTGTGCCGCTGCCATTTTTTGCTACAAGGAAAACTAAAACACTCCACTTAAAGTAAAGCATTAGTGTGAGAGTATAAAATGTAACCACTGGATGATTTGCTGTTTCCTGAGAAGGAGGAATGCACCCAAAGTTAGATAAAGTGGCTGAGCTGCCGACGGCTTATAATTCCCAGAAATCACATTTGGGAAGAAATAATATTTTTACACCTTCTGCTAAGAATACCCAAAGGCAACAGGCAAAAATAAGAAATCAGCCACTATGAAAATAAAAAAGAAAACCTTTACTGTGGTATCTTATTTTCCCAAAACTGGAAAGCTGGGCCTGTTATTTGAGATGACATAACTGGCCTGCAGAAACCTATATAGCCACTAAGTGGCAGCATCTAGAGATTTACTGCTATCTAGTAATCGTCCAGATTTTTGAAACCAAAGTACAATAGTCCTATTATTATAGTTTTGAAAATAATGGACTCCCAGTTTGGAAGTGACATTATTTTTGGTATTATTTCCATGATGTAGAAAAGCCAGTGCAAACTCAAAAAGCACCATGTGCTATGCTATTGGAGTTTAAAAATTTTGCTTGGCATAGGGCCATTGATTTTTGAAATGTCTTAATAGCCCCCAGGCACAGTGGTCAAATAAAAGTCAATGGCTAAACTAATACCCTATAAGTCTGTAATAAGTTTGTCAGTAATAGTTGGAAAATCATAGTCATTCTCTAGAACCAAATGATGACTTGGTCTCATTTCTTTGAAAGTAAACATCATAGAACTCAATAGAAAGTAAACCCTATTCATGGTTATTATACAGGAAGTGAAAGGGCAGGTAGTAAATCCAGCTCCCTCTTCCCACATGCCAGATTATTTTAGGTTGTAGTTATTCTTGGGAGAAGTTCTGATATATTTCTGGGAGCATGGGCCACTGTGGGAAAATAATTTGACTTGTATTTTTTTTTATCCTGTTGAACCATGAGATGCCCTGAGACTAGAGATAACAAGCAAGGAATTCCATGTTGTTCTTTTTGCCTCTGCTATGATTGATAGCAGAAGATTGGAAGATTGATGTGTTGAAAGTTTTTCCTTCATTCTGCTTCCCATAGGCCTTCCTTATTTCCTTCCTTCCTTCCTTCTTTCCTTCCTTCCTTCCTTCCTTCCTCCCTCCCTCCCTCCCTCCCTCCCTCACTCACTCACTCACTCACTCACTCACATACATCTGTTTCTGGATAACACCCAAGTAAGAAACACACTCCCCTTCATGGATTACTGCCTTGTTGTGGCGAAGGGGCTTGCGTAATTCAATAAAGCTATGAGCTATGTCGTGCAGGGCCACCCAAGATGGACAGGTCATAGCAGAGAGTTCTGACAAAATGTGATCCACTGGAGAAGGAAATGGCAACCAACTCAAGTATCTTTGCCATGAAAACCCCATGGACAGTACCAAAAGGCAAAACGATATGATGCTGGAAGATGAGCCCCTCAGGTCGGAAGGTGTCCAAGAAGTAGGCGTGAGCTTAAATGGACTCCAGAAGATGGTAGAGGACAGGAAGGCCTGGAGAAACGTTGTCCATGGGATTGCGATGGGTCAGACACGACTTCGCAACTAACAACAACAACAAAGAAACACACTTCTGCTCTGCTAAATACAGCTCCCACTGAATGAACTGGAGGATCCCAGTCAGGATTATCCCTGCCTTTTCCTACAATCACCTACCTACGCACTGTGCCCAAGACAAAAGGTGCTTATTTTTTATCCTTTGAGAGAGGAGAAATGTCATGAGGAAGCAGTAGGTAGTTAAGAAGACATTTTTGACCATTTCAATTGTTTAGGTAGACCATTGAAGTTTTCTAAAATGCACAAAGGAGGCTCCATGATTTGAAGGACATGGACCTTCTGTCTCTTTTGTGATCCTCACCCTGTTTGTCCAAGAACAGATGGAGCATTGCATAACCTCTCAGTAAAAATGCTTAGAATGGATCAAGGAAAAGAAGTACTTGTCCAGATCAGACGGCCAAGCCGTGTTTGAAGAGGCACTGGATAATGTTCCTGTTATTCAACCGCTTCTTTGCATTGTGGTCTAATTGCTGTTTATTGTCAGCAGTGGGGAAGATTCTCATATGCAATGGAATTAATTGCATTTATTTATTGCATGGAAATCTTACCTTGCCTCTAGAAGCTCAACATGACACACTGCATTTTTTTCCTCCATCACAGCCCTACAAAGCAGCTTGGGCCAAGACAGAAGAAGCAGACTCAAGTCATTCACCAGCTCCAAGGTTGAGTGAGGGCCTGAACCTCCCAAGTCTTAGTCTACTACCTTAAACATTGCACTGCCATGGCATCCAAGGACAGTTCAGTTTGTAGAGAAAGATATCTACAGCCAATTCTAAAATGCTGGATGCAGGTGCAAATTCTCCCAGTGGTACTTTTGTTCCACCACTCCTTCTTCTATCCAGGAATAGGTGAAAGATTGAGGATTCTTGATCATTCCCAATTTCCTCCCTAAAGTTGGTGAGAGCTTTTGAGTCCCTTCTTGCTTTTCTTCAAATGACAGTTCCTTGGGGAAAGAGTTGTCATTATTAAACTCGTTTAAGCCTGTAATGTGGACACGCAAGAGAGCCCTGGGAATGTTGTGTTTGGAAGTGGTCAAACAGTTAAAAGCATTGGTGAGAAAGCTGAGGCATAAGCACATTCCTTAAGTGTTTTTCCTGCCTGATCAATAAGGGCTGCTGGATCCATGATGTAAAGCCTCCACGGGCTTGGAATAAAATGTAGGTATATTGACAAAAGGAGTAAAGGGCTAGAACATGTACACTGCTTGTTGGGTTACCATATCTCATTCTCTGACTTAGTGTACATTCAGACAGCTTGATTTCAAGGGGCCTCTGCAGTGAACTGAAGCATAACTTTGGCTGTCTGAAAGCTTCACTTGCTTGACAAACCTGTTCTTCTTGTGAGTTTAGCCCCCAGGCACCTGCTAGGAAAATAAAGTGATTTAAAGGAAAGTCTGTCAGGATTGCTCAGCCATTGGGCCTGAATTTGGATCCCAGATACTGAAAGATGGTCTGAGTAAGGTTTTAGTGGGGACTTATAAAAATCATGCTGCTTGGACTGATAGGTGATCCTGTCAAGTGAGACTTCTTTTGAAAATCCAGCTGAAAGGTAGGATGCCTTGCTCCCATATTTTGAACGGTTTTAATTTGTCTGAGGCACAACTTGCCATTGTTTGAGTGCTGCCTGTTTCTTCCTGTGGAGATTGAGAAGAGGTGGATGGGAATGGAGGAAGGGGGAAGACTTACTCCATCTGCAGTCTCCTTAATTAATAATTCTCCTTAGAAGTTTATTTGGAGTGGCTCAAAGAACATTAGCTGGTAAAAAAATTAGATGGAAATATATAAACTGAAAGAAAAGCCACTAGGGATTTTCTCTGGGTTTTTAAAATACCTGTAGATGCACCAGTCAGCTGGGAAATGACAATTATTCACACAAAGCAGAAATAAGCTGTTTCCCTAGACTAATCATCACTCTGTTGACTAACTCAAGGCCCCAAGAAATTAAGTGAAAGTATGTTTTACTAAGACAGATTTTTTAAATACATTTAATCACATTTAAATGCACTTACCACTTGCTTCAATTGCTTTGCATTAATAGTTATAATACCAACCTGAATAGAAAGTTGGGTAGTCACAGCATGCATGTGAATGCATGGGTGTCTTCAAAAGTCTCATAACTGGCAGTAGTCATCTATGTACCAGTAGCCATTGCTAATACCACCTTTTGATTTTTATGCCGAACAGTAGTACATAACAAGTCTGGTATAAGTTCAGTATTGTCTTTTAAAAGCTATCAACTGTCCTGTTTCAGATTTCAAATACTGACTCACATAGTTATTATGATAACTCGTAGTTCACTCAAGGTCAAAGAGATAACCACGGTCAAAGCATGCCTGGAGGATTTACTTTTAAAAGGAATATGCAGAAGAATAGTCCAAAATCAGTCCAAAGCTGAGAGCCAGGTCAGGGTTGTCAGCCAGTCTAGAGGTCAGAGGTTCAAGGTTTCTTACATGAACAGGAGTCCTAGCAATATCATGTAAGAGTTGGAGATCAAACATTCTTTTCAGCAAAGGGACTGTGTGTCAGGGTTGCTTCTTAAATCAGGCTGCAGCCAGCTGTCACTAATCAAGAGATTTACTCCCTTGTTTTGCAAGGAGTGTTAAAAAAACATCTCTGCTCTCCTATCTACTTGTCAGGCACAGGAACTATGGGGCTTATGCCATCCTCATTTGACTGTTCCAGCTGCCTGTTTTTGACCAGCTTCATGTGATTCTTGGCTTGGTGTCTCTTGAGACTGCCATTCCACAGGCTCAGTTGAAGCAGCTTCCTCAGAATCAGATTCAGAATCTGAATCCTGGGCCTGGGCCGTGACACCAACAAAGATATTGATAGTCTGCCTGTCTAATCATATTGGCCTTCAGTTACAGACCGCTCTCCTTCTTCTTCTCCACCCCTTCCTCCTCCTCTTATACTGCTTTGGGGGTCGAGGGAGATGTCAGTCATAGATTGGCTTGTGATATTCACAATAAGACACTCAGATAATATGTCAATGGTCTTTTCTGAACTTAGACTAAAATCATAAACACACTTCTCAATAAAGATAATTTTCCTAGAATGAAACACACACACACACAAAACAGAGAGGTAGAGATATACACCAACATATGTATACATATATAAATACATATGCAAACATAAATACACCGAGATACAATTTAAAAAGTTGGATTGCAGATAGTTAAATCTCTGTACAAGCTAAATGTATGTAAGTTACTATTTTGCTGATGTTAGGCCCCAAACCAAGGATGACACATGGCAATTCCTCCTAGCTGAGTTCTTTATTGTTTCAAACTTACATACAGAGAAAATCTTGACAGATTGAGGGCTCTACTATCTAAAACTACTAGGGAGGATCAGACTTCATCCTCTTTCTCTCATACCCAGACTGAGTTGTCTCTTACTTCTCTGGAATGCACCCCCCTTCCACTTTCTTATTTCATTCCATCATACCTGCTAAAAATCTTGAATATTTCTAGCTAGCCATGTTGTTGTGTATGCACATGAAGATCTACCACACATGGGGAAAACTCTAATTCTGTAACATGACACCTCCCCATTAAAATCTCAATAATCTTGGTGAACCAGATTTGAGCATGCCTGAAAGGATGTTCCTTTATATTTGCTGGCATTTGTCCCCTTCGTCCCATTTGCATTTATCATTGTAGAACCACCTGGCTACTCATAAAACCAACCTCTACCTTCCTTAGAGCTTCTCTAGTGTGGCTACAAGTCTGTCCAAGAAAGAGTTGGAAATTGGGGCTAGTGAAGACAAAATGGCCCCCAATCAAGGTGGGGTTTAGGTGAAACAGGGATGCCTGACACAATAAATTATAATGTGTAAGGCTTGTAGCTATGTAAAATGTGTGGCCTCACCCGCCTTCCACACTCAAACAAAACAAAACAAAAACCCCAAACAATTGAAAATATCAAATGTGGACAAAATAGATTTTCTTGGAAAATTATAGAGACATTCTACTGTCTTGCATTATCTTTAAATGAAGCGTTTACCTTTGACTAGATTGTGCCATTATTTCTGAGTGATGATGTCCTCTGGATCCATGGAATTGCTTTCTTATATAGTATTTATAAGGTAAAGGTAAAGGTTCCCCCGCACATGCGTGCTAGTCGTTTCTGACTCTAGGGGCCGGTGCTCATCTCCGTTTCAAAGCCGAAGAGCCAGTGCTTGTCCGAGGACATCTCCGTGGTCATATGGACAGCATGACTAGACACCAAAGGTACACAGAACGCTGTTACCTTCCCACCGTAGTGGTCCCTATTTTTCCACTTGCATTTTTACGTGCTTTTGAACTGCTAGGTTGGCAGAAGCTGGGACAAGTAACAGGCGCTCACTCTGTTACGCGGCGCTCGGGATTCGACCTGCCAAACTGACAACCTTCTGATAGGCAAGCTCAGCGTCTTAACCCACTGAGCCACCGCGTCCCTTATAGTATTTATATGCAGTATTAAAAGTTTAAACATCACTGAGACGAATTGGAATAATAGAAATGTGAGATTTTGGCATTAGAACACGGAGTGAGGCTCCTGCTTTGCATTCCTTGTTAGACCAGAGCTATTGAGTCTTCCTCTGATCTGAAATAGAAATACTACCATTTTTATACAAAGGTCGAAAAGGTGACTAAGTAGAACTGAAAAGACATTACGTTCTGTCAATTTCTGCCACCCACTTGCAGAACACCTGACATGGAGAGCTGACCCTTTTCTATACAAAAAATTCATATTTTTTTCCTGTATCTGCTTTAAGGACAGGTGCTCAAGCAATATGTTTAAAGTTGTAATGTGACAAGTTTTGCTTGCTGAATGCTGCTATAGGAAAGGCTGCGCTGTTTGGGCATAAAGAAAAATTCCAGTTGGGGAACTACCTAGGAGATATTTAGAAGGGTTTCAGGGACAAGATTGCCTTGTGAAACTGCCTAGGACAGGGGTCCCCAACCTTCGGTCTGTGGACCGGCACTGGGCCGCAGCATGCCAGAAACTGGTCCATGCAAACAAGCAAAGCCCCATTCACGGGATGCAGGCAGTACATGAAACCATTCCCCCTCTGGTCTGTAGAAAAACCTCTCTCCATGGAACCGGTCCCTGGTGCTTAAAAGGTTGGGGACTTCTAGCCTAGGAAATGGTGCTAATGAAACAGAAGAAAAAAAAATTATGGATCTTCTCAGCACCACCTATCTCCCCACTCTGTGCAAAACATTTCCTTCCTTCCTTCCTTCCTTCCTTCCTTCCTTCCTTCCTTCCTTCCTTCCTTCCTTCCTTCCTTCCGCTGACAGATAACAATTGGCTGTACCTGCAAATCCACAAGCAAAAGATTGAAGGTTTTTTTTTAAAGTTATATACAGGACCACATCTGGATACAATGCAATAGCCCAAAACATGTGGCTCCTCAATCATCAATTGCTTCCTGAATATTGCATTATATTGCTTACCACATCCTACTGAACAATAACTGTATTATGGAAAACTGATTATACACAACATTTTGTATGTGCGTGAATGATGTTTAGGTGATAAGTAGAATTTTGAGCCCCTATTCCTTCCTTCGAATCCCCACATTCCTCTTCTTTCATATTTGCTAAGAACATATGATGCCATGATCTGCTCCTTATCCTATCATGGCTGGCAACACAGGTGTTGAATGGTAGAATATCCAGATGTTGCATGGCATCTTTCCATCAGCCAGTGTTTTATTTACAGTATCATTGCAGAGAATAACCGAGTGAATAATCTGTTCCTGTGCCTTCAGTATAAACTGCTCTTTCTTCTTGTGTACAGATGTGTATCCTAATAATGTCCTAAAGTAATCTGACAGTTCTTACTTTGAGCTCTGTTCTTATTATTAGTATTCCCAAAGAGTTTGCTCCTGTACTAATGTCTAAGTAAATTAACATCTAGGTTCCTTCAGTATCCCCCAAGGCCATTCCTATCCTTAATCTTATTGATTACCCTGCTTTGTTACATTACATTACATCTTTCATTTTCAATTTCCTACTGTACTTGTTCTTTCAAAGATGGGGAAGAGGGGAGGGGGAAAGGAAAACGAGAAAGACCTACTGGCTATTTAATTTACTGGAAACTACCATTTCCTTCTTAACCATCATCTCAGAAAGAAAACACCTTGACTTTTTTCAGCTCTGTTTCTTTGGGGCCAAGTCTGTCTTTTGAACATGATGACTTAGCACTAGATCCACTTGGCTTGCTTCTCCTTCACACCTTCCAGATGCTACAGGAATTTCCCCCTCAATTTTTGCCATTGAGTTAGGAGGGCTGCTGTGGCACACCATTTTCTGGAAATTCATCATCTTCTTCCACTCCGCTTTCTTTTTTTCTATGTCTTCCATTTAAAAAAAAAGGACAACAGTTCCAGGAGACCCGGCCCTTTTGAAACTCTGCACATGAAAATATGCATGCCTCCCTGCAGAAGATCTAGCCAGGAACTTTACTGATGTGCCCACCTATGTTTGTATATTTGACAGTCCTACATAAGGGGAAAAAAAATCTAACTGGCACATAGAGAGAGAAAAAAACTCTCAATCATGGCAGTTCATCCTATCAGAGGCATCCTCTGAAAACCAGTTACTGATCATTTGTTTCTCTTTCCTTTCCAGATGTGTTCTCAGAGGTAAATCCTTCACTTCAAATCCTTCATCCTGTTTGCTTCTGCATTTCAAGAGGATTCGTATTGGCTTATTGTTACTCTACAAGCTAGTGGAGGACTTTAATCTTTTTTAGCAAGCTAGAATGCTTGCTATGTGTGATAATGATGTTACATGTTTTATTTAGAAAAATTGGACAAATCAATCATGATTTATGTATATATATATATGTGTGTGTGTGTATGTGTATGTGTATATATATATATATATATATATATATATATATATATATATATATATATATATATATACATATACATATACATATACATATACATAAACATATACATATACATATATATCTGTGTGTGTGTGCTCCTCAGTCATATATATAGGAGCAGAAAAGGAGAAAGACATTTAGTTTTTTACATATATTAGATATTTTCAGTCTTTTTTTGTTGAAACTTGATCTCCCTTCCTTCCTCCCTCCCTCATGTCTTCTGTCCCTCCTTCTCTCCTTTCCTCCTTCCCTCCTTCTCTTCCTCCCTCCCTCCCTCCCTCCCTCCCTCCCTTCCTTCCTTCCTTCCTTCCTTCCTTCCTTCCTTCCTTCCTTCCTTCCTTCCTTCTTTCCTTCCACCATTTTGTTGGATTGTTCATTCAATACTGGAGCAGTCTTCTTGCAATTTCAGTAGTGGCTTCATGCACAACGTTATTACTTAGACTCCTTCTTTAATGGTGCTTTACTCCATTATAGGATAAGAGGCATTTAACTGCTTCCATCACCACAGAAACGTTACCCAGGTGCTATAAAGTGGCCCGTGAACAATACTGCTTGACCTGGGCAAAATTGCAACAAAAGTGTTTGAGAATTTGTTATACTTAGAAATGAGAGTTGATTAGCATCCTCTAAGAGAGCAGAAAATAATCAACTGTTGGAACACTCTTGAGCAGAAAAAGGGCAGATAGAAAAGTGCAAGTGGCAGAAAACCCATAATGAGTACGACTGAATATAAATGAGAATCATTACTGAATCTATTGCATGCTAATAATCTCCATTACCTATGTCTCCAAATGTCATGCCTACAGGCACCAATGAGTAAATGAAGGTGATCTACAAGATCCTGATCTACCTAAAAAGAAGCACCACATGGAGACAGCTTCAGAAGAAAACAGGGGAGACAGCTTGACTGGATCTAAGCCCATTATTTCTTTATCTCCACCGAGCGTTGGAACCGGGAACCAAGTTCTTAGCCTTTTTAGAAAAAAGGACACTGCATTATAGACAGAGATCAAAGAAAGCATCCTTTAAAAATAATTCTGGATAGAGGATGGCTGTCTATTACATTTCTGCCAATGGAGGGCACCACATTTTAACTTAATATTGGAACGTTGATTGGAAGCAGTGACATAGACATTTTCTTCATCACTAAGCTTTAGATCATTTCACTGTAATTTGCATGGATAAAATTTGGGTTTTAAATTGATTAACATCTCAGTTTAATCCATGAGATACACATCTTTGTTTGAATTACGAATTTTCTTTCTGTTTCTCTCTAACTCTGAAATGGAATTAACCCCACATATTGCAGAAGTCAGTGAAATCCTTCCTCTTCCCAGAGTTAAGCCGTAGAATAGCCAGCACATCAATTAAGTCTGTAAACTTCTCCCATTTTGCAATCATCACCTCCATGTAACATTCTTTCCTCTTTTTCTACTGGCCCCCTCAAGAGGAAAAAAAATAGTATATGTAATGCTCCAGGTACATCTATTTAGGATTAGAATGAAATAGTTTTCAGCTAGCAAGTATCTTTGGTTTTCAAAGCTGACAGTGTCAGACATGAGTCAATTTGAGGATGATGAATGATTACAGGTAGTTTCTGCCACTCTAGCTAAAGAATAATAATAAAAAGGGAGCGCTAGAAAGCAAGCTATTAGTAAGTGTCAGACAAAGTTAGTGAAGCATTTTTATAACAGACTGTTTCTGTAGTTTGGTTGATCTTTTAAGATTTAAAAAAAGTCATTTTAAAAAAGGAGCATTAAAAGCAGGAGGCCGTGCCCCAACATATGACAAGCTACGTCAGAATCATCAAGTTTTCCTTAAGGCCTCATTGAAGCATTCATCTTGCCGAACACAGACAGACACCTCTCTCCAATCAAGACAGGAAGACGAGTTGGACGTTAAGGTGGGTGATCAAACCATTGATGGATGGTCCAGATGGATCAAACAGATAAGCCAAACTTGGTTATCTCAGGGCCAGGTGGAAATGTGGATAGAAAAACAGGTTGAGCTTAGTGGGGAAAAAGAACCCATCCAAAAAAGCCTGTCCATGCTCCAAAAATAATAGAGCAGGGCAGGTGACCCAGATGAAAAGTACAGGAAAGACACCATTTCCTGTCAGAAACAGGAAGCGTATATAGAGGCTAGATTGGCAACATTGAAAATGGTGGAAGGATGGAAGAAAAGAGAAACCAAGGGAGGGCCTTCTTACAGTTCAATGCTGCTCTATTGAAGAAGGGGAAAAAAATTACAAGCAGTAAGAAAAAACCCCATGCCTATAATATTGAGACTGCTTATTTTGCCTTGGGTGACAACATATTTCAAAAACCGAATGGGAAGAACTCTAGTTCTTTATTCAAGAGGATTGATGATGGGATGGGCTTGTACTATTTTTGGTTCTTCCTATCAGCCTATGCCCAGAAAGTAAATGCTGTTCATGTAAGCCCACACAAGAAGCACCGATCTCAAATACCAACACTATTCTTATTGTAATGTTACAGTAACAGAATTTTTCAAGTCTGAAAGTACATATCCCTCCCCCCCCCCGAATTGCCTTTACAGCCCAAGAAACTAGGGAGGGTCCATGCTGAGAAGTTGGCCACACCCACATGTCTCCTGTCGGCTAAGCTGCCTTTGATCTGATTGTTGCCTAGTCTACAGCTGGTCCTCCTCCTCCTGCTGCCTGTCAAGGAGTTTCTCACAGACCATTACAGTTCAAGGGTCTTTAGCAATTCAGTCCACAATAGGATGCCTAGTATCCTTCAGTGCCCAGTAGGCAATTTGTTTCCTGTTAATATACACACACACACACACACACACACACACACACATATATATACACACACACACACACACACACACATATATATATATACACACACACACATATATATACATATATATATACACACACACATATATATATACACACACACATACACACACACACACATACACACACACACACACACACACACACACACACATATATATATATATACACACACACACACATATATATATACACACACACACACATATATATACCTTAAGTAACACCAGCTGCCTGCAATTACTGCAGGTTCGCATCCCACCAGGCTCAAGGTTGACTCAGCCTTCCATCCTTCCGAGGTAGGTAAAATGAGGACCCAGATTGTTGGGGGCAATTAAGCTGACTTTGTAATAATGCCGCTTGGGGGATGTGTGAAAGCCCTAATAAGCAGGCATATACATAGAATGAAGGCTGCTGCTATGTTTGTAAGCCGCCCTGAGTCTTCGGAGAAGGGCGGGATATAAATGGAATTAAAATAAAATACACACACACACACACACACACACATATATATATATATATAGTAAAAAAATGACTTAATTTTCACAGTTTTTAAAAACACTAAAAATAGGAAGTTGCCATGTTGAAAAAACAAAGTGCTCATTTTCAGATTCACTTTTGTTCATTACTAATAGTACCACTGGGTGCCAGACAGTCCTACAAAAAAACAAAACAAAACAAAACTATGGATGTCTGTAGCCCAATTAATGTATAGGCAATGTGCCCAACTACTTAGTAAAAGAACAAAGATAAGCCGGGACATTAGACAGTATCCTGCAGGAGGGTCCTACCTGAGAAACAGGTATTTTGTAAGTAGTGAACTCTCCTGTGAAAGCTATTCTATGATTGGGTGAACCTTCTTATAGCCCACAACTTCTTTCAAAACGTGCAAATATGTCAATCAGCCCCAAAGGGAATTTAAGATGTCACAAGAAATCTTGTACCCTATGCTGTTTAATAAGCTTATGCATGATTGAGATAGTATAGTGATTTAAACAGATAAGATTCTAAGCTGCTTCACAGGAATGGTTAAATTGGTCATTCCATTTAAAGAGGAGTATGTTTTTCATTTAGATACCACTTCTGGATTTTGTGCCTGAGATTAAAAAAATATTTTTATTTTTATTTTATTTTAATCCCATTTATATCCCGCCCTTCTCTGAAGACTCAGGGCAGCTTACAATTTAAAGCACAAATCAATGTGCTTAGCAATAGCCTTCATTCTATGTATATGCCTGCTTATTAGGGCTTTCGCCCTCCCCCAGTGGCATTATTACAAGGTCAGCTTAATTGCCCCCAACAATCTGGGTCCTCATTTTACCTACCTGGGAAGGATGGAAGGCTGAGTCAACCTTGAGCCTGGTGGGACGCGAACCTGCACTAATTGCAGGCAGCTGGTGTTACTTAAGGAGGCATTAGCCCACTGCTCCACCAAGGCTCTTCAATATGTGTTTTTGAATTTGGTTTTGTCGATTAGATAGATTTGCTGTTATAGAAATGTCTAGTTATATAATAATATGTAAAAACAAAAAAGTTGAGGCTTAAGTGCTTTTAAATTGTACTGTGCTAAAAAGAGTCGGACGTCAGCACATTTTTTTTCCTTTCCCCTTGTATCTCACACCTTCTCTTTCCTTTTCTCTCCCTTAATCCCCTATTTCTGTTTTTTTCTTTGAATTTTATATTTTATATGTTAAATAAAAAAAGTTTAAAAAAAGATTCTAAGATGCTTCTGAACTGGCAAGAACACAAAGGTTAAGACAGGGGTTCCCAACCTTTTCTATATCCCACGCCCCTAGAACTCTTTTAATATATTCTCCCAACCCTCACAAAAGTTTGAAATAATGGCAAAGTATTATGCATATACACTATAATTTTGAAAACCCAAGTTTTTGCACCCCTTGGAATATTGTCTCGCACCCCTGGTTGGGAACCCCTGGATTAAGATCTCTTAAAAAGTGTCGTCCTGAAAACACAGGCACCTATTTCAAGGAGTCACAGTAAAGACATAGCGACTTTAATGAGCCACCTCCTTAGAGCAGGGGTGTTTCCCCCCCTTCAAACTAGTTCAGAGACCTGGAAAAAAAAAAGAAGAAGCTGCAGCATTGAATTGCTGCAGAGATAATTTGGCACTTTGGATTGGGATGCAGCCATATAACACCAAAGAAGCAATTGGTTCTGTTAAACTTGGATGATCTCAGTGACCACTTTTCTGTAACAAAACTGTGAAGCTAGAGATGGCCTTCTAAAGATGCCTCTGCTCTCAGGGGTACATTTATTTGGCACACAAGGGAGGATTTTACCTTGCACATTACTCCAGGCCATGGCACACCCTCCCAGAGGAGTTCCCACTACTCCCCCTCACTTAAACAGAATGCTCAAAATGCATTTCCTTCAGCAGATTTTTAATCATTCATTCATGCTAGTATAGCGTGTGTGTGTGTGTGTGTGTATGCGAGAGAGAGTGTCTAAACTTTTAAATTTATATTTGCAGTTTAGTTGGTGCCCTGAACACTGTACCTGATTGACCAGAAATATACGTGGGATTGAAATAAATGAAATGAAATGAAGTCACTTTTATTTTGTCTGTTTGCCTCTTTAATTCTACCTTATGTATAGAGAAGATCTGCCCAGAGGAAACTGAATTGAGAGCTAGATTCCTGGAAGAGAGCTGAGAATTTACACAGGAACACATGCAGTCAGAACATGCAACATGATTTCCAAAAGTGGGTAATCTCCAGTATTCCCCCTACCTGGGCTTTTAGATTTCACTAAAATTGAAATACATTATTATTGTAAAGGATACTGAGTACCCTTGCTCAACAGATACATAATGGAGGCCATAATTTCTGTTATAAGTTGTAAGGCACCCACATGATTTTACAACTTTTTTTTTGCAGCAGTGGTTAAGCAGATCAATGTGTTCCCATGGAAGGGTTCTTTCTTTTTTTCTTTTTTGCAAGTAACTGGCTGAAAATGCTGTAAAATGGCAAAAAAACAAAGTCCCAAATCAGGATCAAGAGAGCGCACAATACTGCAATGGGCTATAAAATTGAGTTGGTTGCCAAACACCCAAAATGTGGTCATGTGACCATAGGTGGGTATGCAGCTTTCAGAACTCCAGAGCTGAGTTGTAAGTAGATTTTTGGGGGGAGGGGGAGGGGTCCATTGTAACTTTGAACGATCTTTAAGTGACCAATCTTTAAACGAGGACTATAAGATTGAGTGTCAGCCAGTGGTATAGACAGGGCTAAGTAATGTTGTTTAGAAAGCCTTCCCCTTTATGGAAACCACAGTTGTGTTGAACACTCTTCCCCAAATTCCCCCACACTTTTGGCTGGGAAGCCTGGAAACCACATCTCATCTCATCAAGAGACCAACATATTAAGAGGGCTGGTATAGAGATGCCATTCTCTTCATTGCTGCAGATTAAATGTCAGCCAGTGGTACAGTCAGGGCTTAGTTATGTTGTGTTGCCTGCCTATGGAGATTCTCAGTCATCCAGATCATGGTTGTCCCAAAAGTGCTTTTCCAAAAGGCAACAAGACTTTCTTCTTCTTGTTTTTTTTTCTTTGAAAATGTTTTGCTTTTCATCCAAGAAGCTTCTTCAGCTGTGTTGGTAACTTGTGTTATCTGCTAAAACAGCAGTTGAAATGTTTGGCTGAATGTTTTCAGAAGAGTTTTTATTTAATCAGAAGCTGAGCTTTAATGCACAGATGCAAACAGCCACCTCTTAGACTGTTGCATTGCATTATGGTTTCTGGCTACCCAAGTAAAGTTTCTTTTTCTTCCATCAATTATCTTGGCCTGAAGAGTTGCCTGAAATTTTGAATCTTTCAAATAAACCCTGAGCTCTGTCTTCATCCCGACACCACTGACACCTTGAACTAGACCCCCATCTTCAATTCCCGAAGTGCTCGAATAAAGTAGAAAGTATCAGAAGCATTTAAAGAGTGCAAATTTGGAGGAAATAATTCAATCTCTAAAGCTGCCTTGAGTTGGTTTATTTGAAAAGAATTTATTTGGATTTCCTGGGAATGTGAGATTTGTGTGACTGCATTATCTTCTCTCCCACCTTCAGAACTAACTTAGGTTTTCCTTCGAGCAAATTTGGGTTATTTGCAGTGTAAAGTCTTAAATGCAGACCGACAACTTCTCTGCAGGATTTGATAGCAGAATTGGAAAAAAAATATCTCTGTTTGAAAGGCGTAAGCACATGAATTAAAAGTGATCTGGAAACAACTCAGCTTTCCGAAAGCAAAAATGTTTGCATGTTATTAGGAAAGAAAGGGACAATTTTGCTTGATGATTGCATATTTGACTAAGCACGTTTCACAGCAAACATTTCCCCTAAGCTAAAAAAAATATTAGTACCAGGTAGTCCTTGACTTACAACCACAACTGAGCTCAAAATTTCTGTTGTTAAGTGAGACATTTGTTAAGTGAGTTTTGCCACATTTAATGACCTTTTTGCCAGAGTTGTTAAGTGAATCTCTGCAGTTGTTAAAGTTAGTAACATGGTTATTGTCAAGATTCTTGTCATTCAGAGCCTGCCTTCCATTTCCCCCTCTCCTCCCCCCCTAGTGTGTTGGCTGAGAAGCAATAATGGTGGCAACATCATACGTGTGCTTCGAGCTTGACAGTTATTAAGTGAATCTGGCTTCCTCATTCACTTTGCTTGTCAGAAAGTCGCAAAACGGGATCATGTGACTCTGGGACACTTAACAGTCATAAATGTGAGTCAATTGCCTAGCATCTGAATTTTGACCCCATGCCCATGGGGATGCTCCAACAGTCATAAATGTGAAAAATGGTCATAAGTCACTTTTTTCAGTATTGTTGTAACTTTGAATGGTCACTAAGTGAACTATTGTAAGTTAGGACTACCTGTAATAAAAGAGGCTACAACTAATTATGACCAGATACAATACAAACCTAGATCCACCAAACAGAAAGACAACAGACAAGTTAACCAGAGGACCGAAACATTTTAAAGATGTTTTATCATAGACCAGGGGTAGGAACCTTGGCTCTTTTATGACTCGTGGACTTCAACTCCCAGAATTCCTGAGCGTTGAAGTCCACGAGTCATAAAAGAGCCATGGTTGCCTACCCCTGTCATAGACATTATGGAAAAAACTATGTGTCAGACTGAATACATTTACAGTAATAGGCAATACTGCAATGAGTTAAAGACTAAGATACTAGAAAGGTAGCCTTGAATGACTTTGACCAGCAAGAAACAGGAGAAATGGTGGGCATGCCAAGAAAAGTCTGAAGAAGAAAGAAACACCCTGATTTTAGTAATTTCCTTCTCCAAAACCCAATTTCTATTTCCAGAAATGTAATGAAAAACATAATTACTTTTTAAAAAGATAACTAAACAACCAGTAATAGAGGAGCTTGGGTCTAAAATACAACATTATTGAATATTAGAAGTAAAACATATTCTGTAATGGCATTTTGGTATTTAATGGGATTTCGGTGTCCTTCAATGTTTTTCAAAAGGCCTTTGGATCAGCTTTCAAGCAGATGCCTCTAAGTGACATAAAAGTTTTTGAAAGTCTATAACCAAGGGCAAACAGCATGGGTTCACATTAAGCAGGATGATAAGGAATCTTTTTATTTAATGTATGACATGACTTGTCTTGAAAGAGCTAGGAAATAAGAATGTAAGAATGTTAAAAATTAAGTTGAAATCCTAGAAGTTGCAAGTACCAATGAAGTAAAATAAATACAGTGCCAAGAATCTAAGGACATGAGCAATGTTATTAAGGGAGGAAAATAAGCAGACCCCCCCACCCCAGTATTGTTTTAATTTTCTAGCCCTGCATGTGGACTTAAGGAAAGGAGAGAAAGGAATTATGTGAGATAATGGCCAGAACCTCTAGACAGTACCAGTTTATTTACATGTGTCATTTTTTAAAACAACAACAACAACAATAATTTTTGATAGTGGTATGGGAGTCATATCCAACTTGAAAGGACAGGAATGAAAACAGGGTCTCATTCAGTTTTTTGATCATAAAAAGGAATTTCGTAACATCTCACGTGACATTTGTAACCACAAATTTATTTATTTATAAATTTATAGATTTATTTATAAATCTCTCTTTATTCAGAGATTCAGGACATGAGGAAATGAACTTAGGTTTACAAGGTTTATTGACGATTGAATCAAAATCTTCAGTCAGTCAGTCAGTCAGTCAGTCAATCTCAGGCATGCTCACCCAACTCAAAATCTAGCTGTTGAGGTAAATTTTAAACTCCAGAAGAATCAATCAGGTTACTATCACACATGGCACCTTGTTTCCATTCACTGTTATAACTTCCAACAAGGTTTGGGAACCTCTGTTCCTTCTCTTTTGGTGTCTTAATAGAAATCTTTGTTCTTGCTCCTTCTCATGTCTTTTAACACGCATACCATAGAGCAATCTTTCTGCATTTGTGATCTGCTTTGTAGGAGCCTCCATTTTCATATGTACATGTTCAACCACAACTTCATACAAATGCCTATCACAAAATTACATAGGACAACCATAATTTATCATGTAATGAACCTTTTGGGGGATACTACACTGGCATTGCGAGTATAATGTACACATTTAACAGCTGATAACATCTTTAAGTTTGAGATTTTGGCGGCTTCAGTCACTTTTATTAAATGCTAAATATTTTCCCTTATTTTGCATTATAAGAAACTCTTTCTACTTAGCTTGTTATTCTTTTTCTACCTGGAAATGAATTTAGTAAATTGCAAGTGGAATTAATATGACTCTGAGGCCGCCTCTTAAAGAATTCAGGGACTGAATGTGAGGTGTTTTTTTTTTCTTCAAGCGTCACGAAATAACTAGCTTTTTATTCAGTGGAACTCATGAGTGCTAGCTTGTGTCAGGTTGATGAATTATGTAAAAGCTGATTTCCTTGTGTATTATTAATCACCCCAAACAAACGAAGGCATTCTAATTAATTTGTGATTATTATTATTTTTTTTACTCACAAAGCTTAAAGCAAGTTACCCAAACTAAAGCAGCAATAAACTCTCTACAGGCAAATGCGGGGTTTAGTGTTAGCAAACCATTGGTCAAATGAAAATGAACAAACCAAACATATGTACACATTGCCTCACAGGAATATTTAGCTTATCTTTGCCAGAATGCTGCTCAGAGACATTTGGCTGAGGAAAAAACCTAAATTTGATCATTTGCATTTATTGTAGTCGCCCTCTGAATTTCCTCCTCTCTTCCACTTTTCTTCTTTCTTACCTTACGTTCTCTTCCATGCATTAGTGATTTTTTTTTTAAAAAAAATCTATCTAGTCACAATACTGTTGCCTGCCACATCTGCATGCACGGACATCTTCCTGAATCATCTGACACATTTGGACATCTGAGAAGATGTAGGTGATGCTCCCTTAAAACAGCTGCCAGAGTGCTACAACTAGTCATAACATACCCACTTACTGTGCGGGAATGCGAGCTGGGAGGATTAGAATGACACAAGCAGGGTTGCAATAAAAGCAGGGCTGCTTTGCTACCTATGTTGTGATGTTGCACTATGGCCCAAAGGGGCGGAGCTTGCGGTGCACTGTCACAATGCTGTTTTTGTTATGTTGATGAAAAGCAACAAGAACCTCTGGACATTGCTGCTTATTTATCAGAAAGCAACCAGGCAGCTCTCTGTCATGCCAGCTTATCCTTGTCTTCTTTTCCAAGTAAAGCGCAATTTACCTTTGCGTTTCTGTGAATGCTTGTGAGCCTGAGGGAACCTGGAGGCATTCTTGCAAATATAGATTATGCTGAGGTGGTGCCTCTGTTTGCAGCTATGCCCACTTCCCATTTCCTGTAATGTGTTTATTTATTTTGAAATGAAAGACCGTTAAAAGCCAATTAAAAGACGGGGGGGGGGGCTCAGGCTGCTGATCCCTGCTACCCACGTGTAAATCACAGAGGGAGAAGTCACAATGGAGCTTGTAGCCCGTTGCTGCAAAATCAGTTAAGAGCTTCTTAAATGGCACTAAGCAAACTGCACAACAGCACCAGAGCGACACAAGTCACAGCAGCTCATTCAGTGGCTCCTTTCTTCCTTCCTTCTGCTGGGAGTGCCAGGGCCCATGAACACGGCAACAGCCAGCCTCCGTTCTCACCCAACAAAATGACGCTGTGCTGGCATGGAGCTTGCAAACTCGCTTAGCTGCTTTTGCCTGTTGTTAATACAAGCTTCATGTCTATGCTGCATTTCTAGGTAAACTTTATTTAACTCTGCATCCCTCATCCTCAGCCTGAATGAATGCACAAATCCACAAAAAGATGTACCATGTGATTCTGACAATCAGATAAAGTGGATTACAGTCATGAAAATCATGAAAAGCTAGCTTTGATACTGGCAATTAAAACACTTGATTAGAACGGCCATTTCAATATTCTTTGAAATATCAAAGGAAATTATTGAGAAAAAAAGTGTGATTACAGGCATAGTGAAAATGCATCCTAGCCTGTTTAGTCAGGATGAAAGCGCTTAATGATGCTCTCTTGTTGGCCCTTTCCTCAAGAGTGTTTTTCTTTTTTTGAGTCTATGTGGCTACCTTGTCAGAATTTAAAGCCTACATGCAGTGCTTTTTTTGTAAAAGAAAAAGGTGCCGGAACTCACACATGTCATACAACCTGCCTTGCCTACCCTACAAGGTTCCATCTCAAAAAGGTGCCAGAACTCCGTTCTGAGCGTTCTATGAGAAAAAAAGCCCTGCCTACATGGCTTGGAACTTGTTTACTTGAGAGACCATCTTTTTCTAAGATTGCTTACCCATCCAATTCAGTCTAATAGATTGGGCACGCTGCAGATCCCACCAGCCAAAGAGTGTTGACTGGTGGGAACTACAAGATGGGCCTTGTGTAATATTTTCCCCTTGGAGATTAGAAAGGCCCCAACTGTGTTGGTCTTTTGTAAGGCTTTAAAAATTTGGCTGTGTATCTGGGTCTGAGGGCATGGAATGTATTAAGGCCCCTTTTTCTTGGCTTTACTCTTAGGTGGTTAAGTATCTCATCTGCTGCATGCATTAATTTTTTTATTTTTTAAAAAATTGTTTCGACTGATTTATAGTTTTTAGCCTTGTGAACCACCTTTTTTTAAAAAGTGAATAATTCCAAGGGTTTACCACTTTTTCCACTCAGCTGAGGAAGAGGGTTTCGCCACCAGATCTCAGACAGCCCATAATAGTCTGGAAGTCAAACCCTTCCATGCCTGAGAACACAGACATAAACAACTCAGTCAAAAACTTATAACAATAACTTCACCCAGATGAAAAAGAACTGGGAGAAAACATCCCAACATATTCCATAAAACACTAACTTCATTAATGCATAGTAAATAGGCTGGGAAATGTCTAATAATCTCTATTTACTCCAGGCTAGAATTAAAAATACCTTCCTGCCTGGTTTTGAGCCAGGAATGTTACTTGGCTAGGATTGGCAGCTATATAAATTGAATGAATGAATAAATAAATCCAAGTTACATCAGATTTTTATCAGCACTGCTGAAATAAAAACATAGTGGTTAGAAACTTTATTTATCACATAAAACTTTCCTGGCTCAAAACCAGGCAGGAAGATATTTTTAATTCTAGCCTGGAGTAAATAGAGTGTCAATGCTGCTAACATCGGATGTTTTTGCATGTACAACAGATGGAAATGTAGCCATTTTTCCCTTTTGCCTTTAGAGTTAGATGAAGTTGGGAGAGTTCAGCCAGACATAACAACACTAAAACTTAGCAAGGTTATTGGACTCGGAGCTGATAAAGAATTGGTGGGCTGGAGAGCTGGAGAGGAAGCCCCGGTGCTACAAGCTAATTGGGGAATGTGATTTATGACTGTTAATTGAAGGAGGGAATTTTGCTTTAATACTATGTGCCCAGGGGAGGGGAATTCAGTTTTTGACTTCGATTATGTAAGTGCTGATATTATGCTACTCAAATAAAAGATTCTTTAAGGTAAATAATGCCTCGAAGTTCTTTCGAAGATTTTCATCTGTCAGAACCATGGCACAGAGATTATTAGAAATTTCCCAGCCTATTTACAATGCATTAATGAAGTTAGAGTTTTATGGAATATGTTGGGATGTTTTCTCCCAATTCTTTTTTATCTGGGTGAAGTCATTGTTATAGGTTTTCGACTGACTTGCCCTTGTTTAATGTCTGTGTTCTCAGGCATGGAAGGGTTTGACTTCCAGACTATTATGGGCTGTCTGAGATCTGGTGGCAAAACCCTCTTCCTCAGCTGAGTGGAAAAAATGGTAAACCCTTGGAGTTATTCACTTTCAAAAAAAAAAAAAAGCCTGGAGGTAACCTACTAAGGAAAAAATTGTAATTAAAAAAAAGCAAACAGTTCATAGAATTTCAAACTTGGTAACCTTCTGTATTCTAAGCAAAAGCCTTAACCACTATGCTCTCTGAGTGTTGCTAGTAAAAGGAGTTACAGAACTATTACTGCGCCTAGGAAGCATCGGCTCAGTTGAAGGGGTTGCCTTTCCCTTGCAACAAACTGAAGTACTCATGTTGAAATAGACAGGAGCACTCAAGGCAACCTTGCAAGGAAAAATGGACTTCTGAAGTGGAGCAGAGAAACATGCCTTGAGGTCTCTTTGAAGGTGAGTGAGGGATTCATAGAGGGCAAGTTCGTCAGCTTCGGCCCTCCAGAAATGGTTGCCTGTCTGTTCTGGCAACAAGGGCACTCAGGTATTGCCAGGGCTTTTTTTCTCATAGAACGCTGAGAACGGAGTTCCGGCACCTTTTTTGGATGGAACCTTGTAGGATAGGCAAGGCGGGTTGTATGACATGTGTGAGTTCCGGCACCTTTTTCTTTTACAAAAAAAGCACTGGGTATTGCAGATAAGCTCTATATCTTGCCTGAGTAAAATTTCAGTTTATTCAGTCCACCATGAGATGGACTTTTACTATTCTGCCATTCAGTATCTGAAAGTGCTATTTGTCATAATGTATAAACATTATCTTTTGACTCTCTCAGTTAGAATATATGGTCCACATAATGGCCTTTGTTTTCTACAACTTGTTCGGCTATTTTTTTTCTTCCTAGTTTATGCACTTAAACAGGTTGCTTAATTTAGAATTTAGTGAGTTTGGTAAATTCAGAAGATTGGGTTAGTGAAATGCTAATCCTGCATTAACGTATTGTACGAATGCAGTCGTAAAGCAGTAGATCATATAATCTCGACAATCCAGATTTGCTTCTGTTCATCTGAATTTTCAAAGAAAACCCCCACAGAATAATACCCATCCCCATTTGCTGGAAACATTTGTATGCAAGTTTTACAAGGTTGGGGAAATAACTGAAATTCCTTTTAAAAATTCAGAACATCGCCCAGAATTGTGCTTCCATATTTTTCTACCCAAACCAGTATCTGACCAGCATAAATCTAATGTGAATAACATTTTAATTCTAGTAAAATTTAGCAAATGTGTTTATTTATATACAACTGCATGACAACGAAAGATTTCATGCATGCATAATGCCTCTTTAAAATCAATTAGGAAGTGTTGTGGCAAAAACAAACAAAAAACCAACCCCCAAAGTATTTGTAGAAGAAACTTCAGATGATGGAAGCAGGAAAGATACAGGTTTTTTTGGAAGGAATGGACCTTTACACCTTTTAAAGAAAGAAATTAAGGGAATATAATTACTTAACACACCTCTCTCTCTCTCTCTCTCTCTCTCTCTCTCTCTCTCTCTCTCTCTCTCTCTCTCTCTCTCTCTCTCTCTCTCTCTCTCTCTCTCTCATATCTATCTATCCACACAGTGGTGGGATTCAACCAGTTTTCACCAGTTTGGCAGAACCGGTAGCTAATTTTTTGTTCCCCAGGCCCTGAATGGACTTCTGGAAGCGGCACTGCAATTGTACACACATTATTCACTAATTATTCCTCTTGGTTTCAAAAACTGTTGCCAAATCTGTCACTCTGATCTGAATAGTCGAGTTGTAGCATAAATCTTGCTACCCGATATGCTGATGAACTCTAGTTTTTCATATTCTGAAAACATCAAAATCTATTCGAGCCTCTTACCGCATGGAGTGGTAACTGCATGGATTAAAGCTGGGATCTGTCACCTTTCTTCTCCTGGAAGTTCGTCTAAAGCAGCTGATAAGTGGACTCCTGCCGGAGAGGTCTTAATAGATGGAATTCAGCTTTGATCTACTAAAAAGCTCCTCTCTGTAAAGCCAGGTAAGCCCAAAGATGACATCTTTATAATTCCACCAAAGGGTCATTAGGAAGATAGGCTTAACCTCTAGATAACTTCTGACTTGCTGGCTAGACCCCAGGGTGTTATAAACAGATCATTGCCCTTGATTAGACAAAGCAGTTAGACAGTCTTCTTGAAGAGGTAGATTTTCCCTTATTTGTCATGTTCTATGAAATTGAAGATAAGTGCTCAGGAGAAAGAAGAAAGGAGGCTCAAGAAGATTCTGCCTACAAACATCCAAAGAGGAGGTCTGATCTCTTTCTAAGCAAAGAGAATATGCTGAAAGCCAAGAGCTTATTTAAGGATCTAATAAGTAACTTATATAGGTTGACTGTGGTGATTTTATTTGGAACTTGGGGGGGGGGGCTGGCTGGGGACAGAGGGCATTTGCTTTTCCTTGTTTTCCCTCTTTCTTTCCCAACCAGTTCATTCTTTATATCTAGAGATTTGGCTTTATTGACATTAAGAAGGGAAATGTAGCTTCATTTCTGATGTGCAGGGCTACGTGGCTCTGCAGCTGTAGGATAAATAGGTTCCTATAGGTGAGGTTATGCATAAGGTTTATTCAGTTCTATAGTTCTAGTATTTGGATGGAAAGGTGCAAAGCACTTTCCTCACTAACTTTCCTAGAGGGGACCTGGGTAGAAAAGCTACACATTTTTCAAGTAGGCCATCAAGGGGATATTTTATTTATTTTTATTTTTATTTTAATTCCATTTATATCCCGCCCTTCTCCGAAGACTCAGGGCGGCTTACAAGCTTAGCAGTAGCCTTCATTCTATGTATATGCCTGCTTATTAGGGCTTTCACACACACCCCAAGCAGCATTATTACAAAGTCAGCTTAATTGCCCCCAACAATCTGGGTCCTCAATCTGGGATATTAGGATCACTGGTAGCTACATAGTATTATTGTCTTTTAGAGGATGTCCTTGATTTACAACAATTTGTTTAGTGACTGTTTGAAATCACAACAGCACTGAAAAAAGTGGCTTATGAGTGTTCTTTGCAGCGTCCCCATGGGCACGTGATCAGACCTCAGACATTTGGTAACTGGTATGTGTTTAATGACAGCTGCACAGTTCAGGGATCATGTGATCATCTTTTGTGACCTTTTGACAAGCAAGGTCAATGAGGAAGTCTGATTCACTTAACAACCATATGATTCACTTAACAAGGGCAATGATTCGCTTAACAACTGTAGCAAAGAGGTTGTAAAATGGGGCAGAACTTCACTGTCTTGCTTAGCAATGGAAATTTTGAGCTCCATTGTGGTCGTAAGTTGAGGACCACCTGTATAGGCGAACTCTAGGAAGAAAGGGTCTTCAGGAAGGTTTAAAATTATGCCCACCTTCTGTGTTGTAATAAAAAGCTAGAAAGTAACATCAGGCGCAAAGAACAAACTGGTAATTTGTTATTTTGTGGTTGATGAAGTGTTTATGGACAATGGAAGTTTGTCTATGCGACTTTTTTTGAAGATTCTCCTAGCCTAGCATGTTAGTGACGGCCAATTATCTAGATTTCAGATTTCATATTCCAGTCCCAAATGCCTATTTATACCCATTTGCAATCTGTTCTTTATCACACAGCTCCAATAAGGGCAACGGGACCATGCTAATTATTTTAATTGCAAAAGATCTTTTATAGCTTGTTTGGTGATAAAGCTTGCTATACATTGTAGGCCTACTTTTTGATCTATCTGCTGACACCGTTGTCTGTTAAGATAATTCAAGTGAACAGCAGTGATATTTTAGGAACTCTTACAGTCTCAAAATAAAACAGGTCACAGAACTGCCTAAAGCAGAAGACACCTGGTTTCTGAACTTTTATCTCCTTGGTCCTTTAGTCAATAAACTAAAGTGGAACTGATTTGGTCCCTTTGACTAGCTGTTTGTTGGTTGTCTCATATAACTGTTGAACTGGCTACAAACAGAAAATATAAGAAGTCAGTGTTCTTACATAAGAACTTGTGGAGTTTCAGGTGGAAAAAGCGTGATTCAACTTGGGTTGAACAGAATTGATTCTACTGGATGTGGCTTGAAATTGATATATTTTCATGTTTAATGCACTGAAAAAAGTGACTTGGGATCATTTTTCACATTTCAGACTGTTGTAGCATCCCCATGATCACGTGATCAAAATTCAGACACTTGGCAACTGGCATGTATTCATGACGTTTGCAGTGTCCCAGGGTCATGTGGTCACCTTTTGTGACCTTCTGACAGGCAAAGTCAATGGGGAAGCTAGATTCACTTAAGAACTGTGTTACTAATTTAACAACTGCCATGATTCACTTAGCAACTGTTGCAGGAAAGGTCGCAATATGGGGCAAAACTCCCTTAACAACTGTCTTACTTTTGGAACTTTGGGACTCAATTGTAGTTGGAAGTCAAGAATTGCCTGTAGAAGAAAGCAAACAATTCCTAGTTTTATCATCTTGAAAGTAGATGCATAATACTTGAAAGACACATTTGCATTAGAAATGCAGGATATACCTATTTAGATAAAATAAATAGAATTATTATAAAGAGAATCTAACAGTTAAGCACTATATATGAAAACTCAAAGTGGAAAGAAATGTAGTGAAATGTGAAATTCTTGAGACTTTGTGCTAATAATCATTGGGGTGGTGAGATTTCACCCCATGGTGGGATTCAGCTGGTTCACACCACTTCGGCAGAAACGGTAGCTAATTTTTTGTTGCCCAGGCCCAGAATGGACTTGCGGAAGCGGCATCCACACAGAGAACCGGTTGTTCACATATCTGAATCCCACCTCTGGGATTGGGCAGGGTTTTTTTTCTCATAGAATGCTCAGAACAGTGTTCCGGCACCCTTTTTTTGCAAAAAAAAAAAAAAAAGGTCCCTCTTTGGCTTTCGAAAGCCTATTGCAGGCAATCTTGGCTCTTTTTTATGACTCATGGACTTCAACTCCCAGAAATCCTGAGCCAGCCACGCTGTGGGGAAAGAGAGAGGTTTCCAAGCTGAGCCCTGCTGGCTCAGGATTTCTGGGAGTTGAAGCCCTTGAGTCATAAAAGAGCCAAGGTTGCCTACCCTGCACTAGAGCAGGACATTAAAATTATTTACAAGGTTACTTCTTTAGGAACTAAACTTTTAGAATCTAAAACAGCTAATTCAAAAAAGCCAACAGGAAAGAACCTCACATTTTTCATCTGCTTCTGTCTTTTGGAAGGTAAAATTAGATAACAAAATAATCTATTTCCTATGTTAACATCTCTGCAATGAAATCAATAAAGGTAACAGGAAAGAAATGAGAAACATTTTTCTCAATGTAATATGTCTAATTTAGCTGATGCTAGAAAAAATGGTACCTTTTGTACATACTCTATTACAACTAAACCACTTTAAAGTAACCAATTCTTAAGAATGAAATATTCTTAATTTGGACTTTACTTTTACTGTTTGGACTGTTGTGTGTTTTGAAAAATAGATTATTTAGAATCTAGCTATGTTGCATTTCAGTCTTTAAATAATTAACCTAGTATATACATAACAATATATGATGTTTTCCATGGTGAGCTTAACATCAATAACAACATTTATTAAAAAGGCTAAAATAATTTCTGGTGGTATTATCCGTACATTAAAATTTTGTTTAGTCACAATCTTTCACTTTTCACATTCTGGACAAGCAGTGGTCATGTATCCTAGCAAAAGATGTTACATATGTGCATAAGTGTAGTCAGTAGCATATGCCTTTTTAAAAATATCAAACATGCAAAGAAACAAAAATAAGTCCAAAATATCTGTATTACATCCATAAATGCCAACTTTGCAACCAATATTTCTCATCCATATCTATGGCACCCTAAGGATACCTGCATACATGCAAATGCTTCTCTGGGATCAGTAACTCAGCAAGGATTGCTTTTTCCTTCCAGTAACAGATTGCTGGGAAATACCAAACATGGCCTTGAGAATTCCAATGCCAGCACAAATACATCACACTTGCTGAATGTGCACACACAACTAATTACAATCTTCAATTATATGTGATATATCTAAAATGAGATGGGCTGTCTCAACTGCAACTTGCAAACCATTCCATTTTGTGGCAAAACAATCCAGGACAAGCTGATCAGCAGAGCTTAGAGAGGACTCATTAACATAATTTGTGGGAAGGAAAAAAAAACAACAGAAAGACAGTTTAACATCTTCCAGTTGATGTTATGTTATATAACATCTTCTGGAAGTTGTAGTCCATGAGTCATAAAAGAGCCAAGGTTGCTTTTGAAAGCCAATAGGAATTGCTGCTGAGCGTGTGAAAAGACCCGGCAACTTGCACAGGCAAGTTGTCTGCAGTGAAGGCAGGAACTTTGCACCTCTCCCTGCTGCCCAACTACACTATCTCAACTAGGTAAGTAAGATATTATTTGCAAATAGGATGGCAATAAACAATTTAGGCTGCATTTACATCAGGGCTTTTCAACCTTTTCAGAAATTGTACCACTTTTAGGAAAATGACAATATTCAAGCACCACCAGTGCTTAACAAGGTGTCAAAAACTTTATGACTAAAAAAAAAGGGGGTGGTATTTTGGGTTTCATTGGTTAGATTCATTTATTGTTATAGAAATGTTTAGTTTATAATATTATAGAAAAGCAAAAAGTTGAGGTTCAGTGTTAATGCTTCCTTCTACTCTTGCAACAGAGGAAGTCAGAAGTCAGTGCCTTTTCTTTTTCCCTTCTCCCCCTCACTTTTCCCTTTTTCTCTCACCCTTCGCTCACAAAAGCACCCCCACTCACTCACACTTTGCTCACAAAAGCCTCCAGTCACTCTCACTCACTCCTCCATCTCTTTCAAAGGCAACTCATTCAGTCTCTCCCCCACTCAGTCTCTTTCAAAGGCCTCTTGCTCGCTCGCTCACTTACTGCCCCGTCGCTTCCGAATGCCATTTGCTCATTCACTCATTCACTTACTTCCCCATCACTTCCAAACACCATTTGCTCATTCACTCACTTACTGCCCCATTGCTTCCAAACGCTTCCAAACACCACTTGCTCGCTCACTCACTTACTGCATTTGGAAGCAACGAGCCAGTAAGTGAACGAGTGCTGGTGCCAGACGACATCAGCTGTTTGGTGCTGGAGACCACTGCCACGAGGAACACAGCTCTGGGTCAAAGTTCAGAGCAGCTCCGGTTAGGGGCTCAGCATGGGCTGCGGCATGGCAACTGCAGGGAGGGGAATCCCCATGGCGGCTGTGGTGAGGGAAGTCCCCACGGCATGTGGCCTTGAGCCACAGGGGCGGGGGTGCAAAGGATGGGAGCCAACGCCGTAGCAAGACACCGGCATCACTCCCAGTGACAGCACCTCTGAGTTCCGGCACCTTTTTTTTTTTTTAGAAAAAAAGCACTGCCAATGGGTATTTTGCTGTGGAACCCGAAGGCCAATTGCTTTTCCATCTTCTCTCCCTTGAAATATCACATTTCCTATATTTGATACAGGACCTAGCTCAGATGGTAGATGTTTCAGTTGAAAAGTCCATATAGAGTAATGTACAAATAAATTTTACCTACATTATATCCATAACCTCCAGCTCCTGATTAATAATAATTTATAAAACAGCTGTCATGCATATATTTGAATAGAATATATAGGGCCAGGGCTTTTTTTTGTCATAGAATGCCCAGAACGGAGTTCTGGCACCTTTTTTTTTTTTTTTACAAAAAAAGCACTGTATAGGGATGCGGTGGCTCAGTGGGTTAGGATGCTGAGCTTGTCAATCAGAAGGTTGGCAGTTTGGTGGGTCGAATCCCGAGTGCTGCATAACAGAGTTGAGCTCCTGTTACTCGTCCCAGCTCCTGCCAACCTAGCAGTTCGAAAGCACATAAAAATGCAAGTAGAAAAATAGGGACCACTACGGTGGGAAGGTAACAGCGTTCTGTGCACCTTTGGCGTCTAGTCATGCCGGCCACATGACCACGGAGATGTCCTCGGACAAGCGCTTGCTCTTTGGCTTTGAAACGGAGATGAGCACCAGCCCCTAGAGTTGGAAACGACTAGCACACATGTGTGGGGGAACCTTTACGTTTATAGGGCTATATGGTGCTGATAATGTATTGACAGTAAGGTAGAAAACTAGAAATGCAGTACAAGTCTGAGTGAAATCCCACATAGAAATACATCTAAGATCTACACAATATACCCAAAGGCTACTTACATAAATTCTGTTAGGTTAGGATAGAAGCAAGGAAGATCGGAATCTTTATCTCAACCTTAAATTTTTCTGCATAGTAAAACTTACACGTTCTAATAAATAATTTCCACCATGCTAGGGGAAATAACCCATTTATTTGGCTTACTGCAAGTCCATTAAACTTTTTCTACATCAGTGTCTCGTGTATAAAATTTGATTATGTTTCACAATTTGTTCTTTATTAAAATGATAGTACCAGGATGCTCTGATCTGCAGATTACTATAGCGTGCCTTGGAGATTGATCCTTATGATTACCTCCACATTACAATAACAAAGTAAGCATTCATCAGAGAACTACATAAATGGCTGTCTTTCTACCACATCAGCCTGGATGTTTTCCAGGATGAATATTTGTAGCTGCTCAATTTGAAAGCATTTTATATTGCTGAAATTGTTTCTAATTGAGAGGCATGATAAATCATGTTTCATATAAATAACCAAACAATTCAAAAGAAAATCATCAACTGGGATGCATAGTAAACTAGTTATGGGTAAGATCAATTACCAGTCCCGTATTTGTACACCACAATATCAGTTTCCTTAAGAAGAAGACCGTAGCTATTAACTGACTATTGATTATGCACTACAATTTATTTTCTTTGTTACAGTTTGAGTACAATAAATATATTAAATAAAAACTGTGTAGGGAAAAATCAATAGCCAGAAGAGAAGTAGCTGATCAAGTGGCAACATTTGCTTGAAATAATGAGACAAGCACTACTTAGAAATTATTAAAGCAGCCAACTCAACTGGGTTCTTCAGCCAGTTGAAAGATAAATCCATTCTCTCCATCTTAATGTGGCCTCTTTAGTCTGGAATTCGCATCCCTCTGAGTAACAGTAAGAACAACAAGACCCATTGGTAATACCGGAGAGCCAAAGGCTGGCTTAACAAATCGTTTTAAGGCATAATGTGGTTTATTTGGTTGGGGTTTATCATGTGTGAATACAAGCATTGTAGCCTGTATGCTGAGATTTATAGCTTAAGTTTTATTTGAGAAGTGGGCGATGTGGCTTGTGCAAGAAACTATACTTAAAACAAACCAAGCTTAGCACAATATCTGAACTCAACTGTTATAGAAGCACTGAATTGTGAGCAGATAATATGAGCTTGATACTGGAGCCTTTTGCTCTGGAGAATTTTGAGCGGAGCATCAAATTTTACTACCGTACAGATGAATGACTTGATAAATCTTCCTGTTGCTGAGAACTAAAGGCTATTTCTTAGATTACTGGTGCAGCTGGCTGTTACATTTGTCTGACTGAGGTCTATACTGGGCTGGAAATGTTTGCACTGAGAACTCTAGTATCTGTCCAGATGATTTGGGAATTATCAGTTCAGGGCCACTGCCTGCTTCCCAAGAGAAATGCCACTAATATGCAGAGAAACATATCAGTTCTCACCATGCTGTAAAGTCTTTTAGTTACAATCTCTCTGCTGTGGGAGTTCGGTGCTGATAAGTACACAATCAGAGAGCAAACAGCGACAGGTTATATATGAATTGATTGTCAGAAGGAAGAATGTATTGCTGTATCTTTCTCTGTGTTCCTCTGTCCTTGGAAACAAATCCACGGAGAAGGGCCTTTAGATCATAATGGGGCTCTAGGCTACATTATCTGGGACATGTTATTCACAAGGGTGTTATTGTGGCACCAGAATGCTTCATTAAGCACTGTTTGCCGTCATTCTTAAGGCATAGCCTCTCCACAAAGCTCAACTTGTGATTGAGTCTGTCATATCTTTCCTGAGCTTGGAAAAAATCTATTCCCCCCCGCCCACCTACTGAAATGTTTTATTTCTGGGGTCATTAAAAATTTCAGATCGTCTCTTTTCCTGGAAGGCAGAGCTGCTGTAGTCAGGTTCAAGGTTATTTTAACTTCTTTTCCAGACTCTTTTCCTTGATTCTTCAACTTTTGCTGCAGTTCTGCACATCTTTGCCTTCATTGTTATCCTTTGTGGGTAGACATTTGTAAACTCTATTCTTCCATCTCCATCCTTCTCAAGTTCATCTGTAAAACTCCAGGCTAGGATCCAAAAACCATGCACTTTTTCCTCTCTGTCACTTTTGGGCTTTCTTTGCGCTTGCATGCTCACCTCCTTGACTGCAAGTCATTTTCAATAGCTTATCACTGTGTCAGTGCACATGTTGACAGCCAACATTTTAAAACTATGTTTGCTTAGTGACGAGAAAAAAATTGTGATGGAATGGAGAGAGAGAGAGAGAGAGACAGCTTTGTGTCGATTCAGTTAGCAAGGAAGAAAGTCAAGGGTTTTGGGTCTAACAGAAGGAAACAAAGCTCAAGAGGACAATGATCATACTGATGGAGCATTTACTGTACGGAGTATTTGCTTTTTCAGCCACAACAGCCTGGAAAGGAATGTATTTGGATAGTGTAAATAACTCTTCTGTGACTGTAGTTTTTGTTTTTGTTTTTAAATAAATGTAGGACATATTTGCCAGGAATCAGATGGGAGCATGTGGTAACTTGCAGCATATTTGGACCTATTTAGAAAGTTAGTTTGTGACTTTTCTGATATCTTGGCATATTTTAGGATTTAATATAGTAAATATGGATCTATGTTTCCAACTTTGAAGTTGATAGATCTATTAATAAATACAGGTAGGTCCTCGACTTATTATTGGTCACTTTTATTGGCTGCACAGTGGATTCCCACCCAAAAGCTACTTATGATCAGGTCTCAAAGTTATGGCCTCTGTAGCATCCTTGCGGTCGTTTGCTCTTATGACCAACCCCAGGGACACTGCAGTTTTGAACCACAAGAAATTGATGCTGTGGAATAATCCAGAAAATAGCAGGAAAATATTCTACTGGAATGCCTGGGACAAACAAGGGATCAATACCTTAAATTAGTTAATTTATAATGGTTATTGTAAAGTTTTTGAGAGATAGTATTCTTAAACATGCTTTGTTGTTGTTGTTGTTGTTGTTAGCTGCGAAGTCGTGTCCGACCCATCGCGACCCTATGGACAACATTCCTCCAGGCCTTCCTGTCCTCTACCATCTTCTGGAGTCCATTTAAGCTTACGCCTACTGCTTCAGTGACTCCATCCAGCCACCTCATTCTCTGTCGTCCCCTTCTATTGCCCTCGATCTTTCCCAGCATTAGGCTTTTCTCCAGTGAGTCCTTCCTTCTCATTAGGTGGCCAAAGTATTTGAGTTTTAGCTTCAGGATCTGGCCTTCTAAAGAGCAGTCGGGATTGATCTCCTCTAGGACTGACCGGTTTGATCGCTTTGCAGTCCAAGGGACTCGCAGGAGTCTTCTCCAGCACCATAGTTCAAAGGCCTCAATTCTTTGGCGCTCGGCCTTTCTTATGGTCCAACTTTCACTGCCATACATTGCAACTGGGAAGACCATAGCCTTGACTATACGCACTTTTGTTGACAGGGTGATGTCTCTGCTTTTTAGTGTGCTGTCTAGATTTGCCATGGCTTTCCTCCCCAGGAGCAAGTGTCTTTTAATTTCTTGGCTACAGTCCCCATCTGCAGTGATCTTGGAGCCCAGGAAAATAAAATCTGTCACTACCTCCATTTCTTCCCCATCTATTTGCCAGGAATTGAGAGGGCCAGATGCCATGATCTTGGTTTTCTTAATGTTAAGTTTCAACCCAAGTTTTGCACTCTCCTTCTTCACCCGCAACAAGAGGCTCTTTAGTTCTTCTTCACTTTCTGCCATTAGAGTGGTATCATCTGTGTATCTTAGGTTGTTGATATTTCTTCCGGCAATCTTAATTCCAACTTTTGATTCATCTAGCTCTGCCTTTCTCATGATGTGCTCTGCATATAAGTTAAATAGGCAGGGCGACAGTATACAGCCTTGCCGGACTCCTTTCCCAATTTTGAACCAATCAGTGGTTCCATGTCCAGTTCTCACTGTTGCTTCTTGACCCGCATATAGGTTTCTCAAGAGACAAATAAGATGGTCTGGTACTCCCATCTCTTTAAGAACTTGCCACAGTTTGTTATGATCCACACAATCAAAGGCTTTAGCATAGTCAATGAAGCAGAAGTAGATGTTTTTCTGGAATTCCCTAGCTTTCTCCATGATCCAGCGTATGTTGGCAATTTGATCTCTAGTTCCTCTGCCTCTTCGAAATCCTGCCTGTACTTCTGGTAGTTCTCGATCCACATACTGCTGAAGTCTAGCTTGTAGGATTTTAAGCATGACTTTACTAGCATGAGAAATGAGTGCAATGGTGCGATAGTTTGAACATTCTTTGGCACTGCCTTTCTTTGGAATTGGAATGTAAACTGATCTTTTCCAATCCTGTGGCCAATGTTGAGTTTTCCAAATTTGCTGGCAAATTGAGTGTAGCACTTTTACTACATTGTCTTTTAAGATTTTGAATAGCTCAGCTGGAATACTGTCACCTCCACTAGCTTTGTTGTTGCTCAGCTTTTCTAAGGCCCACTTCACTTCACATTCTAGGATGTCTGGCTCGAGGTCAGTGACCACCTCATTGTGATTATCTGGGACGTTAAGCTCATTCTTGTATAGTTCTTCTGTGTAATTTTGCCACCTCTTCTTAATCTCTTCTGCCTCTGTTAGGTCCCTGCCATTTTGGTCCCCTATCATGCCCATTTTTGCATTAAACGTTCCCTTCATCTCTCCAATTTTCTTGAAAAGATCTCTGGTCCTCCCTATTCTATTGTTTTCTTCTATTTCTTTGCACTGTTCATTTAAGAAGGCATTCTTATCTCTTCTAGCTATTCTCTGGAATTCTGCATTCAATTGGGCATATCTATGTTTTTCTCCCTTGCCTTTCGCTTCCCTCCTTTCCTCAGCTATTTGCAAAGCTTCCTCAGACAGCCATTTTGCTTTCTTGCATTTCTTTTTCTTTGGGATAGTTTTGGTTGCTACCTGTTGTACAATGTCGCGAACCTCTGTCCATAGTTCTTCAGGCACTCTGTCTATCAGATCTAATTCCTTAAATCTATTTGTCACCTCTACTGTATATTCAACAGGGATATGATTCAATTCATACCTGAGTGGCCTAGTGCTTTTCCCTACTTTCTTCAGTTTAAGCCTAAACTTTGCAAGGAGAAGCTCATGGTCTGAGCCACAGTCAGCTCCTGGTCTTGTTTTTACTGACTGTATAGAGCTTCTCCATCTTTGGCTGCAGAGCATATAGTCAATCTGATTTCTGTGTTGACCGTCTGGTGATGTCCATGTGTAGAGCCGTCTCTTGGGTTGTTGGAAAAGAGTGTTTGCTATGACCATCGTATTCTCTTGACAAAATTCTATCAGCCTGTGCCCTGCTTCATTTTGTACTCCAAGGCCAAACTTGCCTGTTATTCCAGTTATCTTTTGGCTTCCTACTTTAGCATTCCAATCCCCCATGATGATAAGGACATCATTTTTGGGTGTTAGTTCTATAAGGTGCTGTAGGGCTTCATAGAACCGGTTCATCTTCCTCTTCAGCACTGGTGGTTGGGGCATAGACTTGGACTACTGTGATATTGAATGGTTTGCCTTGGATTCGAACTGAGATCATTCTGTCATTTTGAGGATTGTATCCCAGTATTGCTTTTCCTACTCTTTTATTGACTATGAAGGCTACTCCATTTCTTCTGAGGGATTCTTGCCCGCAGTAGTATACCTGATGGTCATCTGAATTAAATTCACCCATTCCTGTCCATTTTAGTTCGCTGATACCTAAGATGTCGATGTTCAGTCTTGTCATCTCTTGTTTGACCACGTCCAACTTTCCTTGATTCATGGATCTTACATTCCAGGTTCCTATGGAGAAAAAATCTTTACAGCATCGGACTTTCCTTTCACCACCAGACACATCCACAGCTGAGCGTCCTTTCGGCTTTGGCCCAGTCGCTTCATTCTTTCTGGCACTACTAGTACTAGCCCTCTGCTCTTCCCCAGTAGCATATTGGACACCTTCCGACCTGAGGGGCTCATCTTCCAGCGTCATATCGTTTTGCCTTTTGGTACTGTCCATAGGGTTTTCATGGCAAAGATACTGGAGTGGTTTGCCATTTCCTTCTCCAGTGGATCACGTTTTGTCAGAACTCTCTGCTATGACCTGTCCGTCTTGGGTGGCCCTGCACGGCATAGCTCATAGCTTCATTGAATTACGCAAGCCCCTTCGCCACGACAAGGCAGTAATCCATGAAGGGGAAACATGCTTTACCTATAGTATTTGCTTAGCAAGCTATACAATTGAAATGTATTGGGAAAAAATAGCTAAACCTCAGAGGTACCCAGAAACTTAGGATCTTTAAGAGATGCCATGTTTGAGGTAAAATGAACAATTCAATGTTATATGATGTTAAAAATAGAATGAAAGTTAGCATTATTTACACATCTAAAATTTGGAACAATGAATTGGAATATGTGATCTTCAAAAATCAGTGGGATCCTAATTTTATAAAATGTAAAATATACTTCTAATGAATTAAGAATTAAGTTCATTCATGACAAGAAAATATGTTAGCTGTATTAGATCTCTCAGAGAATGCTTCAAAGAGATAGGCCATCATATTAGTTTGTGCTAGTTTTGTAAGAAGTTTGACCAGATTATATGATTTGATCTTTTCCAAGCATACCATAGCTAGGTTTTGATTTCAAATCAGAGCATGTTGATACACTTTTGGAAAGACATATAATGAAGATATAATGTTATTGCTAAAACATGAATATTGTTATTTTATTAAAATCATTGCTCTACCATGGAGTCTGGCATAAAGAATAATCTTACATAAATGGTAAGAAACATATCCTCTTAATATTAAAATATGGGTTCAGGATATGAATCTGTTATGTATTTTTCAAAAGTCTGTATTCTAAAAGTGAGAAGATGAAGTAATATATTTCTACATGGTTTATATTTAATATAAACTTAAGCATGGATTTAATCTCACATTGTTACTAAATGGATAACATATGGATTTTATTTATTCTTTCCTCCTCTTTTAGGTTTAATTTATTTTAAAATGTATGTAGGTTTTTTTTTTAAAAAAATGTATAATCACTACTGTATTGCTTTGTTGGTGTTGTAGTTATTTGTGTTTCACTACAGCATTATTTTCTATCTGTTAATGGTGTATTTTTTGGGCTGATTAATTCCATATTCAAAACCTTATTTTACACTTGTAGTCACACTCTACATAAAATATTGTTTTACAAACCCTGGAAATAACTTGTATAGAATGTACTTGCATTTTTTTAAAAAGGAATTTCAAAAGCAGCTTTTAAGCACCTGATACTTTTACTAGACAGACAGATCAGTCTCACTAGCGGATATGTGGATTATTCAAAAATGAAGCATATATATTCTCCTAAGGTCTGTCCAGGAAAAAGAAATAAAGATTTTCTTGTTTCCTTTTCTTGTATAATTTTCCTTCCTTTGGTTGTGAAGGAAACAAAAGTTTGTGCGCTGCCAAACAATCTCTCCAGCTGTGACCTAGTTTGTTGGAGAAATAGGAAAGTAATGGGTCATGAATGCTGTCCCATTCCCCTGATACAGATTCACAATTGGGGAAAATGCTTAAAGGAGCACCCCTGCCCTGTCTCTAGTGTTATCAGAGCACTGAGATTGGAGAGGCAGGATATGGGAAGTGTCTAAATTGAATTAGAGAGATGCTTCAAATTCAGATCTCACTCACTGGGACTGAATTAGATTTTCCATTCTTGCAGGGGGGAAAAAATCTAAACAAATTAAGGTGATTGTAGAATAGTCTCCTATGGATATATCCAGTTTGAATCTCAGAATATTTTCCAAAACATCTTGAGCTATAATAAATTTATATGTCGCCCATCTCCAGCGACTCTGAGTGGGTCACAATGTCATAAATATCGTAAAAAACTAAAAAGTTAAAAACATTAAAACACTGGGCAGTGAAAGTGAAAACAGCATGTATGCATGAATTTCGGAGGCTAAACCTTACTCCATTCAGTAGGATTTATTTTTCTTAGATTTACTACATGTTACTGGTGGTTTCTGTTTTTTCATATTTATTTTCTTACCAGATAAGAGTGTGGAAGATTATGACCACCTTAGGAGAAGCTAGAACTTTAGGAGTTAATACACACACACACACACACACACACACACACACACACACACACATATAAAATTCATGTATAACTACAGTGGACATATCTTGTAGTTATGCAGTTGTGCTTTAGTCTGACAAGACTCTTGTCTATAGGTGAGCAAAAATAAACATATCATTCTGGTCAGCTCATTGTATCATTTCTGGTTCCTTGAAACTGACATTAATTGAGTTTTAGGGAGGGTCTCTCTTCAGTCCCTTCCTCCCCAAAGGTATTCAAGGCTACTCAGTCGTTTCCCTCCTTCCCTTCAACACATTTCCAGAGTCTGTGATAGCTCCACTGGACATGGATGGGATGTCTTTCCAGGAATGTCCAGAGTGCCCAGGAACTAAGAAAGATGCAGTCCAGGCCTATCTGGCATTGGGGAAAGTGGTCAACCAGATGGACAGCCACGTGCCCTAACAAAGGCAGTGGAGGATCAGCTGATGATGATCAACAGCGATGAAAGGCAATAGATCACCTCCAATGAGGAACAGCTGCCTTTCCTGCATGATATGTCAGCGAACAGAGCTAAGGATAGGGAAGCTTAGAGGGGGTCTGCAAGGCTACTTGTGAGGAAGCAACCCCCCCTCTTTACAAGGAACACCTAGCTTGGGGTGATTTAGCCAAATGCAGGGGGAAGGTGAATTTGTTGGGAACAACCATTTGCTTTGGTGTGTGCTTTCCTGGTCTTCATAAACTCTGCTTTGTGGACTTCAGATCAAGTTTCAGCCTTGTGGATTTCAGACCTTGCTTTGTGAACTCTCAACCTTGTTTGTGGACTTTGGACTTTCTCCTTGCCTTGTAGATCAGCTCTGGTGACTTTTGGACCTAGTTTGTGGGACCAGTTTGCACTGACTGTGGGTGGCTGCTTTCAGGGAAAATTGGGGTGGAGCCTTACTGGCACCATTGGAGGGCCATCCGTTGTGGTATAGCTGAGCAATAAACAGACTTTATTGGTACCTGCACCTGCCAGTGTGACCCAGGTCAGAACAGATCCCACCACAGATTTCAGAACATTTAATTTGTAAAGCAAATCCAATTCAACTGATAGATGGACACATTTTCTTGTTTCTGATTATTTAAAACACAAACACAGATTATTTCATTGGGTTACTCCTCTCCCTTTCATTTCCCTATGTTTCTTAAATGAAAAAGAGAAAGGATGAACTCACAACAGAGAAGGAGGAAGAAATGAAAGCAGGCAAGGAGATGGAAAACTCAGATGATGTGAGTGAATCTATTGCCACGCCGCTGGATGAACCTCATTATTTATCTTCTTAATTAATGCAAAATGTTACTGAGTGGATCATCTTAGCTTCCCCACCTTCTCATTTTTGACTAGAGCTATTTCATTTCCCATACTCTTTTCTCTCTGTCCTTTATTAGAGCAATTCTGTTCAGCTCTTATCTGGGCTTCTTCAGATCCTCTTTGTTCCTATCTTTGCCTCCAGCACTGATTTCATGGCTGAGCTATGCCATGTTTTCTGCTTCTTCTGCTTATTCACATTCAATTCTCTCTTCTTCCCACCATCAACCATAGCAAAAAGACTTAGTTTTTTTAATGCTCTCAATTTTCCATTTCTCTTTCAATCAAATTCAAGAGATTTTGTTTAATACAGAGACAGATTACATATTTGTGGGCATCTTCTGAGACGTCAGATCTCTTGTGCCGACATATACAGGCAAGGAGAGCAAGACCTATCTCCAGCCATGCTATTCTGTTTGAAATACGTATATACTTTAGTATATATTGTGTATGTACACACACACACACATTTTGTGAGTTAATGGCTAATATTGTCTTCTGAATCTGTAATATAGAGCAAGCTATACATCATATATTTGTTGTTGTTTCTGGGGCTGTTGTTGTTCCCACCTGTCCCCCTAAAAACTCAATTTGTGCATATGGAGATCTTCCCTCATCTTGTCCCCATAACTATAATCTGTGAGGTTAGTTAGGCTAGGAAATAACTACTGGCCCAATGTCTCTCTGGGACAAGACAGTCAAGTGGAGACTTGCATCTAGTTGTTTTGGCCTAATCTAACATCTCACTATCGTTCAGTACCAGGTCTGCATTGACAATTGCAGAGACACCTCACAGTTCAAATATAAAAAGAGAACAGTTTCTTATATGTACAGGGTCTGTTTCTCCTTTCCTCTCCAAAGTGCTGCCTCCTTTTCCAACTCCTCATTTCCTTCCAATTTCCCCATGTCGCTACTGTAATTCTTACTTCTAAGCTTCATTTCTCCTGCACTTAATACAGCAAAGAGACTTGAAAGAAAACATTAGAATAGTTGAACATGGGCAGAAAAGTCTCTGTGTTTATTGGGGAAAGGTTGCCTGGGGATTTCCAGCTGTCAGAAACAGCTTGCTGAGAATTTGGGAACCATCCACATATGTCACTTTGGTAGGATACTACTTGTAGGAGTGCTTGCTCCCCATCTGCTCATCTTTTACATTTGCAAAATACAGATTTAATACAAAAGGCACCATGCATCTTCATTACTGTCTTCTCCCATGGAAAATGATTTTGTAATAACCTACGTTCGAAGTGCTAACTGCTTGGGGAAGTGGGAAGCAGGAAGCAATATTATTCTTTCAAACCGCAGTGGCCAAATCAGAAAGGACTTAGCTGAGTTTCACCAAATTATGGCTTTATGGTTTATTCAAAAATTATTGGTCCAAAATTAGTCATCTGAATAAAATGAAAAAACCCATTTGATAATATATATATAAAAAATCTGTTTGAAATCTGAGTGCCTTTTCAGTTTGGCCTGGAACCTATCCTCCCCCACCCTGATATCATGGGTAGAAGCAATGATGTTGAGGAACAGGAAGAAGAGGTGCTACTAAGACAACAATCAGATAAAAGAAATCTAAGTTCAGGGCAAAACTATAACCCGAGAAAACCTAAAGGATACCACATTCAGATTTGTAAGATACTATTACTATATCTTTATTGTTAAAGTAGCACTGATCTACATGCAGTGGTGGGATTCAGTCAGTTTGCACCACTTTGGCAGAATCGGTAGCTATTTTTTTGTTGCCCAGGCCCAGAATGGACTTCCGGAAGTGGCATCCACACAGAGAACCGGTTGTTCATATATTTGAATCCCACCACTGTCTACATGGCATTGGTTTCCTAGTGTGGTCTACTACAAAGGGCTGACACTTGTCAATAGTGGAGCACAAAACTTAAAGCTTTGGTCAACATTGTACTCCACATTCATTTTCTTCCTTTGTCACCAAGTTTATTTGTGTGGAGGAAATTAAAAAAAAACATTATAGTGTAGAGGGCAGAGGGAATGACCTTGAAGCAAGAGTCGCTAGCAAAGCCAATGATAGAAAGTCAGTGGTCCAAGGTCACCCAGCTGGATTTGTGGCCAAAGAAAAACTAGAACTTTC